>NW_005362269.1:4164987-4178033 GCF_000412655.1 Myotis brandtii
GGCTCTGCCCTTGATCACAGTTTAGGCAGGCTCCTCTGAGGTCCTCTTCTCCACTAGGCCTTGACCTTGGCCCCCATCCTGTCATCCATCCAGTTCAGACATAGCAAAGAACCCTGCTAAGTTACCCCCTCGCCCTTAGCTCTGATCAAATGCTTCATCCCTGGCCCATGGTGTCTAAGCCCTTGGATAATTCTATCATTATCTTGACAAATAGGCTTTCATTGTGGCCTGGAAGGCCAAATTCAAATTTAGAAATTGAAAGAGCTCCTCCTTACTACATGGCAATGGGGGAGAGCTGGCCCCCAGCCCTAGCTCCTGGCATGCCCTCCCCGTCCCCCATGCCTTTAGCAAGAATCCTGTTAGGCCAGTTAAGCAAGAATCCTCTACCCTTGAAGCTCCTCTTAATAACTTTCCACCATTGACCCCTTCACTCTGTTCATTGGCTATCAATCCCCAGCTGTTTTCTTGTACTATGAGCTGAGCCCTATCTCTCTCCCCTATTACAACACCCCTATTATAATAGTCCTGAATGAAGTCTTCTCGGCTGGTTTAACAAGTGTCAGAATGAATATTTCTCTGACACTGAACAAGGGAGCACTTGTGCAGAGAGGCCCAGAGGAAGGAGAGAACATGTCCTGTCCAGTTCGGGCCCTTAGTATGGCTCACATGTTAGAACAGAGCAGGAGTGAGGGTCAAACAGGAGGTGGATCTGGAGAAGTCTACAGGGCATGTGAGGCTCTCTTGGAGATGAGGTTTGTCCTGAAGGCAGAGGGGTGTAGGGGGAAGTTTTAAGCAGAAGAGTGTCATGATTAGGCTTGTGTTCTAGAAAGATCTCTCTGGCAGGGGCCCACACTCTTATCTTACAGATCATGGTGAGTAGATTTGGGAGCCCTAGCCTGGGGCCCCAAGAGATTGGTGAAAAGATTGCTGTGCACAGAGAAGTGGGGTAGACAGAACTGGAGTAGAGCAGGTGGTTGGGGTGGGGGTGGGGGACAGTAGACATCTTTGAGATCAATGTAGAGAGGGGGCTGCGCATTGGAATCACTTGAGATAATTCTTAAAGCCTCCCTGGTCATTCAGTTGTAGCCAAGGCTAAGAATCACTGAGGCAGCCTGTACTTGTATATTCTTCCAATAGAACACTTAACTATGTTATGTACAGTTTCTGTATACTTATCTGTTCAGATTCCTGTGTTTAAACTTGTTCATCTTTGAACCCCAGTGCCTGTGTTCAGTGAATGAGGGAATGAATGAATATATAACCTGCATCCTTCTGTGGTGGCTCAGCCCTTTGGTTGCTCAGAAGAAATAGAAACCAATTTGTCACTCTACGTGGATTAGTCAGTTTAATCAACTACGGGGTGGTATGATGTATTTACTGAGCTAAGGAAATACTAAAAAACAATTCCACTGTTAATGCTGTGTTGTCAGTGCTTTTATACCCTTATCTGCCTCACTGCTCATCCCTCCTGCACTTACTCTGGAGGCCACCTGGGGGGAGGACTGGGAGGGAGGAGACCTGGATTCCAGTGCCCACTCAGTTTCCTCCACAAATCTGTGGAGTCTCCTCATCTTCCTGATGAAGGGGCTGGACCAGACCAGGGGTTGAAACTTCCAAGACCCACAAGTGCCATAGCGACAATTGACCACTCAACCCCTGCTTGGTGTGCAGGAAAAGAGGCCCAGTGTTGCCACATCTTGCAATTTTTAAGAGAAGCTGCAAGTGTAGCTTTTAGATAAGATGCGTGCTTTGAAAAAAATACTGTGTGGGCCTAGGCTGGGAAGAATCAAGGGCTCTCATACATTCGACCCCTATGATAGAGAATTAGGTGATATCTTTCAAAACTAAAGGAGTGGTTACGCTTTGATCCAGCCAATCCTAAATTCTAGAAATTTCCCCCGAAGATGCACCTCCAATCATCACAGAACAAGAAATGCACAAGGCTATTCACTATAGCATGATTTTAATAGCCCCAAATTGAAGACAACTCCACATGACTGTTTGAACCTTGGTTTATTCACACCATGGAGTACTTTGTGACTTGGAACAAGAAGGGACAATCTCTATGTATTTTTATGGAGTGGTCTCCAGGGTCATTTACATGATCAAAGCAAAGTGCAGCACAGTGTACAGAAAGCGCTCTTCAAACTGAGGACAGAGGGAATTTGCAAAGCCCACTGCATTGCCTCTCTGCCCTGGAGGTAAGGGTCAGCGGAGCTGAGAGAGAGAGAGAGAGAGAGAGAGAGAGAGATAGAGATAGAGAAATTGAGCCTGTGTGCTCAGGCCTCCTACAGTAAGTGGCAGGGACTTGTTTACTGCCGACCTCCTACAGGGACGAGCACTGCCATTGGCAAACCCAGGGTCTCATTAGAAAGCCTGGGTGAATCATGCAAGAGTAACTTTGCAGAAAGAGTGCTGGACTTGGATTCCAATAGTATTAGGTCCTAATACCAGCTCTGCCCCTAACATTGAGAACCTTTCTCCTTCCTCCCACCTCATACAATTGTTATTTGTGTGCTCATTCTTATAATGCCTTTTCCACCACTAGAACTTGGGTTCTGTGAGCCTGAATGATCTGATTGCCCACCATTGAATCTAGCACTTCCCATGGTGCCTGGCATGTGGTGGGTTCTTAATAAATATCTCTTGAATGAATAACTAAAATGAAAAAATGGACCATGTCTATAATGAAACTTAACATGGTGCCTAGGAATGGTTAAGTGTTCAATTACAGCTAGTAGCAGTTTACTCATTGTGAAGGTGATGGTGATTACAAATTCTATGACTTGAGACAAATTAATGAAATCTCTAAGCCTTGATTTTCTCGTCTGTGTTATGGATACAGTTTCCTCCTCTGTATTATGGTGTTGTAAGCATTAATGAGATAACGTATGCAGATCACTCAGTATACGTTTTGGCATGTAAGAGATAATAACTGGTGGTTATTGTTAAAGAGAAATAGTAAATAATAAATAGGAGAAGCAGGCAAATCCCTTGATTGATGTTAAAATACGAAGAGAGTTGCACGAAGAGACTGTGCCTTGCACCTCCTGCTATCCTCTTACATAGGGTAGTCATCATCCTTTAACAAGTGTTGGTTGAGCAGATACTATGTGCTGGGCACCACACCAAGAGGAGCATCAAAAAAATGTGCAATTAGTAAGTATGAGCTTCTTTTTGGGGTGACAAAAATGTTCTAAAATTGTGTGGTAGACTCACACAACTCTATGAATATCCTAAAAAGCATTGTGTTATACAATTTAAGTGGGTGAATGAATTGTAAGCCATGTAAATTATATCTCAACTAGAGGCTTGATGCATGAAGATTCGTGCAAGAATGGGCCTTCCTTCCCCTGGCTGCCGGCACTGCCTTCACTCCACCTGGAGCCGCCTTTCCCCCTTCCCACACTTCCCAGAGGCCTGGAGCAGCTGGGGCAGTGCCAAATACCTGTGTCGCCATGGCGCAAGCATCCTGCCCCGCCCCCGGCCGCTCAGCACCTGCGTATGCAAATTAACCCACCATCTTTGTTGGGTTGATTTGCATACTCCTGATTGGCTGGTGGGTGTTGTGAAGGTACGGTCAATTTGCATCTTTCTCTTTTATTAGTGTAGATAAGGTTGCTATTGTTAAAAAAAAAAGCATAATAAACCTGTGACTACCACTCCCTACCTGTCACTTCACCTCTCTGCTTCAGTTTTCTCTTCTGGAATATAGGAATAACAATAGAACTACCTCATAGGGTTTTGGTGAGGACTAAAAAAAGAAATGTTTGAAAAGTGCTAGTTTAGAGTTTGCTATGTAGTAAGAGCTCCATAAATGTTAGCTACCAAAATCACCATCATCTTCATTCATATGTATTAGGTGATGAGATAGAACTTACACAAGTAATATGGGAAAAAAGAGGAAGGGGCTCTTCGTTCCTCGGGTGGGAGCAGGAAGGAGCCAGTGAAGGAGTGAGGGAGGAGGGGATGACATCTAAGCTGCGTGAGAATTCATCCCCATGGGATGTGAAGAGAAGCCCTGAAAGGGGAACAGCATGAGCAAAGGTACAGAGGTGAGAGAGAAGGGCCTGCTAGCCCTTATGCAGCAAGTACAAGGTCAGCAACTTGAACTTTATTGTGAAGACAATGGGGAGACAACCAGCAGGAAGCAACGTGGCAAGTTTGCAAACCAGAATAATCACTCCAGTGGGGAAGGTGAATGTTAAGAGGTGCAGGACTGCTGTGGCAGAGGAGTTGGGAGACTATGGCAACAATTCGAGTGAGAGATGACTAAGGCTTTAACTTGGACTCTGAGATTAGGGTACCAAGGCCAGGGCTCCTCTGAGTGTAAGAGAGAGACTCAATCAGAACTCCAGGAAAAGGCCATAGAGTAGGAAACCTCCCTGAAAGTCCAGGGCGGTGTTCCAGGCAGGCACCCCAGAAACCAGGACTGGAACGGGAGAACCAGGAGCCAAAGGGGTATCTTTCATCGTTTTCTATCTCAGCATCTCTGCTCCGTTGTTTTCTTTTGACTGATGCAGTTCCTGTGCTACTCATGGTTTCTGTTTTTCCCTGACCTCTCTTTACTGGTGGCTCAAGACTAGTAATCCTCACCCTGATGCTACCTTTAGGGGTCACCACCAGTTGCCTTCTTTCCTCTGGGCCACTTGGTTCCAATTTGGGACAGGATCTGAGTGGCTCCACTCATTTTTTTTTTTAAATCTGGGTCATAGGTTAAGAGCCAGCCCATAGAGGAGGGTGGGGGCCGGCCCACAAGGTAGAGAATTTGGCTATTTGAGGTGGCAGGGTTCTGACAAGGGACTCTTCTTGTGGGCACCTGAAATACACCTCATATAATAGGCCTAGATGGGAAAGGATCAATTTTAAATTTATTAGGCAATAAAATCTGCATTATTAGGTAATCGTTTGGGCAAGGAAGGTGAGTTGGAGTGGAGAGGATGCCAGGCGTTGGCTGGGTAACTGGGTGGTCCCTCAGCTCCACTTTCCTCTATGTTGGTGCTGTGCTCGGGTTCTAGGAAGCTTACCCACTTAATCAGGTCGGGGTCTCTGCAGAAAACGGGCGGCTGTCTCACACTGGGAAGTTTGAAGCGTTTAGTAAGAGGACCGCAGGACAAGGCGTGGGATAAACACGGGATAGTGCAGCACATTGGGGCTAGAAAGAGTCGGATGCAGTCCAGCGTTAGGCCAGCGGAGGGTGAGGAGAGGGCAGTTCTCAGAATCCAGAGAGGGAAGCCCGCCTGACACAGCCAGCCTGTGGCAATAGGAAGCTGGGGAGGGTGACACCCTGCCCTGGCTCCCCCAGCACTAACCCAGCGGGAAGACGGAGAGTAAGGAAGCCCACTGATGTGCTCCATGCCGCCTCCCTGGGGCAGGAAGGAGGAGCTCCGGAGGAGAAAAGGCATGAGTCCATACACGCCTCCTGGTGGGGTTGTAGCCAGCCACCCCCCTCAGCAATGCACTCCCTGATAGCCTCAACCTGGAGACCTCTGTTCTAATTGGCTTGGGTAGGTCAAGTGTCCATCCTTGGCTGAGTTGCTGAGGCTGAAGGGGAGAGGGTGCTCTGATTGGCTAAGCCAGAAGCTGCAGGTGCAGTCAGCTCTGATCCAACCTCCCGGCTGAGATGGGGGAAAAGTAAATCCCCAAGGAAAATCAGGATTTGTTAACAAACCAGATAAAAAGAGCAGATGTCCATACTGCCCATACAGGACTCTTAGGAGGCTTTTAAGTGAGGGTTTGTAGTTCCTGCTGGGTTGGTTGGGGGAAGAGACCAGAGTGCAACTGGTGGACGAGTGAGCCCAGGCACAGGGATGGGGCAGTCCCCTTCCCTAGCAGGGAGGAATCTTAACATGCTGTGGCTTCAGTGCTCACCAGCATGTTGTTAACCAGCAAGTGCAGCCTTCTCCTCAAGAGTGAAGACACCCTCAAAGCCAGGAAAGACCATCAAGCCTTGTTTCCTAAATCCATTCCCTGCAGTTAGACATACTAGTAGGTGAGACTTCTCGGCACCCACTGAAGTTTGCTGGAAGGTGCCACCTAGTGGAACATCAGATGACCTGCTACTTAGACAAAGAAAAAAAAAGAAAAAGAAGAAAAAAAACTGAAGAGAGTTTTCACATCCCAAAAGCCATTGAGCGGTGGTTCTCACCGGATTGGAATTGGAATCCCCTGAGTATGGCCAAGTCCTATCTCCAGAGGTTCTGACTTAGTGGTCTGGGGTGCCGGGTGGGCATCCAGAGTTTTAAAAGGTCTCCAGGGGATTTGGGGAGCAGTCAGGGCTGAGACCACTGGGTTAGAGTTCCCACCCTTTATTTTGCAGAAGTGCTCACAGGTGGGAGTCACTTCTCCAAGAGTCTTAGACTCCCAGGAAGCCCCCTTCCCTCTGCACCCACCACCTCTCTATTGTGTCTTTGCACAACTTTTTTTTTTTTGTCCTTTGTTCAAAAATGAGAAGTAATGAAACAGGAAGCACTCTTGTTTCCCAAGCCCTGATATTTATTTTAGTGGCAGTGCCAGGAGGAGGATGGCTCCCTGTACACCTGATATTTGCATCTGACCCCTCTGGCTAATACTCTGTTTGAGATGTACCCACCCAGTGACGTAGTGTATTTACCCTTTGAGGTGTATGGCCTTCTCTGTTTGCTCTTTTAAAATGTGCCCTACTCAAGGCACCTTCCACGTCCACTGTCTTGATTCAATAGCATTCTCTTATAGTTGGCAGGATTGGCTTTAATTGGCATCTCACTGTGGAAATGACAAAGTAGACGCCAAGAGAGAGACAGGCAATTTTCTGTCTCGAGGTCATTTCAAATAGGCATCCTGCAAACCCTTTCTTTTTATTCAAAGTAGGAGCTGAAATGCCACTAAATGTGCACACTGGATTGAATCACCAGGGTGGCATTCTATGTCTGGCTCCCTTTCTCCATCCTACTTGCAAGCTTGAGTTTCAGAAGTTTATTTATTTATTTTTATTGATTTCGGAGAGAGAGAGAGAAATAGAAACATTGATCAGCAGCCTCCTGCATTTCCCCTACTGGGGATCAAGCCCGAAACCTGGGCATGTGCCCTGACGGGGAATGGAACCATGACCTCCTGGTTCATAGGTTGGTGCTCAACCACTGAGCCACACCGGCAGGGCTGAGTCTCAGAATTTTAGAACTAAAAAACCACAAAGAACATCTGGTTCAATTGCTTTATTTAATGCAGCCATATTCCATATTTATTTAGACATCTCCTGTTTCTGCTACCACATACACTCATGGACCCATACGTACATGATAAACCTGATGCTCAGAGAATCTGAGCAACCTGTCTGACGCCACAGAGGAAGTTATGGGCAAAGTCTGGACTGATCGAGGCTGACCCGAGCCGGGTGGGGAAATTTCAGTTCCAGGACTTTTTTCCCCTCTATATTAGAAGTCTGAGCCTTGTTAAATGTCGAACCTGGTAGAGATAGTAATTTGGGTCATTATCACCAGTGTTAACGAGTTTCCTGAGTGTAGGTTTTAAAGAGGTGAGTGCTTGATTGATTAATTATTTAATTGATTCAGTTCTCAAATGTTTGCTTGGAACTTCTTTGGGGCCAGGTACTGTACTAGGCATTGAGAATGTGTGTGTTGGGTGGGGTGGCGGCGGGGGGTGAGGGGAATGGTCTCTGTCCTCATGGGGCTTACAATGCGGTGGAGGAAACAGATACCAAACAATCCTCTCGTAACCATAAACACTGTGGCTGTTTAGGAAGGGCATTGCTAAGAGGTCACATAACCAGGAAGCTCAGCATGTTCCCAGAAATCCGGCAGCCTTCCCTGAAAATGCCTAATGATCTTGGTGATCTCCAAGGAGAGGAGAAGCAAGAGGCGCGAGGCTTGCAGCAAACTCCGAAGTCCAACACCTCTCGCTTCTCAGGCTTTGCTTCGGGTCAAGCAGACCTCTCTCTCACCACCCTGGAAATCGTGTCATTACAGAGTCACGATGATCCCCATTTCACAGATGAGGAAACTGAGACTCACAGCAGCTAAGGGACTTGGCCAAGTTTAGAGTGTTAAAGGTAGACTGACACACAGACCAGCACCTCCTGACTGCTGATCTGTTCTACTCTCACACCCACTCCGTTTTGAGCGAGGCCAGATCAGCCTTGGGGGCTAGCCCTTAACAAATGGGGTCAGCAATAACAGACCATAAGAAATGTGAGGACAGGGAGTAGAGACAGTTTTCATATCCTCATCAGGAAAGCTAAAGGGCCTGCACCTGTCACCTATTACCTTTCCTCTATCTAACCCTTCTTGGGGAAGTGTCTCTCAGAGGATCCTGAAAGATATGCCTGTTACTGATGATAAGAGGGATAACTGAAGAGTGAGAGAATAAACAGCTCCCCTTTGCCCCCTAAAACAAACAGAGACAGAAAAAAAGAAAAAGAAAGATGTGGAAGTAAAGATGGGAAGTAGCTCCCCCTTGCCCCCTAAAAAAGACAGAGACAGAAAAGAAAAAGAAAAAGAAAGATGTGGAAGTAAAGATGGGAAGATGGGAGAAGATAGGAGATACTCACCATTCATCAAATGTATGTATTAAACCCTTTCTGTGTACCATGAAAACAAGTAAATAAGCAAATATATAAGATTTTAGCCAAGAGGAAGATGCACTGTGAAGACTACATAGAAAAGGTAAAGTATGATGTCACTCATATGTGGAATCTAAAGAACAAAACAAACAAAATTGAAACAGATTCATAGACACAGAGAGCAAACTGGTGGTTGCCAGAAGGAAGGGGCTTGGGGGACTGGGGGACAGAGGTGAAGGGATTAAAAGGCCCAAATTGATAATTACAAAATAGTCATGGTGACTAAGTAAAGCATAGGGAATATAGTCAATAATATTGCGGTAACTATGTATGGTATCAGTCGGCCTACTGGAAATATCGAGGGGAACACTATGTAAAGTATATAATTGTCTAACCACTAAGGCTTAGTGACTAAGCTGTATGCCTGACACCCACACAAAATAAAGTTTAAAGAAAATAAAAGTATGGAGAGAGCACTGCAGGTGGGCAGTCAGGGAGGGTCTCTGTGAGGAGGTGATAATTAAGCTGAGATTTGAAGGCCAAGAGGGAGCGACCAATGGGGGAAGAGCCAGACAAACAGCGTTCCTGGTCCAGACAAGGGCTAATGCAAAAGTCTTGGGGCTGGACTGAACATAGTGCCATCAAGGACCAGGAAGTGCAAGTGGCTGATTTGGAGCGAGTGACAGGAGGGCGATACATGAGGTTGGAGGGCAAAAACCCAAACCCAGGCCACAGCCCAAGCAGCTGAAAGCCTGTTTATCCCTCCTCAGCATTCCTCTTGGTGTTTGACTTCCATTTTGGCCACAGTTACTAGTTTCATTAGGCCCACATCTGCAGTGTGCCCTTTATGCACATTATCTCATTTAAGGCTCACCATAGGCCAGGACGGCTCAGTCTGAAAGTAACATTTCTTGTTTAATTCAGTCGATGACCAGATCAGTTTTCCTAGAGAAACAGCCAGAGCTAATGGGCTGCCGGCATGTCTCAAATGGCATTGCCTCAGCGAATGGGATAAAGCCCCAGGAGTTTCCTCCCCCTAGCATCCCACATTGTAAGAGATCAGAGTCCAGGATGAAAGCTGGGCTAATGGGTTAGAGTTTCCACTGGGGGCCGACCAGGCCGACCAGCTTTGATTAACAAATCACTCAGTAAGACACAAGGAAAAGCTCAAATCCAATTTTACACAGAATCCTCTAGGGAGCTGGAAGAAAGGATGGAGAGGAGAGAGACATTGAAGGTTTTCTTGTATATAATCTCAGCTGCTACACTTCACTCAGCCATTAATTATTGAGCATCTATTGTGTTCCAGGCCTGGAAGGGGCCCGGGCTTAGCTTCTTGTAGTTGAGCAGGAGTATGAGCTGAAATCCATGTGCCCTGGCTTAGCTCCTGCTGCTCTGGCCCAGGGAGAGGGGTCAACCTTTTGGCAATTTCCTCTGCCTGGAAGGAGCATGGGTTTTCTAATTTGAAAAATAAAAGGAAGTCTGTGCTAGCAGAGACAGGACAATACTCTACAGGACAAAAAAATTACAAAGTTCCCCCTTGCTTGGAGCTCACAATCTAGAGGAGGAAACCAAAATGATACCTGTTCTGAAGAAAAATCAAGCAGATGGTGGTGATGGGGACACTCTTTGATATTTTAGATGAGTTGGCCAGGGAAGCACTCTCTGAGGCAGGACATTTGATTTGGTAGCTGAAAGATGGAAGGGAGAGAACGAGGCAAAGGTTTAGAGCAGCGGTTCTCAACCTGTGGGTTGAGACCCCTTTGGGGGTCAAACGACCCTTTCACAGGGGCCATTGGAAAACATATATAATTACATATTGTTTTTGTGATTAATCACTATGCTTTAATTATGTTCAATTTGTAACAATGAAAATACATCCTGCGTATCAGATATTTACATTACGATTCATAACAGTAGCAAAATTACAGTTATGAAGTAGCAACGAAAATAATTTTATGGTTGGGGGTCACCACAACATGATGAACTGTGTTAAAGGGTCTCGGCATTAGAAAGGTTGAGAACCACTGATGTAGAGCCTTGTGGCCTGTGGCAAGGATGCTCATAGATTAATGTAACATAAAGGGAAGTCACAGGTGAGTTCCCAGGATCAGAGTGAGCTTCATGTTTATAAAAGGATCATCCTAGCTACTCTGTTTCTAGCATTGTGCTCCTGATATGGAGGCACATGAAAGAATTCTGCAACATTATCTTTCCCTCTAGGAACTTTCACTTTTGTCAGAGACAGGATGGAAATTCAATTACATAAATACTGTGTATCAACTGTAGTGTTTAAAAAGGGGGTGTTATAGCAGCATTCTTCACAATAGCCAAAAGATGTAAATAGTTCAAATATCCATGAATGGATGAATGGATAAAAAAAAATGTGGTATATACTTACACACAAATATTATTCAGTCTTAAAAGGGGGTGAAGTTCTGATACATGCTACAACATGGATGATCCTTGAAAACATTATGCTAAGTGAAATAAACCAAACAGAAATGGACAAATATTGTATGATTCCACTTATATGAAGTACCTAGAATGGTCAAATTCATAGAAACAGAAAGTAGAATGATGGTTACCAGGGTTTGAAAGGAGGAAATGGGGAATTAGTGTTTAATGGGTACAGAATTTCTGTTTAGGAAGATGAAAAAGTTCTGGAGATGGGTAGTGGTGATGGCTGCACAATAATGTGAATGTACTTAATGCCACTGAATGGTTCAAATGGTAAATTTTATATTATGCATATGTTATTACAATAAGACAAATATTTTTAAAAGGCATTAGGTAAGGATCTAGGGATAGAAGAGTGAGCAGTCTAGGCAGATGTAATAGCAAGTGCAAAGGCCCAGAGGTGGGAATGGGGACTGTGCCTGATGTTCTCTGATGAATAGCAAGAAGGCCAATGGGTTGGGGCATAATGAAGAGAGTAAAGGGTGAGGGCTATTCATGTCTAGCCTTGTAGGATCTTGTCATTCTTTATAGAAATCCAGGGGGAGGCGGGGAGCCACTGAAGCAATTTGAGCCGAGGGGTGATGCTATCTGAACTTTGTTAAAACAGGATCACCCTGGCTTTTACTTTTCTTCATTCTGAGTCTCATTTGCAAATGATGATAAGAAAAGCATTTATCTCACAGGGAAGCTGTGAACATTAAAAGAGGTGATGCATGTCAAGGGTTTAACATGGTGTCTGATGTAGCATTCAGTAAAAGGTAAGCATTACTGTGACAGAAATCCAAAGAAAGACAGCAGCCCCCTGAGGACTTTTGGAGGACTTCATGGAGGAAATGGCAGTTCAACTGGACATGGAAAGATGCACAAGATTTCTACCGACATACATGGGGATGAGGAGGGCTTTCTGGTAGAAGGAACTAAGTGGTAAAGGAAAACAGCCAGCAATTGGTCGGGGCAGAGAGGAGGAAAGGATGTTTGATCTGCCCTAGCAGGCCACAGTGTGGGCTCTAGAGCCTAAGTGATGGGAGCTTTGAAGGTTTTGTAGCAGATGTCGAAATCTGTAAGCTTTGATTTCAGAAAACAGAATCGCCAGCCCCCTGCCTGGAGCAGGAAGAACTGGGAAGCAGGAGTCAACAGGACACTGGTCCAAGTCTGGGGCTGCTAGGCAGCGGCTGGGCTGGAGGTGGAGAGAATCAAGAGGGCGCTTTGGGGGTGGAAAAGAGGAAGGCAACCAAGAGGGCTCCTGGTCCCTGGGCATCAGAGGAAGCAACTCTGTGAAGAGCACTGAGGAGCCACAGGCATCACCACCCAGCTCCGTGGCCCTCCGCAGTGCTCAGAGGGCCAGACTCCCTCAGAGCCCTCCCCACGGTCCAGACACACTCCTCCGGCTAATGCGATTATGTATTTGATGTTTCGGCTCCCAGATGTGGGGGCTCGAGTCTGTTTGCATTTCATCCCTGTGCCTGGCACAGTGTCCGGTACACAGTAGGCGTTCGCTAAGGGTTTGCTGAGGAGCTAACCCGAGACAGAGACCAACAAGAGGTTTCAATAAAGGGCTTCATGAGCTGATTGCCTACAAGTACAAGTGGGACTGGAGGGCATTCTAACCCCAAGGAGGTTGGGCTTTCGTGAGAAAAGGTCCTGCAGAGAAACGCCGGTCGCCTCCCCGCCGGTTTGCAGGGTCAACAGACAGGTGGCAGGCGGGCACAGCACTCCAGTTGACACAAGGCGTTCACACCTAACGACAGGGGCTCCGAAAGGAAGAAAAACGAGGGTCCGCCGGCAAAACAGTGCGCGTGAGGCACGGCTGTGGCCCCATTTCACAGGTGTGGCCTGGGAACACAGGGTCCCCGGGTCACAGTAAGTCCGCAGGTTCTCTCTCGGAGCCGAGCCGAGGTGGGTGGGGAGCCCCAGCTCCCGGGGCCGCGGGAGTGGAGCATCCCGCCCGGCTCCAGCACAACCTGCACATCCCCGCGGAGCGCGCGACGTGTCCACGGGAATGCGGAGCGGAGGTTGCCGGGCGGGGCTG
>NW_005362269.1:4178551-4183671 GCF_000412655.1 Myotis brandtii
CGTGGGGCTCTGGGCGCTGTACCGCGAACGGCAGCCCGACAGCACCCCCGGGGGACCTGGGGCTGCGGTGGCCCCAGCGGCCGGACAGGTGAGTCCTCCAGATGTTTGGGGGTTGGGAACACTTTCTCCCCTAATTTACTTCTAGCTTTCGGTTCCTTCCTTCCCCTTCCCTTGCCTTCTCAGCGTCAGCGCCCGAGACACTTCTTTCCATTTTTTTGGATGGGAGATTGAGGTTCAGAGAAGGACAGGGACTTGTCCAGGACCCCGCGCCCGTCAGAGGCAGAACCAGAACTGGAAACCAGGAATCCTGATGCCCAGTCTGGACGTCTAGTTCTTACCGTAGGTTCCCGTCCTTCTTTATGCCCATGTGTGGGTACCCCCTCGCCCCTTCCAGCATCTCTCTTTTGGAGGATCCTGTCGGCATGCCGCATCCCAGGATCACTCCTGGAGATCCCGGTACTTCTAGATCAGTGATTCTCAACCTTCTGGCCCTTTAAATACAGTTCCTCATGTTGTGACCCAACCATAAAATTATTTTCGTTGCTACTTCATAACTGTAATGTTGCTACTGTTATGAATCGTAATGTAAATATCTGATATGCAGGATGGTCTGAGGCGACCCCTGTGAAAGGGTCGTTCGATCGCCAAAGGGGTCGCGACCCACAGGTTGAGAACCGCTGTTCTAGATGTTGTCCAGGTCTTTTCTCATCTCCCCCCACCTGCTGATCCCGGTGTTCCCTACTCAGGTCAGCCCCTTTCCTGTGTTCCCACCTCTCCCTGTTTGCTCATCCTCCCTCCAGATCCTGTGGGTTCCTCGGAGGATGCAAAGATCATGCTCCCCTTGGAGCTTCAGCCCCTAAGGATGGGGAAGGGGGTGAGCTCCTGGTCCTTAAGGGGCTTGCTGTTTTTTTTACCTTCTGAGGGTCCAGAAGTGGGGGCTCTGGTAGCGAGATCCCCAAAATTTCCCAGAGGCTATTTGTGCCTGGTGCCCAGAAGATGGAATATCATATGCCTTCCTTGTCCCTTCTCAGAGTACCATGACTCCTCTGAACTTGTTCAGGCTAATCAGGTGTGCTCTTTCTTGCAGCATAGACTAGGATTTTAATTGTTTCTGCCTCCTCTGAACTCACCCATGTATGCGTGCGTGTGTGTCTGTGTGTGTGTGTGTGTATGCATGTGTATGTGTATGTGCTGTGTGTCACACATACTTTAGACTGATAGCAGACGCCCTGTCAGTTCGCTCCTAGCCTTCCAGCCCCTGACTCGGTAGCTGACAGTGAGCGAATGCATGCTTGACAAATGTTTCACATGGTGGGATATTTCAGGTTTGTGAAGGGATTTCCTTGTTCCATGGGACGTGGATGATTTGTGCAGCAGGGTCAAATTTGACTGGTTGTTGGCAGGATGAGTGAAGAAGCTGACTTTTGAAGCTGATGGTTTCCCTTTCGCTTCCCGATATCAGGCTGCTGTCTGGGTAGTGAGAGTGGCATCTTGAGCGGGGCTCTTTGCGACAGAACTGGCCAATTTTGAGTGTAGCCTGTCGCTTGGTAATTGTTGTAAACTATCCTGCAGGGCCTGGTTGATCTTTCTGGTAAAGCTTACTGTTGGGACACTAAGGGCCCTAACTCCTTTCCTAAATCCCTGGCACAAACCCTGACAGCCAACTTAGTCCCCTCTCCCTTAAATTCTGTTCCCATCCTGGGCCAGGGTTAGGAGGTCAGGCTCTGTCCTCTGCCCTACCATTAACTTGCTGTGTGTGTCCTTGATCACCTCTCAGGTCCGTCTCTGAGCCTCCCTTCCTCCTCATGTAAAATGTGGTTATTGGTCTAGCTCCACCATTCTGTAATACCGTCAATGAATCAATGAGGAGTACATTGATCACTTTTTTTCCCTGTGGCAGGAGCCCCTTGTAGCATCCCTAGCTGTGGGGGCACCATACTGGACTTAGCCCCGGGTCATGGGGGAGAGTGCCCTGCCCAAGTGCAAACTCTCCTTTGGAATAGCTCTGGCCGGTTCTAAAATAGCTCATAACATTCTGCCTCTGCCTGGAGAAAGCCCTCGTATTTCATTTGCTGTGGATGGCAGACATCCTGATTCTCATTTTCTATAGTCCCAGATGTGTAGAGAGAAGGTCAAGGTTAACTGCCAGTTTGGCCTGAACTTTCAAAGTAAATTACTCACTTGTGCAACAGGGAACTGATGGAGGAAGGCAGCCTTTCGGGCAGAGAGAGAGGGAAGCAACAGCTGGGCGCTGCTCAGCGCCCTTAACTGAAATGGACAGACAAGCACATCTGGGAAGGTCTAGTTCTCGTTCATTTCTTTTGCTCTGCAATATCATGAAGAGGAGGAGGAGGAGGAAGTGGTGAATGGGGTCTGGTGGTGGTGGTAACGGGTGCCAACTGATTATCCTTGCTTTAAAGGAAATGTCTTGGCTCCCTGGGAGCAGCAGAATGGAGCTGTTTCCCCAATGACAAGCTCTTCTAGGTGCTATAGGATTCTGCATTCATCCTCTGCCTTTCAGGAACACGCTGCCAAATTTCCACACAGTCCCCTATTTGTTCCGCTCTCCTGCAGATGCACAGCGCTGGGCTTGGCCCCTGGTCCTGTGTTTGAATGTCAGCTGGCCTTGAGGGAAGAGGCTGACTTCTCACAGGGACGGTGCTCTGCCCCTCATCCCAGAGTACCGGGATGTGCACAGAACTCGCCAGGCTGCTGTCTGGGAGATCTGGCCTCTTGAGCACACGGAGCTTCTTTTCGACAGGGTTGACCGGTTCTGAGCTCAGCCTGTCACTCCTGTAATGGTTGAGCATGATCCCAGGGCACCTCGTTGATCTTTCCGGAAGAAATAACTGCAGAGGCTCGGGAGGGAAGTCTGACAGGACTTTATCCAAATGAAAAATATATTCCTTGTGGGTGTGAGAGAAGTTTCTTTGAGGGTAACAAATGCACTGTTGTTTGAGCGGTCCTTTAACTCCTTGATTTCTCCACTGGATTGAAGAATACAGTTTTAAATTAAGAGCATTTATCATCTGCTAGAACTTGAGTCTATACAACTGTCACACTGGCTCCAGAGGGTGCTGGGTAGGGCAGCTGATTTATAAAGGACACAGAATGCTTTTAGGATTTCCAAATCCATCTGGTCAGACAGCTCAGCTGGCTGCTGTGAAAGCTGCAATACCAAGCAAGAAAAGCCAGTCTTGAAGCCATCTTCATTTTAATTTGGGGTTCCCCCTCATTCCTAGCCCCCATCTGCTTAACATCTTGGTTTGATTCTCCAGTCTGTTTCATATTCCGGACTTGGGAACTGGCCATGAAAAACCCATACTGGGAAATACAATGCAATTCCTCCCTGTTTCTGAGCCGTAATCTCTTGTGAGAAATGACTTTATTGGATAATAGTGACTATGGGATAGAAACTGGTGGGTTAATGGAATACCAGTGACTCAAAGTTTCAAGTATCAAGAGTTTTTACTCACTGTATCTTTATTTTTCATTGTGAACTTTATTCCTAGAACACCCAGAAATTAATGCCTTTTCCCCCTTTGTTAGTCTTCCTGGTGGCAGAGCCTTAGCAATCGGAAAGTTAAGTACCATAGAAATGTAGCCTTGGAATGATTTCCTTAATTTCCCACAGAAGGGCTGGGATCCTGTAGATGGCTAATCACTTCTCTGCCTGGTGCCAGCTGAAACCTGATGCCACAGGGGAAGGGTTGTTGATTTACTTGAGCAAATCTTGCTCCCCACCTGCTTTCTCTTATCCTGGGCTTGCAATCTCCCTAGGAGCCCAGCTGAGGAAGGCCTTGGAAGAGAGGCCTAGGTTCTAGTTCTCTCTCCTTCCTTAAACTTACTGTGTGACCTTAGAAAAGTGGTTTAACCTCTCTGGGCCTTGGATTCCTCATCTGTGAAGTAAGGGCTTAGATTCAGAAGGGGAAAGGTCATTGTGTGTTATAATGGTGCTTCCCCTCCCCTGGCCAGGGCAGACATTGCTAAGCAATCTCTTTCCCATTAAAGCCAGACTTGGCCTCAGACTGTTTGTCAACACTGCTACTCAAGTGGCGTCAATGGCATGTTGAAACTCAAATGCGATGTAGGGGATAGATACTGTTAGGACTTTTCCAACTCTAACATCCTGGAGTTCTGTGAGTTTGTTTGGAAGCATGTACTGGAAAGGCCTGGATAGTAGCAGTGTGTTTAAACAAGCTTCCATATCTAACTTGTGAGGAGGCCACTACTTAGAGATATGTTCAAACTCTAATGCCTTCTCTCAGGCTGTAGTCTAAGGATGTTCAGCTTGTAATCTGCTGGCTCCAGTGACACGATAAAAACTAATGGAACAGGAATGAAAAAGCAAAGGCCTGTTTGAAAGATAACCATCTAAGCTTGCTAATTGCACCTTGTCCACAGTCAGCTCTTCCACAGAGATGGCATCAGGATCTCATGGCTGAAAAACTCCTGGAGGCAAACTTGGCAGCCAGAAGTATGTCCCATGACAGCTAAACGCTCATGACGGTGTTAGCAGTGGGTTTTTTATTTTGAATGTATCTGACCCTCTGCATTCCATCTTTGTGTCAGAGCCAGTAAAAGAAGAGCTGATAGATAAGGCTTGGCCCACAAGAAGACTGCAAAGAGTCCTGCTTCTCTGAAAACCACTGTCCTCACGCCCAGTGAAGTGGGGTGAGGAGGTAGCCTCTCCGTGCCTGAGTTCCTGTGCCCCCCCCCCCGAAACGTCTTAAAGTAGGAACCACATCCTCTTCTAGCACATAGCGAAAGGCTTATAAGAGAATGTGTTTGGTCAGTTACGTTGTATATCAGTAGGAAGGGGGCTCCGGAAGTCATCTAGTCCCACCCCCTTATTTTATAGGTATAGAAACTGAGGCCCAGGAGAGGAGAAGTCAGTTCACAGAGAGGCATGCAGGTCAGAAGCCAGTTCTTCTCTCCAAGTTCTTACTCTGTTTGACCATGAATATTTTCCCCTCCACATGCTAATATTTGATCCTTCTCCTCCATTATTTCCTTCATGAGCCAAGAGTATCACTCCCAGTTTTGGAGGCCAGCACTTACTGAGACCAGTTCTCTGCTGGAACTTACCTGGCTTTTACTCCCCCCCCCCCCCCCCCCCC
>NW_005362269.1:4183735-4236068 GCF_000412655.1 Myotis brandtii
GTAACAGAATGAATTAAGCCACATGGGCTGACATGAGTCAGGGAATTTATTAATTAGCTCCTGTAATTGCAATTGACTTCAGGTGTGGTGTGATCCAGAGGTTTCATGTCCTGACTGAGCCCCCATGGTAGAAAAAAATGGTTGCAACTCTTTCCCATCTCATATTCACACCCAGATCCTAGAGGAAAGAGTCTGTTACTTCTGATAGCTTCTGGAGAAGAGAGGAAACATCTTTCCTATGAGCCCTAGCAAGGTCTCCTCAGGTATTATTGGCCCAGTTTGGATCTCATGTGCTCTCTGGACCATTCACAGTTGATGCTGACAGACTTAATCCACTCTGGAGCTACTGGTCGTGTCAGGCCACCCAAATCCTAGGAAGAGCAGTTGGGAAAAATCGGGTGGGGAGGAGGCGAAATGAAATCTGGGGAAGAAGCCAGCAAATGTTCCCTTCAGAATCCTGCTGACACAGGACCGCAGGCAGTTGAGGGATCAGACGTGGTCCTCGAGATAAAACCCCTTGGCCATCCTGGACTCAGTATTGATCCCTGAACCTGCAGCCTGGAGTCTGATTCTCATTCTGCCCCACCCTTGGCTGAGAGGCTTCCCTCTGTGGGCCTCAGTTTCCTCCTGAGGACGGCTTGGTGCAGATGCTGGCCAGCTGGAGTAGAGGGTTGAGCCGAGGAGCAGTTGAAAGCTGCCTTTATTTCATCTTACGTGTGAGTGCTGCTGCTGCCTTCCTTCCCCCTCACAGGCGTCCTGAGAGCTGCCGCCGCCCCTTCGCACACACATTAAAAGTCAGTTCATTGAAAATTTCTCTCAAGCTGAAAAAGAACTTCTGTCTCTTCAGCTTTGGCCCTCTTAGCTGGAGGAGGCGGAGTGTTCATACTGTGGAAGCTAGAGGAAGCTAAACAATTCCGCTTGCTGGGGAGGGTGGGTGTGTATTTATGAGTGTGTAGCTTTCTCTCCATGTGTCTCTCTTCTCTCTTATCTTTGGATGGTTCATGTTTGGTGCCCTCTGCTGAGTGTAGATAGAAGAAGAAAGGGGGAAAAGCAGGCCCATTTGTTTCCTTCCCTTTGGTTTTGAGAGAAGTCTGAGTTTCAAAAGCTGAATTCTCTTCAGTTTGGTGATAAAAGCCACATCATAAAATGATGCTAAGGACGATGATGCTGAGCATGATACTGTTAATAATAATAGCAGCTACCATTTATTTAGCACTTCTTCTGCTAGGCAGTGGATTAATAGGCCCTTTATCTGTGCAGCTTGTCAGATAGTCACAATCGTTCACAGGTAGGAACAAATGAAAGAGCCAATCCTCCTAGATTGAGACACTGTGAGGCAGTGTGTAGTGCCTGTGGCCAAGGGAGGGAAGGATGCCTCCGGTGTCATTTGGAAGGTCAGCCATCCCAGCATAGGTGGTTGGCCCGATAGCACAGGGTTCAGAAGTGAACCAGGGCCAGACAGTCTCTCATGATCGGGTGTGGGGAGGAAGCTGTGCATGCACAGGCAGCCCTTTGTGTTCCACTCCCCGATTCTTTGATATCTGAGGTAATCATTGGGGGGAGACCTAGCTGCTTCCCACCCTGGGAGAGAACCCAGATCCTCTGCTTCCTTCTAGGAAGTATTCTTTGCCGCCTCCAGGAAGCATGCATGGGTCACTCCAGCCCTCGGCTTTCTCACAGGTCTCAGATCCCCCAAGCTTTGATTTTCTCGTCGGCCTACTTCGATCAGAGGCCTTCAGGACGGCACAGCCTGGTGTTTCTTTCTGCTTCTCCCTTCCTGCTCCTGCTGTTGTGTTCCACGTGCCTCTGGGACTCCACGCACACGGCTCCCTTGCCTCTGGCCCGCTTCTTCCCTGTGACCTCCCTCCTAAACCTGGGGCAACCTGGGGTAGCAAGGGTGAGTTGGGGTCTCAGAGCAGAACCCCACATGTAAATGTACCTTGCAGTGTAGTAATCATTTTTAATCTGTCCAGACTGGCTGCTCCTGCAGGCAGCAGCTAACCTGCATCTTGGCCACCCACTCTTGTTTGCCCCAACCATTTGATGATGACTGAAGAAACAAGCGAGTGAATGATAGGGTTGGTACTCAGTAACTGCTGGCCTAGTGCAGGCAGCTTAGCCTGAGGAATGGTTCTTCTCGAACTGCATGGCGCTTCAGAATCCCTGAGGAGCCCGCACCCAAGGAGCCTGATGGGGCCATTATGGGTGGGTCAGGGAACCTTACATTTAACAAATGCTATCGAGAGCCCATCAGGGAACTCTTCTCTCTGCCCACATCCCTAGCTTGCCAGCACCCCCAAGAGGCAGACCTCGCCTTCTCCAAGGGCCCACTCTACTTTCCCCAGGAGCACTTGGGGACCTGCCTTTGAACTTCTATTCCTGGAGATGTCATCCAGCACTCCCGGTGGAGCCCTGTGGAGCCTGCTAGTGGCACAATATTAGGTGCAAGCAGCTCAGAGTCCAGATCTTAGATCTTAGATCTGGGATAGGCAGTGCACTGGGAAAATCCCTCCGCCGTGGGCTGCAAGGACTCTCCCAGGCCCTACAGCTTCCTTTTCCTCTGATGTCCGTGGTCTGTTGCCCTCTCAGGATGGGTGCTCTACCATCCTGTAGAATGAGGTGCCATGGTGGGAGAGAGCAGTGGTACTAAACTTGGGGCCTCTTGGGAAGGGGTAGCATTGAGGAGACCCTAGGAACCTCTCCCTTGAGCTGGACAGAGTGTGAGATCAGGAACCAGGCCTCTCTCTGCCCAGCCTCTGGAGCTGCAGTCTTCTCCTAAAATGAGCATAATAATCAAAGCTTCTCCTAAAACGAGCACAGTGACCGCTACTGCACAGTGCCGTGGAGAGAATCAAATTACATTAAAGATGAGAAAAGTGAGGTGCAGAGGGGTTCAGTGATGTAACCACAGCTGGAAAGTGATGGCAACAGGATTCCAACCCCAGTGTCTCCTGCAAGTGGAGCCCACAGCCCCAGGCTCCTTTCTGCTGCCTCCCCACCCACTGGGCCTGTGACCTCGGTGAGCCCACCCCCTTCCCCTGGACAGGAGGCCACAGTGGGAGGTTATCGCCCAGGGCCCCATGAGCCTGGGCTCTGGAAAGCTCTTCCCTTAGTTGCATGCGCAGACGGCCGTGCAAGGGCAGATTACAGCAGGCCCACGTGCCTCCTGGGCGCCTCACTGGGCAGCCTCCCGAGACTCCAGTTAACAAGGTTGTGTGTTTATGTGGGTCTCCCTCATGGGTTGCAAAGGTGAGCCTCGAAGTGGCAGGCTGCTGAGCAGAGGGGACCGGTGGGGGCTGGAGGGAGGTGGCTTCTTCAAGGAAATAGGTTGGAAACAGCTGCCGGGGGAGTGTGTGTGAAAATCACTTCCTGCTGCTAAAGCACATTGTATGTGCTCAACTGAAAACTGTTATTTTTGCATGTTTCCTCCTGAGTATTGATCAGAGTCAGCTGCTGACAGTTAAAATGTGTATATGTGTGCACATCTATTTGTGAAATAACCAATTTCCAAATTTGGCACCTGACTTTAGTGAATAAAGTTGGTGTTTCTATTCTTGGGGCACCAGGGGCTGTGGTTTGGATTCCTGGTTATTTTATTGATAATAAACCCTAATGGCTGTCTCCTTCAGAGATCTCCTTTTATTACTTTATTTGACCTTTATAGTATTTAAAACCCTCATGTGTACTTTAATGGAAGTTGTAAACTGGCAGGTATGTTTTTTATGGCTCACCTAGTCCTGGCCCAGGGATGATTGGGTGTCTTTATTTTTAAATGTTAATAAGTTATCAGTACCTAAACATCGGAATATTTCACATTTTAAAACAATTCTCATTTCTGCCTTTTGGGGGGAAATGGAAAAGTCTGGCACCAGGGCCCGGGTTCCAGTATCACAAAAAGTGGCCGGGTCTGGGTAGCAGCTGCCCCCTCTAGACAGGCCAGTTCTCCGGGTGGCCATGGTCCCAGCTATACTTTGTGTCACCAAACCTGGGTTCGGCACCCTCTGCACAACCAGCCTGGCCTCTAGAGACGGTTTGGGAGCCCTGCTTCATAACCCCTGTCCAGTGTGTTCTCTTTATATCATGGTGGAGGCAGGGTGGGGCCTATGGCCTGTACTTTAGAGATGAGGAAAAACAAGGTTCAAAGAGCAGAAGTGATAGGAATGTTCACAGAGCCAGTTAAGTTGAGGCTAATCGTGCTGTCAGCCTAATGTACTTTTCAGGAAAAGAAAAAGAAGATGGTTACTTGGAAATATAAATATATAAACCATAGGCTCTTGAACAAACTCACTTAAGTTTATATCAGCTCTTCCTGCTCTGTCTGAGCCCAACAATCACTTCTCTTGCTTCTCTGAGTCTGTAGGTGTCTGAGCTTGAGGGCTGCCCTCTCTAGTAAAGTTCGCTCCTGCTGTGTCAGGGGCTGCCGTAGGCTTGTTGGAAATGGAGTGCGTACAGGGTCCACTTTGTTTTCGGCCTCGTGCTTCCTGGCACATCAGGAAACCCCAGAATGTGCATTCCTGTTGGGGAGGGGGTGGGTGGCTAGGAGTCTGTGGAACGAGAGGAAAGATGGCTTTCCCGGCAGAAGTGGCACTTTCCGAATTCCCTGTGGGAGGGGCCTCAAGGGCCTTCGGACATTTCTGGAAAAGAGAGAGCCTGTGTGAGAGCCATTTGGGGCCCCCAGAGATCGCTGGGTGAGGCAGCTCAGCTGCACACAGCCAGCTTTGCCAGGACAGGAGTGGCTGCGGCTCCATCCCCTTCAGGAACCTTCCCTTAGAGGTTCTAGGTGGCTGCTGGTGTGGCAGTGGGCACTGGCACAGTCGGTGTGGCAGCCAGTCCTGGCTGAGAGCCAGGCGCTCTCTCTCTGAGTCCTGGCTCCACAGTGATGACCGATAACTTATTGAGCGGTTGCTGCATGCCACGCACTGTGCCCATCTATTTCATTAGAGTTATAACCCCAGGAGGCAAGTGTTCCGTTTTGCATGTGGTTAAAGTGAGGCTCAGGAAGCGTCAAGAACTTCCAGGAATGCAGCGGAAATAAGTAAGTGGTGGGACGGAAACGCATTCTTACAGTGCTTCTCACCACCCTGCTGTACTGATGCCTGGGGCGAGTCATTTAACCGCCCTTGGCCTCCATTTCCTCTCCCATAAAGTGGGAATAGTACCTTCCTGGCATACAGCAGAGTACAGATAACTCTTCCTGTCCCTCCCCCGGCCCCCCAGACACACACCCACACACACACCTGGCATACAGCAGAGTACAGATAACTCTTCCTGTCCCTCCCCCGGCCCCCCAGACACACACACACACACACACACACACACACACACACACACACACACGGGCCATTGTCAGGTACTGCTGTCTGCTGTGAGGCAGCCAAGGGCCCTGCCAGGGAACAATGGGGCACATTAAGAAGGCTGCTAGGTGCCAAGCCAGAGGTATTAAAGGGACATTTGATTGGTTTTTTTAACCCTTGTCAGGCTTTTGCTCTCTCTTTTTTTCTCTAACTTTTAGGAGAGGAAAAAAAGCCTCGTATGGGTTTGTGTAGGCTTTTTTTTTTTTACTTTGGGTGTGAGTGTGCCTCTTTCACTCCTCTCCTATTCTCAACCCTTTTCTCTCCCTCTCTCTGTATGTCGTAACTTTTAGGAGAGGAAAAAAAGCCTGGTATGGGTTTGTGTAGGCTTTTTTTTTTTTTACTTTGGGTGTGAGTGTGCCTCTTTCACTCCTCTCCTATTCTCAACCCTTTTCTCTCCCTCTCTCTGTATGTCTCTCTGTCTCTCCCTCTACTCCTGACGCAAATACGATGACAGATGAAACGAAAGAAACCACTACCACTGTGGAACCCACAGTTCCAAGGGGACCGTCTTTCATCGTGTCCCATCTCCCCAACCTCATCCATTCCAAATGGTCAGCCATCTTTGGCTTGAACACCTCCAGCGATGGGGAACTCACTCCCTTTAGTTCAGCAGAGTGCTAGGTAATATGTTACGGCTCAGGGTGACTTAGAGGATTTCTTGAGTGCTCACTGCACATCTTTTAGGCTCCTCTCAAATCTATCCTTTCCCAGAAAGTATTCTCTGATCTTTCCAGTTAGAATTAATTTCTGTCCCTTGGAAATGCTTATAGAGTGTAATTTGTACAACATTAGTGCATGGATGATAGAGTGCTGTGTTTTGCCATTTCTCTAGGCAGAAGGAGGTAATGTGGAAGGAGCCTTCTCAGCCAGACAGCCCCTTAGAGGAGATTCCAGCTGGAGAAGGAACCCCATAGGACTGCCACCTGGGCCTAAGCTTCCTCTCTTTTCCAGAAAGTGCACCTCCAAACGTGGCCAGTGTATTTCATCTATTCTTTTAGACCAGGGGGTATTTTAGGTCTTGTGGACCAGCAGGCTCTGCTGTGACTACTCAGCTCTGTCATTACAGCGTGAAAGCAGCCAGAGACAGTACATAAATGAATGAGCGTGCTGTGTTCCAACATAGCTTTGCAAAAACAGGCAGCAGACTGGATTTAGCGAGCTGCAGCTTGCTGACCCTGTTGTCATCTCTTCCTGGTGGAGGAACCACCTTGAGTTGCTGTGTGACCTTGGGCAGGTCCTTCTCCCAGAACCACATCTCCCATTAAATCAATGAATAGACTGTTATGGATTGAATCACGCCCCCAAAAAGATCTGTTGAAGTCCTAACCCCCAGTACCTCAGAATGTGACCTCTGGAAATAGGGTCATTGCAGGTAAGATAAGGTCATGCAGGGTTGGCCCTTAATCCTATGTGACTCTCTAGTGTCCTTGTAAGAGGAGAGACACAGAGAGGGAGATGGCCTTGGGAAGACTTAGGCAGAGATTGGCATAAGCCAAGGAAGGCCTGGGGCAGCTGGAAGAGGCGTTGGAGGGAGCATGGCCCTGCCAACACCTTGATTTCCACTTCGCAGCTTCCAGAACTGTGAGACCATAAATTTCTGTTGTTTTCAGCCTCCTAGTTTGTGGTACGTTTTTAGGTAGCCCCAGGAAACCAACACATGGAACATCTCCCACTGTCTCATCACATTGTTTTGTGTTTTGTGTGTGTACATGTGTGCAGTTCTGTGTTGTGTTTGGGCGGAGTGGATAAAACACTTTGCAAAGGCAGGATAATTGTCTTAATCTCTTCTAGGGACTTCGATTCCTTTTTAATTCATGGGGAAAATCCTCTCTTCCTATGGAGGATTAGCATATTATCCTGCACATATGCATTCTTTATAAAGCCACTCTCCTTGTTAAGAGATCAACCTCTTTTTTTTTTTTTTTAACTTGGCTAATAACCTTGAGTACCAATGAGTAAACACATGGTATTGCCTTTACTTAACGGTGTTATCTTTCTTTTTCTGAGTTACAACGACAATGATTTCAACAATTTATTTTTATCCTGTGTCCCCATGTAATTGATTTGGGGGGCTACTATGTGGTAGGTACAGAAAGCAGCTGCTGCCTTTAGAGAGCTCCTTGCTACAAGGGGACATGACAAGTTCGTGGTGATCTGGTGCACAAGGCAGAGCATCCTTATATTGCAGGAGTCGGCCAAGTGCTGTGGGTGGAAGAGAAGGAGATTGCACTGGTTGAGGTCGGATGGACTTCTGAAAGGTGGTCACTTTTAAGGTGGCCCTGAGAAAGGTTAGGAATTTACAAAAGTGTTCATCCCAGAATTGGGGGCTCGCAGGTGGCAGAAAGGAGAGACCCTGTCCTCGAAGCAGGGAGTAAGCCAATCACTGAAACTTCAAATGTCTCTTAGAGAGTAACTGTGGGAGGTGGGGCCCAGAGCACAGGGGATGCGGCAGACTGGACATCAGGACACTGGGAAGTCATCAATAGTTTTACAGAGAGGACCTGGTCAGATGAAGGCCTCAGAAAAGTGGATATGGCACTGCGGGAGTCCTCCACTGGAGGCCAGGGGACCAGTTTGGAGGCTGTGGGAGTCAAGAGAGAGGATGAATTCATTCATTCATCCACATGCATGCTGTGGTCAGACACCTTGCCAAGTAGTGAGGCCACCCAACTAGGTAACTTGCAGCCGCTGAGCTTCAGACACTCTTAATAGTAACTTCTATGCAGGTTGCTTTGGCCAGTCACAGTGTCAAGTGCCTTACATACATCACTGTTCTTAATCTTCACAGCAGCCCAGAGGCGTGCTCACTATAAATATCCCCATTTTACACAGGAGGGCACTAAGCACCAGGGAGAGGCAACGTCCCACCCAAGGGCATGCAGCTGGTCACGGATGGAGCTGTGACTGCCCTGCAGTTCTCAGCCTTTACCTGTGCCCTTGGCTCCACACACCAGACAGGTCCAGCTAAATACAATGGGACCCCCTCGTAGCTGCAGGGATCCCACTGTGTGAGCACTTAGAAGAGTCACTGTTATCATGTCAGGTCCAGAATCCCTTAGACCAGATGGGCAGGGCAGGTGGAGCAGGGAAGGCTGTCTGAGGGGGGAATCCTGACCTCATGCTTTGAAGGTGAGTGGGCTGGTGCAGCCAGGCAGGGAGAGGGCTGGGGGCAGGGTGGGAGCACAGTCCCAAGCCCAGAGTGGGCAAAACAGCATGGTGTGCGCAGGGTCTCCCAAGTTCAGTGTTTCTGGCCCCTAAAAAGTAATGTCAGGAGTGGGCCTTGGAGAGGCAAGAACGCTGGTGGGGCCAGGTCCATGGGATGAATTTCACTTGCAGTTCCCAGAGACGTGCTGGGCAGAGAAGTCACGGGACCAGGTTTGCTTTCTGAAGGGTCCTGGAGTTCAAGAGTTGAAAGAGACCCAGCAGGTCATTGTGTCACCACTGTCAGATGTCTTCATGCCAGGGCAGGTGAGACAGGAGCTCCCAGGACAGGACTTGGGGCCAGAGCACGCCCAGCACAGCATGTGACTAGGAGGCTCAGCCCATCGTTTAGCTGGCGTTGGCGCCTGAGGTTCTGCTTCATTCAGTGTGTCGTTCAGCCTGCAGCTTTTGACTGAATACCGAATGTGCCCAGGCTTGCTCTCTGCTAAGCACTTGACATTCCGGCCGGAAAGGACATGGTCTCTGCCCTTGAGGACCAGCTGGACCACTGGGCAGATCGTTCGAGGGCTGTGAGATGTAGGCAGTCAGAGGCATGGGCCCTGCGCCCCGAGAGCATGGGAGAGGATGCACAGTAGCCCTCAAGCTGATGTCCCTGCTGCCACCTCCTCGCCCCCTCCCCACCTCACCCCTAGGGTCATAGGGCCACAAGTTTGCCTGGGTCTGAATCCCAGCTCTGCCCTTGACTAGCTGTTGGGAAAGTTCCCGAATTTCTGTCTCCCCATTTCCTCTACTTTAAAATGGCCATGATAGGAGCACTTGAGATCTTGCTCCCTGGTATGTCTTTTAGTTTGGCTCAAATAAACTCTTATGAAAATTCAAAAATAAATAAAATAAAATGGGCATGGCAATAGTACCATAGGATAGTTATCAGGATTAAATTGGCACACACAGCACCTGGGACAGTGCCTGGCATATAAGGAATGGTTCATAGACACTCTTATCATGTCAGGTCCAGAATCCCTGAGCCTCAGCCCTCTGTATGAGGCACATTTTAGGATTCAGAATTATGTTAGTCAGGATTCAATCAGGAGAGAGAAACCACCCATGAACATGGAACATTTGATGTAAAGAATTATTAATTAGGGCAGGAGATTGGAGTAATGAAGGACTGTCTATTACAAAGTAAAGGGAACTCTAACTATGATCTAAAGAATGTGGGGCCCGACCGGTGTGGCCCAGCGGTTGAGCATGGACCAGGAGGTCACGGTTCAATTCCCAGCCAGGGCACATGCCCAGGGTTGCAGGGTTGATCCCCAGTAGGGGATCTTCTGTGGGAGGGGAGTGCTGAGCTGCTCAGCCAGCCTTCCTTAGCCTGGGTGTCCTCCTCTCCACTTCCCCCTCTTTTTTCCTGTGGTGATTTCTGAGCCAAAGCCTGAATGCATGAAGCTCGTCCATCTCCAGACTTTCATCTGATTTCTCTTTTAGTTTAACAACAGGGATGCTGTCATCTAGGTATGTCATCCCTTCCACCCTAAAACTACGACTTTCCTGTTGTCTGCTTGCATGTTATCTTATGAAAATCCCATGTGGTTCCTCTTTTGGTTATATATTGCTGTATAGCAGTTATCTCAAAATTCGGAAGCTTATCACAACACACACTGATTACCTCACAGTTTCTGTGGGTCAGGAATTCAGGCTTAGCTGGGTGGTTCCGGCTCATGGTCTCTCATGGGATTGCAATCAAGATCTTGGCCAGGGCCGCAGTCATCTGACGTCTTGACTGGGGTGGGGGATCCGCTTCCAAGACGCTCACTCACGTGGCTGTTGGCCTGAGGCCTCCGTTCCTCACCGCCTGGACCTTCCTGCAGGAAGCTGAGTGTCCCTATTGCATAGCTTTTCCCAGAGCAAGTGGTCTGAGAGAGAGCAGGCCGGAAGCCACAATCCTTATCTGACCTAGACTCCAACATTGTCATGGACACCCCTTGAAGGGAAGAGTGTGAAAGAACTTGACATTTAAAAACCACCACAGTTCCCGAGGGCCTCCTGTGTGCTCGGTACTGCGGGTGGTTCAAGGGATCCCAGTTTACATCTGCTTGGGGAAGCAAGACATGCCCCAAGATTTGTCACAAGAGCTGAGATATCCCATGGAAAACTAAGGATGGACAACAGAGGAGAGCCGTTCAGAGCAGGTTATTGGCCCTGATTATTGGCTCTGTCCTACAGGATTGTGAATCCTGATGCTAGCATTTAGCATTTTCACCATGATGGGCGCTGTGCCAAGCAGGACTCCTTACAGCACATCTCCGTTTGTGAACGGTATCCCTTGGACTTGTGCAATGCGTAGTCCTGATGCCAGGTGCTTCACTTATGTTATCTCATTTATTGCTCTGAACTGACTTATGGGTCGCTGTTATTATTATCCCCATTTTACAGATCACAAAAGTAAGGTGGAGAGAAATTAAGTAACTTGTGCAGGCTCACACAGCCAGTAAGTGGTGGTGAAGGGATTAAAACCACAGGCCCCTGTAGGTTTAAGTCCCAGCTTCTCTACTTTAGCACTTTAGAGCCTTAAGCAAGCGACGTTAACATCTCTGTGCCTCAGTTTCCTCATATGTAAAACGCATGTGAAAGTGTTCAATGTTCTCAGCCCAGTGCCAGATTTGTGCTAAGCATTAGCTACTGCTGCTGTTGTTACCGGCTGAGTCAAACACACAGCTGTGCTGTCCTCGGGTTCTTTGCGTTAGTTTGTTATAATGATTTGAGATGAGAGAAGCCCAAATGGTGGCTAAGCTGGGGTTGAGGAAGCAGAACTTGAGTTGGCAACTTTCTTTGGAAGTGCTTTCCCTTTTGGGAAGAAAGGGACACGAGACTGAGTATCAGTCGGGATGTAAATCTGTGCTGTGTGTCCTTGAGCCAATTATTAACACTCTGGGCCCCAAGGACCTCTTTGACAAAAGGGGCTTGGCAACATCCCTCCTCCAGGGTTCTCCATTACAAAGAAGAAAGAAGATGGAGAGGGTGTGTTTTGAAAACGATAAAACTCTGGCGCTAGGCTTTTCCTCCCAACTCTTTGAGAAATTGTGGCTTTTTAAGCAATTGGAACATAGAAAGGCTGATGGGAATCACTCCTCCCTACCACTGCCACCCACACCCTCTTTGCTAAAACATTTTGGAGATAAGTCAGTTTTGATCTGAATTCTGAGGATCAAAGCAGCCTCCAAACAAAATTAAGAACCAGGTGGTTCTGTTTTTGAAAATTCAAATCTAATAACCAATTTGGAGGACATATCGTTTAGAATTAATCATTGTTGTCTTCTTTAATGAACTGACATTTGTCTTCTGTGCCGTTTCATTGTGGAATTCATCCAAATGTTTCATTCAGTGTGATCTCAGAAGCTGCGTGCACTCAGTCACACCCTTGGGAACAACAGAACCTACTTTGCAAGGGGGGGGGGGTGTGAGGGGGGGGGATCTTCCTCCTTTCATTTCTTCACTTTGAAGCACTTCCTTGTTTAAACTTAAAAAGGGGACTAATTCTTTTTTATTTGGATGTGCATGAACCTATCTTTAAAAAAATGATTGCATATCTTAGTATATTCATTACCCACCGAGGTTATGAGTAGGTCCTCCCTGATTCATCTCATGGTACAAAGAAGTGATGGGAGGGGATTCAGTCAGGTACCTGTCTAGGAGGCTCCTTCTCAGTATGTTCCCTCCATTTTCCCATTGTTAAACTGTGGTTACCAGAAGACAAAAAGGGGAGAAGGGGAAGGAAGAAGAGGAGGAGGAGGAGGAGGAGGAGGAATGTCAGAGAGAAACCTGGCGCTGTCTGTGTGATTTCTGCTCTCCAGCTAGTCGGACCTCAGAGCAATTACTTAAACTCAGAGCCCCTGTCCCAGCTCTAAAATGGGAATAAGGACAGTAATAGCCGTGTTGCAGGGATGATTATCTGAGAAAACACGTGTGGGAAATATGCCTTGTAAATGTCATTATACCACTGTTGGTACTGAGATACGACGGCGTACATGTGTAATTTGTGTGGTTATAAAAAAATAAATTGTAAAAGGATTGCTTTTATTTTTAGAAACAGAGTTTGAGTTGGAAGGGAACTGTAGGAATCATTTGTACGTCTCACCCTGGGGAGGAATCCTCTCTGCAGCAGCCTTCAAAGGTAGTCTAGCCTTGCCTTGAATAGCTCCAGGGACGAGGAGGTCACCACCTCTCCCTTTTCTTCTTTCTCCTCATCATCCCAGCCCTTCAGTTCTTCTGGATATAGGATAGACCAGTGATTTTTCTTTTCCCTAAGATAGACAGCAAAAGAATAACGTCATGGTTGAACATGAATAAGCGTGCCGTAGCATGCATTGTGCAGATCTGCCGCCTGTACACGTTACTGCTGCAGGTATGTTAGCTGCTCTCCAGAGCATTTAAATTGCTTGTTCAGGGGGATCTGGTATTCTCTGTACCAGAAACTACTGAGTTGCAGGACTCGGGCTGCACCCCTGGAGCAGGAGGAGGACCTGGTAGGGCCCTCTTAGCTCTGGGCATCTGAATACCTTTCTCTTTTCCGGCTGGTGGTTTTTCCAGCTCTAGGTATACTAGTATATGGATTTATATGAGAAGGTGCTGTGTGAGGCAGGAATTATTACCTTCTCTCCTTTCCCTCCCCAGTTTCCCCCTGAATTGGGGGAGGCGGGGAATAGGTGGAAAGCCCCTTTGCTTCGGGCCTGCTTCCACCATGCCACGGGAGTTTTCATTCCTTTCTGTTCAAGATGTAGTGGTGAGGAGGCGGGGCCAGCCTGGGGGCCTCGAAGACCATCCCAGCCCACACTTCACAAACTGTCTGTGGAGGTCCAAGTGGGTGCTTCAGGGTTTCTGTAAACATTGTTTCAAATGCTGTTCACTCTTCTTAAAGCTGTAATAATAAGACAAAAATTTAAAAAACCACTTCTGTGTGTTCTATACCGCGGACGACTGGTGGTCCGTGAAGTCCAAACGGTTGTCGACTGCTGTTCTATACATTTTTACATGTTGAAGGTCACCAGCTTCTTCTTCCAGCGTCTGTTTAATTGAAGAGAATCCTGAGGTTGTAGGGCAGGCTGTGTTAAAAAGAAATGCATGTACTTATTTGTCAAATATAAATACTATCCATTACATCGGAAAGGTTTTCTCAACATTGGGCAACTAGGGCAAAATAGAGAAATTGTACTTTGAAGCAGATGTAAGCTGCAAGCTCTATTGTCTTTAATTCCTGAGGTCAAATTATTTGTTGATCAAAACAATCTTATTGTCCTCATTGAGTAACTTACAGTAAAGAATGTTATTAATTTGAAAGTTTTAGATTTATAATAATAAAATGCAACTTTCTTGGGCTTAGACTTTACTCACTGAAAATCTTCCAGCCTTCTGAAGAACAGAAAGGTGGCATCCCTTAGAGTGGTTTGGGACCTGCTTCTGGTCTGTCATTGCTTCCTGGTTAAACCATGTTCCAGGTAGATTGGATAACAACCTGGTATTTGCATTAGAAGGTTTATCTACTGGGAACTACATTTATATTTTCATGTTCATTTCCAAGTAACTGCTTTTTGCTTGTGAGTGGACCCTGGCAGATTTTCCCTGCTAGATTTTGTTGACCCATGAAAGAAAAAAATGTTCCTCTCCTATCATCATGAGTGAGAAATTCTTCTCTCTGCCCAACCTCAGGTCATCATGCTTTAATGGTAAGACCATCATCTCTTACCTGCTGTCCAATTTCTTTCCCATGTGCTCTGAGGCCTGTCGGACAGTTGGCCCATAAAAATCACTCCAGCAGCTGTGGAGCACCTAAGATGGTACATAGATCACCCTTAGGCCTCCTTGAGGCCCAGCAACACCCCTTTCCTTCCTCTTCTTTCTCTCACTGGATCTCCTGCCCACCCACCTCTCGCAGTCGGTCTGGCAGACCTCACTGCCTCCACTCCTATCCTTCCCTGCCTTTGTGAACTACAGTGGCTTCAGGCTAAAGCCCTGCTCTCTATCCCAGTGATGCTGATGGAGCCCCAATCAGCACGTTCTATGAACTCTAGCAGGTCAGGCGCCCCTTGTGGAAAATGAGGATATTACCACGCTTTCTGCGCAAAGGGCAGTGGCCAGGGTGGTTGGTATGGGCGCTCCAGTGCTTTGAGAATGGGAGGGTCTGCTTGCTGCCTCTTTCCTGTGGAGGTGTTGCCGCTGCTCTTTAACCTTTTAGTGCCCCAGCCCTGTCTGCTGGTATATCTGTGCCTTCCTTTCTCATCCCAAGAAATCAGGTAGGAAAGGAGATGGAGAGTTCCAGCTTGCCTTCTAAATGAAATAAAATTAATGCAAGTTCACGCATACCGGCAGAGCATTCCTGTTTCCCCCACCATCCAGACAAACTTGGTGAGGGGATTTCCCTCTCAAACACCACACCCTCCTTAAGCAGGACACAGGCCCAGCAGTCAGAAGGGCCTGGATTTGGATCCTGGCTCTGTTGTTTGTCATAGTTGTGTGAATCTTAAGGAAGATGCTTAACCAATTTGAGTCTCAGTTTTCCCACCTGTAAAATGGAGATAAAGGTTACCCACTTCATAGACTTAAGGTAAAGATTCAGTGTGAGACGGTATAGGCGGGGCTTGTGCCTGGCACTTTGCAAGGGCTCAGAAATAGCTCTTTGTTTGTGATAGTGGTGATTGGAGACTGATTTCCTTTTGACAAGTAAACTATGAAGTTTAACTCACCTGGGTTGCCCTGGATAGAAATGTTGTGGACGGGGGTAGAAAAGATGGAAGCATCCTGTGTGATTTGTCCCCTCTACTCCTGCCAGCGCCCTTCCCCACGCCAGCCTGGACCCTCCTGCTCCCCTCCTGCCCCATTGGACCCTCCTGCTGCCCAAGAGCTGAGAAGGGCCTCAGCTCACAATCTCCACCTCCTTGGCGTGGGCTTCTCTCAGCCAGGGATGACGTCTCCTGGTCAGGCTGGCGGCTCCTTCCCCCTCCCCACCTCGGAGGTCCCTCTCTCATTTCAGAAGCCCTCCCAGGACTTGCAGATGAAACACTTCCACGCTGGGCAGGTCGTTTTCATTGAATTCTCCAGTACGCTGTCTTCAGTGCTGAGGAGAGACATTTTAATTAATTACAGTCCCTGTGGGCTCAAGGATCAATAGCGGCAAAGAGCTGTGGAATGAATTCCTCGCCTCCGCTGTTTCCAGCTCTCTCTGTGACCTTACATCAAGTGCTCAAGCCCTCCGGACCTCAGTTTCCTGCTCTCTAAAATGGGAGCGCCCATTTCCCAGGGGTGCTGGGAGCCTCCCAAAAGATTTGGTGATTGAAAGTGTTGTAAACTGTGGAGTCCTGGCCACAAGTAAATGACTATTAAGACTGCACTTATAGCCCCAAAGGGCAAGCATGAGGGATGTTTCTCTTCTGAGCCATTTCTGGAATCTTCTTGCTTTTGCTTCTTGATACCGTAAGATCAGCTGTCAGGCTCCATCTCCCTTTCTGAGAGAAGCAAGCAGAAGGAAGCCAGTGGCCCAGAATTAAGCAGGTGGGTGTGTAGGTGAGGACAGGTTACTTGCTCTCCCGGCCCCACGTTTCTCCAGCAAGGAGAGGTGATCCTCCTAGTGAGACCCGGGATCAGAAGCCAAAGGCTGGGTCCCCAGTTGTTCTGACGTGCACTGTGCTGACCACCTTCGGCACTGAGCCTTCACAGCCTTGTTTATTCCGGCCTCTTCTTCTGCTCCCTGCAGTGTATTCTGTACACAACCGAGTTCTCTTTCTGAAACACAAGTCTGGGCCTGTCCCTACCCTGCTCAGAGCCCTTGCCTTCAGGATAAAATCCAGAGTTCTTGGTGTGGCTGCCCAGGCCTCACATGACCTGACCCCTGCCAGCTTCTCCAGCCACCACCTCCTGGTCTCCCTCCAGGTCCCTTGGCTCCAGCCACAGGCCCCCAACTCCCGATGCGGTTTTCAGGGTCCCCAGGCTTTGGACATGCTTCCGCTTTAGGCTTCCCCTAGCCAGGGCCTCTGCATGCTTCAGGTCTCTGCCGAGACCGCACCTTCCCCGGCAAACCTTCCCTGACTCCTCGGCCTTGCTCAGTTTGGGTGAGATCACGGCCCTGTCCACAGCCTTGGCCGCCTCCCCTCACCTCCCTGCCCCCCTCTCTGACGTGTGAACTCCCTGAGAGCTGTGTCTGTGTGACTTGCTCATTGTCACAGCCCCAGGCCCCTAGCATACCTCCTGCCACAGAGTGCATGCCAAATACTGGAGTGGAGGGATGGACGTAGAAGGTTAGCACCGGAAGAGAAGCCTGGGGTGTCAGACTCTCCCAGGCACCTGCCAGACACCAGCTTCCTGGCCCTCCCGCAGCCCTCTAGACGCAGGGTTTCTGGGGGTGTGCCAGGGAATCGCATGTCTAACAGTGTGCACATCAGGTGGGCTTCTCAGTGATCTAGTCCAAGCCTTGCACTTTACAAAACATGAAAGTGAGATCCAAAGACAGACAGTAAGTGACTTCTGCAAAATATCTCTCTCCTCTCTCTCTCCCCTTTCTCCTCTCTCTCTTTCTCCCCTCCCTCTCTCCTTCCCTCCCACACACTCACACAAACACTCATTTTTATGAAACAAAGGCCCAACTCTTTTTCCACTCCCAAAGTGGAAAAAGCCGCAGGAAGCACAGGAGAGATAATTTTTTGTCCTTGTTTTAACCTTGGGTCTGAACTGGGAAATCTGGGAATATTGTTTATTTCCTTTCCCTAAAAAGTACTTAACCTCAAAATATGCACTACTTATTTTTACAATTTGAAACAATGACTTTCACTCCAAGACTTACATAATTTTTCAGAACGTGGGAAATCCCTGATGTCTCATTTTTCTGTTTCAGAAATGCTTTGTAGAGAGTATGAATTACCCTGCCTGATGCCTTGAGGTCTATTTTTATCAACCTGAGACTAAAACTGACAACATATTTACTCTTGCTCATGGTAGTGACGGCTCTGCCTCTCTCTAAAGCCCATTCGAGGAGAGAAGCCTGTAGGAACGTGTGCTGGTAATTAACTCGACTTACTAGGACAGAATGGGAAGGAAGACACCAGCTCCACGTGTGACAGATAAAGTAGAGCAAGTTCAGAGGAAAGCCAGGGGCGAGGACATTGCGTCCAAAGGGAAGGGCGCCGGAAGCTGGGTGGGTTTCCATAGAGCAGTGGTTCTCAACCTTCCTAATGCCGGGACCCTTTAATACAGTTCCTCATGTTGTGGTGACCCCCAACCATAAAATTATTTTCGTTGCTACTTCATAACTGTAATTTTGCTACTGTTATGAATCGTAATGTAAATATCTGATATGCAGGATGTATTTTCATTGTTACAAATTGAACATAATTAAAGCATAGTGATTAATCACAAAAACAATATGTAATTATATATGTGTTTTCCGATGGTCTTAGGTGACCCTGTGAAAGGGTCGTTCGACCCCCAAAGGGGTCTCGACCCACAGGTTGAGAACCGCTGCCATAGAGGAACCAGTGGTCTGAAATGCTGGGATGTTGGGTGTTGGGGTGGCATTCAGGTAACGCAGAACCGCAGAACCGGGATCGAGGGTGGGAAGACCTTCCTCTGGGATTTAAGGAAGAACTTTCCAGCAAATGGAATCTTGCCACTGAGTGTTCTCATAGGTAATGAGTCCCACATCTAGAGAAATGTTCAAGGCTGGGGCCGTCTTATGGGCCTGGCACAGGATGTCGGGGGAGGGGAAGTCTGGACTAGATGGAGTCCAAGTGCCCTCCTCACGACTGGAGAGCAGACCCAAGTGCCCACAGCCTCGGGCCAGTGACCTGAGTGAGAGAAGGGTTCCTTGCTTCCAAATATGGGTCCAGTGAGGCCAGATCTTTGGGTTTTTCAAGAAAAGACAGACTTCGGGATTTTTTTATGTAGACTCCCCTGAGTTTTCAATATTTGGGAGCCAAGTAAAGCCACCTGTGCCCGCAGTCTTGGCCACGGCCTGCCAGCTCAACCCCTCTTTTCCAGGAAACTCAGGGGGATGTGAGCTCAGCCCTTCAGGCAGAGGGTGAAGTGGGCAGGACAGGGACTATCTCTCTGTCCAACAGATGGGGAAACCAGGATGCCTTAAAATACGGTTTGGTGAAGGGAGCACTGGGAAGGTCTGGAGCAGGGAATTTGGCTCCAGGCACAGTGGGAGGAGGAGTGCTTCCCTTCCCCCCTGCACCACATGCCTCAGGGTGACTGACTGGCACCCCCCCGAGCCCCTCCCCCGGGGTTGTGCTGCTCTCAGTCTGCACATTCATGTGGGGAGCCATTCCAAAGCTCTGCCTCTCCTCCCCCAAGGATCCGTATCTTAAGACACCCTCCCACCCACGCCTGAAATCTCCCAAATAACGCTGCTTTCGGTGAAGGCTTCTCGGCACCCAGGAATCGCTTTCGAAACACACACAGAAAGAAAGGCCGCAGGAATGCAACCTGACATCTGTCTCAGACTCCAAGTATTGGCCTGCCAGGGGTTTGGGCACTGAATAAATTAGCTTTGCCATGAAGCCAGCCTGGAAAAGCCAGTCCTATCCAAACCACATCTCCGGCACTCCCCGCTGCGATGGGAGGCCCGGCTGCCCCACTTCCTGCCTCTCGGCCTTCCTGCCACTCTTTTTGCTGAGACCGCGCTTCCAAGACCAGCTTTCAGACCAGTGAATGGCTTGCTGGCTTTGTTTTATTTAGTTTTAAAGTTCAGTTTTTTTAAAAAAAGTATTAGTACTTTTTTTCATACAACTTTGTTGAGGTATATTTGAAGTATCATAAACTGCACATTTAAAAAAGTGTGTAACTTCATCGGTTTTAACATATGTATGAACCTATGAAACTATCATCAGAATCAAAATAATAAACATTTCCATCATCCCTCAAAGGTTCTTTGTGCCTCTTTGTAACCCGTTCCTCCCTCTGTGGCCACAAAACCACTGACCTGCTTTCTGTCTCCCTAGATGCGTTCTCACTGTCTAGAAATTTAGATAGAAGGATCCACTCAGTCTGTGCTCCTTTTTGCCTGCCTTTTTCAGTAAGCATGGTGATATTGAGATTCACCCAGTGTTCCGGTGAGTATCAATACTTGTTCCTTTTTATCGCTGAGTAATATTCCATTACCTGGCTATTCTGTAATTTGTTTATCCATTCATCTGTTCATAGACATTTGAGTTGTTTCCAGCTTTTAGCTGTTCCAAATAAAGCTGCTATGAGCATCTGTGGACAAGTCCTTGTGTGAATGTGTGTTTTTGTTTTTCTTGGGTAACTACCTGTAAAAACAATGGAGTGTCTGGCTGGTATGGTAGGTGTACATTTAATTTTTTAAGAAACTGACCAATTGTTTTTCTAAGTGTTCAGTTCCAGTTGCTCAGCATCCTTGACAATGCTTGCAGTGATCGGTCTTTAATTCTAGCTATTCTGCTGCATGTGAAGAAATGAAATTCACATATGCACATGAAATTTACATGGGCTCATGAAGAGCGTTTCTTCATGTGTTCACTGGCCATTTTGTATCTATTGTGAAGTGTCTGTTATAATCTTTTAGCAGTTTTTAATTGGGTTGTTTTCTTAATATTACTGAGTTGTGAGAGTTTTAAAAAATGTATTCTGTAATAACAAGTCTTTTATCTGCAAATATAAATATATTCTCCCAGTCCATGGCTGTGCCTTTTTGTTCTAATAAGGTGTCAGTATCAACAGTCAAATCTGGAGCATTTGGGGTTTCTGTGCCTAGAAGAACATTGAATATTTAACAAATGTAGCAAACTTAAAGAAGTCTCTAGATCCTGGCTGTGGTACCAACATGAATGAGAGCATAGTGATACCATGTTAGCTCTTGGTTTGGAAATGATTTAGTATATTTTGAGAAAAACACTGTGTGAAGCAACTACTGGGAGCTAGAGGAGACAGAAGGAAAAGTACAGACATCACCAGACATGGGCAGTGTTCTCAGAGGGCTCACATCTATGGAAGAGGGGGCAAAAGGCATGCATTCTGATCATAATGATGGGATGTGCTGTATGCTTTATTGGCATGACCTCATTTAATCTTCAGCACAGCCCTCTGATGTAGATTTTCCCCATTTTGCAGATGAAGAAACTGAGGCTTAGAGAAGTCCGGTAACTTCCCAGTTCATATAGCAAGCACATGGCAGACCTGGATTCAGTCCCACGTCTGTTTGACTCCAAAGTCCACGTACTTAGCCTTTAAGCTAAATTGCCTCTCAAGTAGATCATAAGATAGGATGTGTTAAGGATTATAAGAGAGTTAGAAACAAAGTGTGATGGAACAAGAAGTGAAAAAGTTATTTTTGTCTGTGCCTGACAGCAGCATGAGGGAGTTACCATTTGAGTTGGGCCTTGAAGGATGTATGCAACCTCGGTAACAAGGATGGCAGAAGGGGAATGGCAGTTGAAGGGAACAGCATGACCAAGGATGCAGGGGTGAGAACGGTCGTAGCATCTACTGCCTAAAGCCCAATGTTTTTCAGGGGGAATGGTGAGAAAGGTGATTAAAATCTCTCAGTGGACCTTGAAAATCAGGCTAATTTGATTCCAGAAGGCAGTTGTGATCCCTTGATGTATTTGAGCAGGGAGTGGGGTTTCTGATGTGATGGCTGTGTATCCGGATGGGATGAGATCCAGATGGACAAGGAAGTAGAGGAGGGACAGAGACCAGTCAAAGATCTCATGGCTGACTATGGGTATTGAGGCCCCAAGTAGGGCATTGGCCATAGGAATAGCCAGGCAAGGATTAATACATAATCCAAAAGTAGAAGCTACAGTTTTTATTCTCTGAACTTTTCTGAATCTGGGACTAATTTGACCCAGTCTTTGCTGCCTCCTCCTTCATTGTCCATTTGTATTTTACACACTTCATTGCTTCCAGTGGCCCGGGAGAAGAGAGAAACTCAATTTGTCCTGCCCGTAATTTGTTGGCTAATTCTGATAAATGAAGTGGTGCCTGGAGAAGGCTGAAACTTTGGGCCAAAATAAAGCTTTATAGCATTCATACATGCACCTATTCATTCAGTTAACCAACTCCATTCATTTATTATTCCGATGTGTTTTTTTCAGTACACCAAGCAATTCTCCAATTTTCAGCAGACACTGACTGGGAGTCCTACAGATTTAACCCAATTCTGACACTTAGCTACCTGGAGTTAGTGTCAGATCCCACAGGTCTCAGTCCTATAAGATGCCAGTCGTAAGTCCTGTTTGTCACCTGTCCTTCAGAATGACCAGGTATAAATCAGAGGTTCCCACGACCTCCTCCTTGGGTTCAGTTAACTTGCTAGAGTAGCTCACAGAACTCAGAGAAACTATCAGCAGGAGGCAGCTGATTGATGTTTCTCTCTCATCAATGTTTCTAGCTCTTTATTCCTTTCTCTCTCAAATCAATAAAAATATATATTTTAAAACTTTTTTAAAAATTATCATTTTACAAGGAACCTAGTGGACACCTTATCTTTAAGCAGCCCTCGCCTGATTTACATGCTATTATTGTCATGTATTTTAGTTACTTTTAATTCCATAAAACTGCACTGTTGTTATTTTATGCAGGCCCTCCAAATGGAATCACTTTCCCTCTGCCTAAAGCATATCCTTTGAAACTTCTTTGAGGGTCTGTTGATAGCGAACTCTTAGGTTTTGCTTGCTAATATCTTCACTTTGCTCCTGTTCTTGCTGGGTATACAATTCTAGTTTGACAGTTGTTTACCCTCAGTACGTTCAATATGTTATTCTACTGCCTTCTGGATTCTATTACAGCTGTTGAGAAGTCAGGGCTCATACAATGATTATTTCTTTAAATTAAATCTGTCTTTTCTCTGGCTACTTTTAAGATTTTATCTCTGTTTTTGATGTTCTGCAGTTTCACTTGATGTAGATTTATAAAAACAGCTTTATTGAGGTACAATTGGTATGCAGTAAATTGCATGTGTTTAAAGTGTATAATTTTGGTAAGTTTGATGTATATATGCCCATGAAACCATCACCACATCAGATAAGGAGTATATCCATCATCCCCCCTGATTTCCTTGTGTCCCTTTGTATTTGTGAGCCCTCCCTCCTGTCCTCCCTCCCTCCTTCGTTCCCCAGGCAACTACTGATCTGCTTTCTATCACTATAGATTAGTTTGTATTTTCTAGAATTTTATATAAATGGAATCATACAATATGTGCTCTTTTAAAAATCTGGTTTTCTTGTACTAACCATGATTATTTTGAGGTTCATCCTTGTTGTAGCACATTTTTTAAATGATTTCAGAGATGAATGAAGAGAGAGAAAAAAAAAAATAGAAACATCAATAATGAGAGAGAATCACTGGTTGGCTGCGGCCTGCACGCCCACACTGGATATCGAGCCCACAACCTGGGCATATGCCCTGACCAGGAATTGTAGGTTGATGCTCAACCACTGAGCCATGCCGGCCAGTGGCATGTATTCATACTTCATTTCTTTTTTATTGGTCGATGGTATTTCTTTGTTTGGATCACATTTACCTATTCATGGATATTTGGATTGTCTCCAGTTTGGAGGATAGTACAAAGTTTTTGTGAATATTTACGTACAAGCCTTTGTATGGGCATGTTTTTATTTCTCTTGGGTAAATACCAAGGAGTGGAATGGCTAGATATGTTAGGTGTATATTTAACTTGTTAAAAACTGTGTTGGTACTATTTTATGCCACCAACAGCATTGTATGAGAGTTTCAGCTTCTCTATATCCTTGTCAACACTTAGTATGATCAATGTTTTATATTTTAGCCATTCTAATATGTGTTTTTCTGGTGATTAGTGATGCTGAGCATCTTTTCATGTGTGTACTTATCTGCCTTCTGTATATCTTCTTTGAGATGTGTCTGTTCAAATCTTTTGTCCACTCTTTAAAAATAGGGTTGTTTGGCCCTAGCCGATTTGGCTCAGTGGATAGAGCGTCAGAACTGCGGACCAAAGAGTCCTGGGTTCGATTCTGGTCAAGGACACACATACCTCAGTTGCAGGCTCCTCCCTGGCCCGAGCCCTGATCAGGGCGTATTCAGGAGGCAACCAATTCATGTGTTTCTCTCACATCCATATTTCTCTCTGTTTTTCCCTCTCTCTTCCACTCTTTCTAAAAATCAATGGAAAAATATCCTCGAGTGAGGATGAAAAAAAAACGGGTTATTTATTTCTCATTATTGAATTTTGAGGGTTTTTGTATTCTGGATACAAGTCCTTTAACAATATATGCTTTGCAGTATTTACTCCTAGTCTGTGGCTTATCTTTTTATTCTCTTAACGGTGTCTTTTGAAAAGCAGTCATTTTAAATTTTGGTGCAGTTTGATTTATCAATTAGTTCTTTTATGGATCGTGCTTTTGGCATCGTAGCTAAGAAATTTTTGCCTAACCCAGACTCACAAAAATTTTTTTCTTATGTTTCCTTTTTGAAGTTTTATAATTTACATTTTACATTTACAAATAGATCTAGGATCCATTTTGAGTTAATATTTATATGTAGTATAACGTATGGCTCAAAATTCTGTTTCGCATATTAATGTCCAGTTTTTCTAATATCATTAGACTAGAGGCCCAATGCACGAAATCTGTTCAAGAGTAGGCCTTGCTTCCCCTGGCTGCCTGCACTGGCTTCCCTCTGGCACCCTGGACGCGGGCTTCCCTCACAGCCCCGGCTTCATCTGGAAGGATGTCCGGAAGGATGTCTGGTCTAATGAGCATATTATGCTTTTATTATTATAGATGAGTAGGCTGTCATTTCTCTACTTACGTACCTTTGCACATTTGTCAAAAATCAGTTGCCCATATATGGGTGGGTCTATATTTGTACCCTCTGTTCTGTTTCATTGATCTATTTGCTTTGCCACATTGTTACTGAGATCACTTTATGCTAAATTCTCAGCTTGAAGTTTTTCAGACCCCTGGACGCGGGCTTCCCTCACAGCCCCGGCTTCATCTGGAAGGATGTCCGGAAGGATGTCTGGTCTAATGAGCATATTATGCTTTTATTATTATAGATGAGTAGGCTGTCATTTCTCTACTTACGTACCTTTGCACATTTGTCAAAAATCAGTTGCCCATATATGGGTGGGTCTATATTTGTACCCTCTGTTCTGTTTCATTGATCTATTTGCTTTGCCACATTGTTACTGAGATCACTTTATGCTAAATTCTCAGCTTGAAGTTTTTCAGACCTCCCAGGTACTTTGGTTACAGACTGTAAACCTGTACCAAGAGCTGAGAATTTACTCATTGCCAAAATTTGAGCCCCTGCTCTGGTGAGTGAGGTTTATTTCTAGTTTCTTCTTTTACTGGGGGTGCAGGGAGTTGCAGCTACATGTGAACAGTGGTGTGAACTCCTATCAGACTCCCGCCTGGCGTGCACTCTGGCTTTGTCCTCTGTGTCCTGTGCTCTCAGAGGATGTGCAAATCTGCACTTGTGTCAACCTGGTTTACTAAACGCCGCAGACAAAGGCCAGTGTCAGGTCTCTGGGTTCCCATTTTCACTTGGTTTGGGTCTCTGATTATTTTTACTTTCTTGAAAGCTTATTGATGCATAAAAAAGATGTGTGATTTTTTTTTCTGTCGTTGCTTTTTATTTTGCCCTTTTTGTTGTTTTCAGCTACTGGTTTTCACCATTCTGTTGGAAATAGAGGTTGGGCCTCAGACTTTATGGCGTGGCTGTTAGAATTTGTTTCTTCTGAGGGATTAATTGCCTTTTATGTCAGTTTTTGTTCCCATTTCCTTTGGTAAGCACTAGAGAACCAGGGGAGTAAGGAATTTATTTTTCCTATATTGGTGGTGTGTTCACTGTGGTATTACGACCACCTAATGAGTCCCTGGGCTTTCCATTGCTCCCTTTGACTAAATCATCTGTGCCAGTACAGAAACGGTTTTGTTTTACTGTGATTAAACTGCCTGCACTCGCCGCATCGGGAGTCCATCCCTTATTATATACTCGCATACTGTTTCCTGTCTCTCCTTTAGATTATTTATTACAGGTAAAGCAATGTGATTATTTGTATGACTGTTGGATATAAAATCTGTCTCCCCTGCTAAGAACTTAAGTTCTGTGAGATCAGGGACCAGGACAGTCTTATGTCTCATAGATCACCGTTTTCTAGCACAGTGCCTGGCATATAGAGCGTTTGGTTTAAACAAAATGAATGCATGAATGACAGCATTTGCCAGACTACATTGAGGAAGCAGAAATTTGCAATAACTCAGGTTAGTGCCACAGCCACCTCTGGACTCTGACACTGTGTCATTCTCCATGCTGGGCACGTTGGGAGGGTGCAGAGATGAGAGAAACCAGGAGTCTCACCCTCCAGGAACCCATAGTCCAGTGGAGAAAAGGCAGCGTTTCCGTTATTGGAATTTCCAAATTCAAATGATAAAGACCATGTTGGGCTGTGACCTCACTGTTGATGAACTATCCAGGGTTAAATACTGTGTTCCTGTGTACACACAGCTTTGTATCCCCCAAACAATCCCAGATGGGCACCTTGTGCTGAGATGGCCAAACACCTGTCTCAGCGTCTTTTTAAAATATATATATTTTATTGATTTTAGAGAGGAAGGAAGAGGGAGAAAGAGATAGAAACATCAATGATGAGAGAGAATCATTGATTGGCTGCCTCCTGCACGCCCCCCACTGGGAATCAAGCCCGCAACCCAGGCATGTGCCCTTGGCCGGAATCGAACCTATTGGCTGCCTGCACGCCCCCCACTGGGAATCAAGCCCGCAACCCAGGCATGTGCCCTTGGCCGGAATCGAACCTGGGACCCTTCAATCCGCAGGCCGACGCTCTATCCATTGAGCCAAACCAGCTAGGGCATCGCAGCCTCTTTTTAGTTCAGTTAACTACTGAGTGCTTCTCTGTGTCCAAGACTGTATCAAACAGTATAGGGAATTATAAGTTTAAAATAATACCTTGAGTCCTGCCCTAAAGGAGTTTATTTGTTTAGGAGGATGGAGATCATGGGCAGCAGCTACTGGTCCTGCTCATAGAAGCTCTATATGGACATAAATAGAACATTCCTAGGCCCTTCAGCATAGGACACAAATAAGGGGACCCTGCCCTTGGTGCCAGCAATGAGTCCCTGTACAGGCCCCGAATCTGCACCTTAGGCCTCTGTGTCTGGCTTGCTGAGGTGCACGTGGTCCCAGAGGTTGTTTTCCAGGTGTGAAGAGGCTAGGTTCAAGTTCTCTGCTTCTCAGACCTTGAATGTTTCTTGCATGGGGCCACCTAGATCCCTAAATTTGCCTCTGAGGAAACACAAGGGCGTGGGCAACTGTGTGAGCACTGCCTCCTTTTCTCCCAGGCGCCTCTTCTGCACTGCTTTCAGGCGGCTTCTGGGGTCAAGCAATGTAAGTGACTCTGAATTTAATCCAAGTTCTAATTCTCACTCTTTCTGGAACCCAGTCTAGCCCTGAGTGTCTGGCTTAGCCTAGCAAGATAAGGTGCAGCCTTCAGTAAGTAAAGGGAAGTCAGGCTCCCTTGGCATCCCCAGGCACCTGTCTTCCAGGCACTCACCACGCACACACCTTGCGGCTCCTGAGGGCCACTCAGCAGCTTTGGACCTCGGGGTTGGCTTTTCCTTATTTGTACAGAAGAGGGGTGGGCTGGATCTATGATTCCCAGTCACTGGCCCACAGACCCGGTCCAGCTGTTAAAATTGTCAGCAGGCCAAGGTAAAATAAAAGAGAAAATGAAGAGAGAGCAGTGAGTTTTGTCAAAGAGCTCAGTGAGTTACTGATCCCGAGTGGATGTCTTTCCAACTTGATATAATGCGTCCTTTATTTTTTGAAATATGTTTTTATATGTCCGTTTTATGAAATGATAGCAGACGGTGGGTTGTTTGTCTTCTTGGCTGGTTTCAGTATACGTACTGAGCAGAACACAAAGCTGACAACACTGTTGTCTCTTCCTAACATTTTTTTTTTTTTTGCGGGGAGGTGGGTGGTCTTTTCAAGTTCATTGAATTCAGAAGTCATAGGGTCTTCAAGTCAGATTGAGATAGAACACCCTCAGCTTTTCCAATTTGTGTATTGTGGGGAGGGGGAGAGATGACTTTCCCTTTCTTCTTACTAGCGGTAAAGTGGGGTTTTGATTAATTTAACTGGGGTTTATGTTTTACCACGGGCATGTGAGAATGAGAATGAAGCCTGCTCTTTGGAGGAATGAGGCCATTGTGGGGCAGCATCATGGGCCTTCTTTCCAAGGTTATGCACGTGGCTCTAGGTCATGGCTTTGGTCGGAGCCTTGCTGCCTGCATGTCTCTGCCTGTCCGCCTGTTATCTTTCTGGGATACAGATAAGCCCTTTGACACGGGCATGCTTGCCTCTGCTGAATCCTGGAACCCAGGTTTTTGTGCCCATCCACTTTTCTGGTGTATGTGTGGGGGATTCTGCATACATCGGGTGTGGATTAGCTTCACCCCAGAGAGCCTGCTAATTCATATTCCCTTGCAGTACGGCAGCTCAAAGAACGCTGCAGGCATGGCTGGTTGAGAGGGAGAGCCAGAGGGTTCAGCAGACACACAGTGAGAACCTTCAAGGCAGTGGGAAGAAACTGAAGGAAAAATATTTTAAGCAGATTTTTATAAAATTCGACAGTATTAGAAAGCCAAGTCACAGGTGGGTTCAAAGTCCAGCCCCATCTCGCATTGCTTTGTGGCTTCAAAACCACTTAATTACCCTTCATTAATTTTATCCTTAATAAAAATAGAAGACTGCTATCTGTCCTTCTCCCTTTATTTGATTATTGTACGGTTATTTGGCTCTTGTATGTAATTTGGTTCTTATAAATGAATACTGTGGGCGTTGACAATGGCCAGACGCAAACCAGATTTATTTTTTCATTCAGTGCACTTACTACTATGTGCCCACTATGTGCAAAGCATGGTTCTATGGCAGTGATGGCGAACCTATGACACGCGTGTCAGAGGTGACACGCGAACTCATTTTTTTGGTTGATTTTTCTTTGTTAAATGGCATTTAAATATATAAAATAAATATCAAAAATATAAGTCTTTGTTTTACTATGGTTGCAAATATCAAAAAATTTCTATATGTGACATGGCACCAGAGTTAAGTTAGGGTTTTTCAAAATGCTGACACGCCGAGCTCAAAAGGGTCGCCATCACTGTTCTATGGGGTAGGGATACCAGACCCTGCCTCCAGGAAGCCTCCATTCTAGTGAAAGAAACAGACAGGCAAACCAGCAAACTCATGAATAAGACAGTGATGATGGGGCTGTAATGCAATAAACAGGCTGGTGTAAGAGGGATTCAGAGGAAGTCTCTATGAAGAAATGGGGGTCAAGCTATGACCTGAAGGTTGGGAAGAAGCCAGGAGAAGAGTGCCCAGGCAGAAGGAATGGCAGGTGCAGGGCCCGAGGCCACAGAGACCTGGCTGGCTTGAAGACTAGAAGTTAGTGCAGTGTGGCTTCGGGGCTGTGGCTTATACTGAACATATGGTTAACTTTTCAAAAGGTGTGAAGTAGCTTCAACTTCTTTTCATGCTTTTCTTTCTATTTTTCAAGCTCTTTTATCTTGGGGAACAAAAATTAATTTGCAGATATGTTCTGGATATTAAAATCATTCTTAAAAATAACTTTAGACTATAGAAGGGAGAATACTGTAGGGTAGATGAGAGTGTGGGCTGAGTCGGTCCCGTATGTGTGTGTGTGTGTGTGTGTGTGTGTGTGTGTGTGTGTGTGTTTCTGCCTCTCCCCATTCCCCAGCTCATTAGTTCTCTGACCTTGGACACATTACTCAGCCTTTCTGAGCCTCAGTTTCCTCATCTGTAAAATGAAGGTTATAAACCCTGAACTCCATCCCTCAGAGGATTGTTATGAAAACCAGATTTCTTAACAGTAAATTATAAATGTGGAAATGCTTGGAATGCGTAAAGAGCATTATTAATGGGAAAGGCTGTCTGGACTCCAGGTTGGCTCTTGGCACCCTGGGCTTGCTTGGCTGTCGATAATTGGATACTGTCAGACAAGATTTGCCGTGTGGGTTCAATCAGTGTTAGCTCACAGGTGGGAAGCCTGTTCCAGGGCCATGTCCTTCACGTGCAGCAGCAGTGGTATCACACGGAAATAAATGAATAATAAATGAAAGGCTCCGAAGTCAGGCTGTTCCTGCAAGATTTCTGTGCCTGGGAAACTCAGCAGAAAGGAGATGGCCTCATTGCGCTGTCTTCGTGGGGAGGGGAGCTCTCTGCTGCAGCGTCGGCAGAGCTGAGGCTCTGGTCTCTGCAAACGTGTGGTTTGCCCTGGATTGCTCAGTGGGGTAGTGGCAGTGCTGGGCTGAGTGCCACCCCAGTGCTCGCTGGACCCCAGCCTCGGCCTCGGCATCCTGAAACAGTCATTAACAACACCTGGTGTTGCTTCTGATATACTGTGCTTGCCCTGGGAAGCAGGGGAGACAGGGCCGCCCTTGTGCACTCACAGCCCAGCTGGGAGACAGACTTAAGTCTGTGATGTCAAGAAGGTGACGGAAGTGCTTTCATGGAGCAAGTTAGGGGTGCAGTGGGAGTACATGGCAGGTACCAGACAAAGAATTGTTTTCATTTGGGGGGTCCAGGGAAAGCTTCTTGGGAGACGGTGCCATTGAAGTGAACATCCGAAGGATGATTAGCCAGGTTGGAGGATGGGATGGCGGGAGGGTCCAGGCAGAACATCCTGCAGAGCTGTGGCTTGTCTGACTGGGGCTTGGCCTTGAAGGGCCAAACAGTGAGATCTGGGACCAGAGAGGGTTGGGGGTCCTGGAAGGAATATGTGCTCCATGGGAAGGAGTTTAGATTTTATCCCAGCGGCAGTGGGGAGGGTTTATATGGTCATGCTTGCATTCTGCAGGGGTCACCACAGCTGCTCTGTAGAGACTGGCCGGGAGGGGCCAGGGGTGCCCGTGGGGCAGCCATCTGGGAGGCCGAGAGGTCCAGGCCGTGGAGGGAAGTAGACACATTCAAGTGACATTGAAGGATTAGCTCCAACAGGACTTGCACCGGCTTCTTTTTCCCACTTACTGTTTTATCCAGTCATCAGACATCATGCACTACAGTGCTGACCTGTGTCCGGTTTACCATGAAGCTTCCGAGCCCCTCCCTTCTAAGGCCCTGAGAGAGACCCCAGCAATATGTTCCACGGCGCATGTTCTCTTAAAACTTGCAAAAACGAGATGGTTTAATCACTCCCAGGTCGGACTGCTGCCTCTCAACTCTGACTTCCCTTCTGGTTGGTGGTATTGGCCATTTTTCAGATCCTGTGCAGGGAAAGTGGAGTTGGGACTACATCTAAAAATAACATTATGTGCATCTTTCACTTCTAGGTATTTTCATTAATAACGCAATTGTACAGCGCCTTGGGGTTTGCAAGGAACTTTTCACATATGTGATCTCACCAAATTGTCGTAACAGCCAGAAGGTGGTAAAGCAACTGAGGCTAAAAAGTCAGGCCTTAGAAGTACAGAATTTCATCATAATAGGGATCCTTTGTATTTTCTAGAAGTTTATCCTTTTGTTCATGGTGCTGATGACAGGTTCCCACTTATTTGTACTGAGTCACACAAGGTCTGTCATCAGTCCCGGTCAGGGTCTGTGCTCCTGTAGTCCCCAGACCTCTCTGACTGCACAAGGACATTTTACTGAGGTTTGGGGAGCCCCTGGTGGGCTGCACCTTAGATTTTTGTTGACTGGGGGAAAGCAGCAGGGACACCTAGGTCCTGAGCCCTGAAGCTAGACTCCTCCTGTTCGCAGCTCCACAACCTGTCACTCCCCAGCTATGTGACCTGGGACAAACGACTTAACCTCTTGGAACCTGAATTATCTCAGGTAAAACAAGGACAATGATAGTACCTACTACGTGGAGCTATGGTGAGAATTCAGTGAGATGACCCATGTACAATGCTTAGCCAATTCCCGATCCACAGCCTCGCTGTGGTTACAATTATTCTACTTACTAGCACTTTCACACTAAACGTATTTATCCATCATCAAATGGGCCACTCACCATATTTTTTTGGCCATTGTACATTTTTTATAAGCTGGTTTAAGGCATGAAATTGTAAGCTCTTCTGGTTTTCTTTTTAGCATCTCTAGAAGTATTTTTTAAAGTTCTGCCTGAATTCACGGGAGCCCCTGTAAATCCACTCAAAAGCAGATCTCATCACTAAAAACCCACAAAACACCTCAGTGAAAATGCAAGCATCGGGCTGTAATTTACAGTGTCCACTTCGTGCTGCCATTTGGCATTTTGCAAACTGCCACTGCCATTAGCCGTCACTTTTGAGTATTTATGATCTTGCGGTCGGGGCACTTTCTCATAACAAAAACAGGGTCACACTTAGAAAATGTACCCTACGCTGAGCTGGAAAATTAGATCCCCCAGGGTGGCTGACGGATGGGGCCACACAGGGAAGTGTGTGGCCTGCCATGCGGGCTGAGATGTGCCCTTTCCATACACCCCAACTGGAAGCTGTCTTTGTGTCTCAGCCTCAGCCTGCCTGGCTGACTTTCTCCTTGGCAATGGCCATGGGGCTGGGGCAAAAGATGTGTCGCTAAATACGAAACCATTTTCCACACGGGTGCCTTTTACAACCACAGGGTTGGCAACGATAGAGCTAGGATTTGGCAGGAATTCCTCTGTGGTCCTAAACTGTTTCTTTGTGTCCCAGGTAGTGAGCGAGTTTTGGATAATGCAAGTGAGCAAGCGTGAATTAAGTGCGGCATCAACATCCTAAACTGGCATTAGGCATCACACCGTCTTATACTTTGGGCCTCAGTTTTTCCTCTACTCAGTGGGAGGATTTGGTCTTGGTGAGCTCTGAGGACCATTCTTCCAACGCATTGAATCTCTTGATTCCCATGAGGTGCCAGGCTGCCAAATTATACAGGATTTTTGGTCATTAGAAGTTGAGGGTTTTCAGAGGAGGAAGGAAACCGTGTCCAAGTTGCGAGAGACTCACTGTGCATGAAAAGGAATACCAGCTCCAACTTTCTGTAATGTAGCAGCTGGCTCGTGAGATTTTATCCATGAGGAGACTCTGCAAGACCTTAGATGGGTCTCTTCTCTTCCTAGACCCCTTCTCCCTCTGTAGAGCCCCTCTGGATACCACTTACATGAAATCACCATGTCTTTTTAGGCTCCTCTTGGCTGGAACCTTTTCTCAGACTTCCCTTGTTTCTGATGACCTTGACAGTTCTGAGAGGTCCTGGTTGGGTATTTTGTAGAATCTCTTGGGATATGTCTGATGTTTTTCTCATGTTTAGACAGGGGTTATGGTTTTTGGGGAAGAAGGCCACAGACCTGAAGTGCCATTTTCATCACATTATATCGGGGGCACACACTGTTGCCATGACTTATCCCTGTTGATGTTGACCTTGATTACCTGGCTCAGGTAGTGTCTGTCAGATTTCTCTACTGAGAAGCTACTCCTCCCCACCCCATCCCCTGTTCACACTGCACTCCCTTGAGGAAAGTCACTGTGTCATTTATTTTTCCATTACACTTTATTGACTTCTCTCTGCATGCCTGGCTCTGCTGGGGACCAGGGATATGGACCTATGTAAGACGTAAGATGCAGCCTTTGCCCTGTGGTCAGTGCAGTGAGGACAAAGGAGGTCCCCTCACACCAGGCTTTCCTCTTCTATGTTTTTGTGCTTTAAGTGAATTTTCCAAGTGCCCTCCATTTCTTTCAACCATAAAATTTATAAATTTTTTTTTAAAATGAGGCTAGCTTATTTCCTTCCCACACTCATCCTATGACTCCTGGATGTTATTATTTTTCAAACATTTGCATAGCATTTTCCATGTTGAAAGCATTTTTTTTTAGTCATTAGCAACCCACATTAATATGCAGATTGAATTCATCTATTTCAGGTAGAAGTTGGTCTTGAGGAAACAAAAAATAGCTTAAGTGTTATTCCTGCCCACTTGCATCTTTTCCTTCCCCTCCCCCCCCCCTTGCTTCTCCCAGATCATTATTAGGATTATAGCCTCGATTATTAAACGCTGATCGAGCACCGAGTGTCTGCAGTGCTTCTGAGAACTCAGGGGAGGCCGCGTCCCTGCACTCTGGACCCAGAGCTGCGCAGAGGCTGCCGTGGGGGACTCATTAGCACTCGGAAACTGAAATTGGCCTCATAAATAGTCATCCTTGGGAAACAGTTTTCAACTCCTGTTTTTATTTTAGTTGCACTAAACGGAATGCCTTTTTGGCTCTGTTATTGTCTGAGGAGGTTGGCTTCTACCTTCAGAAAAAAGGGTGTCCTCCATAATAGAGCTATCATTTGTTGAGCTTGTACTATGTACCAGGTCCTCAGCGTACCTTATATGGGATTCACAACAGCCTCCTGGAGGAGGCTCTGTTGTCTTCCTGCTTGTGCGATGAGACAGCTGAGGCTCAGTGAGGTGAAATCTCAGGGCTGGTAGATGTGAGCGCTGGGATGTGCACCCTTAGCTCTATTGCTCCATAGTGCAGACATGTTAGTGCAGTGATGGCGAACCTATGACACGCGTGTCAGAGGTGACACGTGAACTCATTTTTTTGGTTGATTTTTCTTTGTTAAATGGCATTTAAATATATAAAATAAATATCAAAAATATAAGTCTTTGTTTTACTATGGTTGCATATATCAAAAAATTTCTATATGTGACATGGCACCAGAGTTAAGTTAGGGTTTTTCAAAATGCTGACACATCGAGCTCAAAAGGTTCGCCATCACTGTGTTAGTGAGACCCTAGTCACAGGTCAGAGTACTCAGTAAGGCTTAGCTGGACACAGTTTTGGGGACCTCTCAGTCTGTTGGTTTTATTTTTACAATGAGATGTTTAGATGCTTAAGGACATAGAGCATTTCTTTTCTTTCTTTCTTCCTTTTTGATTTCAGAGAGGAAGGGAGAGGGGAGAGAGATAAAAACATCAATGATGAGAGAGAATCATTGGTTGGCTACCTCCTGCATGCCCCCTACTGGGGATTGAGCCCACAACCCAGGCATGTGCCCTTGACCGGAATTGAATCCGGGACCCTTCAGTCCGCAAGCTCTATCCACTGAGCCAAACGAGCTAGGGCTAGACCATTTCTGATAGTTTTTTTGTTCGTGTCCTGGCTTGAGTGTGCACCTCCCTTGTACACGGAAGATGTATACCCAACACCTAATAAATGCTCACTGATTGACTGAAACAGCAATTCTACTTTGTGGCTAGAGAATGGAGTCTGGGAAGTGGGGGAAAATCACACGGGGTATCTAGCTGTAAATATCTTATTTATGAATCTGGAATCCAGCCCTTTGGATGAGGAAAGGGAAATTCAAGGCCAGGTACACCGAGGTCTACAAAACCAGTCAGAAGATGCCGTTTCACTGTGGTGGGTAGCAGAGTTAGACCTGGGGTTGAGTCCCTCTCAGCTACTTCCTAGCTATGTGAGCAGGGCAAGATATGGCAGAGCCTCAAGTGTCCTCATCCTTAATTTGGGAGAAAAATACCTGCCTTGCAAGGCTCTAGAGATCAAATAAGATAGTGCTCAGAATACATTTAGCATAGCTTTCCAGTGCAGAGCAGAGCTTAAGTGCTCAGTAAATGACGAGGTGTTACTGCGAGGCGGCTCCTTGCCAGTACAGTATTCTGAACCCCAAAGAATTCTGTCTGATGGATGTTCCATTTCAGACCCCTGTCAGTCTCCGTTTTAACTGAGATCTTTCTGGAAAAGCCCATGGAAAAAATGCCTCTTGCCAGTTAATGAGACCCCTCTGGAGAGGCCCTACCTCGGCCCATTCCTGAGAGTGGGAGTTTGGAGTTTGGCCATTCCCGGGAATGCTGGGCCGCAGCTGGGGAGCAGAGCTGCCGGATTAGCCGGCCCAGAGTCCCTGGAATGGAGAGACTTTTGGGGTTGAGTGAGGATGTTGTAGAAAGCTGACAAAATACAGATAAGCATGAACACAAAAAGAGAATCCCCCAGTGATTATGACTGTCCAGAGATAACCACAGCTACATGTTCGTATCCATTCACATGTTGTTGTCATTGTTACGTGTCTTAGTTCGGGCTGCTGTAGTGAAGTGCCACGGTCTCAGTGGCTTACAAACAACAGGCATTTATTTCTCACAGTTTTGGAAACTGGAAGTCCAAGATGGGTGCCCCCGTGGCCGGGTTCTGATGAAGACCCTCTTCCATGTGGCAGACTGCCGACTTCTCGTCGTGTCCTCACGTAGAAAGAGAGCCAGTGTCATGGTATTTGGAGGTGGGGCCTTTGAGAGACGATTAGGTCACGAGGTTTGAGCCTCTTGAGTGGGTCCGTGCCCTGCCTGAAATGCCTTTAGACAGCAATACTCTTTTCCCAAGAACACAATAACTTAATTTTTGTCCGAGTGCTTACTCTGTGGCAGTCACCATTGAAGGAATTAACTGTATTACATATTTTAGTCCTCACAATGACCCCAGGAGGTGGAACTGTTACCTCTTCTATTTTACAGATGAGAAAACAGACACAGAGTGGCTAAACAATTTCCTCAAGGTCACACAGCTATTAATGAAAGACCAGGGCGTCCGATTCTGAACCGTGTATTATTAACCACTAGGCAGTGTTGCCTCCTTCAGTTAAACCTCAAAGAGAGGGAAAGTTATCTACATGGGCAGGTGCTGAAGACTCCAGGTCCTCCGGGCAAACAGTCCTGGGTTAAGAGTACCTGGGAAACACAGGGAGAGTCACCTCATTTGTCCAATGAAAACTGTATTTCTTTCTGCAAAGTGCCCAGAAGGGAGTGGGGGTAAAAGCGAGAGTCGTGCCTGTTCTCTTTCTATAAGGGGCACTTAAGTTTCTGAGATGTTGGAGCTCTGAGCTCTAAAGGGTACCTAGAGAGCCTCTAGTCCACAGCCCTCATTTTACAGAAGAGGATCGGAGGCCCAAGCAGGAAGGGGCTTGCCCGGTCGCTGTGAGCGTGAGTGGCAGCACCAGGAACCAGAGGCCAAGTCTGCAGCCCATGCTCAGGCCAGGGCAGCAGGCTCTTGGCTTTCGTTGCCATATTTCACACCATTTGGGGATGAGAAGGCTCATTTTCTCCTAAACTGGGGGCTCTGCCCAGACTGGGCACTGCATGGCCACCTGGTGATGGATGGGTTGCACAGTTAGATATCAGTCAAATGGCCTGGTTTATTCACTGCATAACTCCGCCACATTTGTCTGAAAATTATTCCAGCCTGCTTCAAAGTGAGATGAGATTCCAACCCCAGAAGGCTTTCCCAGAGAGCACCAGAGCAGGTGGTGTGTCTGTGAGCCCGAGGGCAGCGCTAGGGCGGGTGAGCTTGGGGGGGGTTCAGTGTTCATCCACGTAATAAATAAGTTCAGGACGCCTTCTCTATGCCAGGGCGGTGGTAATCCAGCAGACAGCAAGGGCGGCAGATGTGAACACATGTGAGCCCAGTAAAGTGGCACAGGTGTGGGAGAAGCCGGCGCAGCAGCCGAGAGGGCCCGCACAGGGGCAGTCACTTCTACCTGAGAACAAGACCCGAGGAGGCGCCAGCACTGGGCTGCATCCGGAAAATGAATGTGGATTTTCCAAGCAGATGGGGGTCCAGCATTCCTGGCAGAGGGAAAAGGCCAGAGTTTTGGTGGTTCCAAAAGTTTTTAGGTGTAGAGCGTGGGGTCAAGTGGGGGGCATCCAGATGTAAAGTGAAGATGGGGGTGCTGACCACCAGGGGCCTCGTGGGTTCTGCTCAGGAGCTGGCACTCGACCCTGAAGACCTGAAGACCCTGGGGAGCTACTGGCGTTCAGGAAGCTCGCTCGGCAGAATGAGCAGCTCAGCTGTGCACTTAAGAAAGCTCCCTGGGCTGTAAGCCTGGCGAGCAGACTGGAGGCCAGGACCAGTTTGAAGACTTGTGTGGTGATGCAGGGGGACGAGACGAGGACCAGAACTGCTGCCATGGTCATGGGGATGAATCTGCAAAGACAAGATAAGAGGCCAGATGTGGGGACCGTCACAGAGGTGCAGTCAACACGACTTGGTCGCCAGTTGGACGTGGGGAGCAGAGGGACAAGCTGATGTTGAGGACAGCAATGACAGGTGGCATGTGGTGAGCACGGAGCTGTGTGCCAGGCACAGTGCTGAGCACCTGGCCTTGGTCATCTCATTTCATTTTCAGAGGTGCTGTCCCTATAAACTTGCTGTCTTCAAGTCTCAGCAGAGGAAACTGGCTCAGAAAGGCTAAAACTTGCCCACACTGACACCGAGAGCAAGTCAGGTAGCTGGGGTTGAGCCGAGGCAGTGTGCTTGCTCAGCTCTTGCTTTGGACTGCTCTGCCCCACAGTGGCGGGGGTTTCTGGCTTCAGTCACTGGGTGAATGTGGGCACTTTGCTCTAATGCCAGCCATACAGAAGAGTCAGAAGTGGGAGAGGGAGGTGCTCTGGTCTTATCGTCTCATATTAGGAATGTGGGTGTTTGGGGTTCAGGGCTCCAGATTCATTGCTGGGAGGTATACAGAAATACTAGAAATGGTTACAAATGGTTATGAAATAGTTTGCAGTCGCTTTGCTCCCTTCCCTGATGCAACGGGAAAGCACTAGGTGAGAGTCAGACCCCGATTCCAGGTCAGCCTCTGCTCCTTTCCAGCCACATGATCCCGAGTAAGTCTCGTTAAGTCCCTGCGCCGCCCTTTCCCCTCCACCATGAGGTGGATGTCTAGGCATGCTGTGCAGGAAAATCAACTGGAAGGCTTTTTAAAACACAGATTTCCTGGACCCACCCCAGAGTTGTGATTCAGTCAGCCTGGGTGGGATCTAAGAATTTGCATTTCTTACCAGTTTCTGGGAAGTGCTGATGCTGCTGGTCTGGGAACTGCACTTTAAGTACCACTGCCCTGGGCGCGCTCTCTGTTCCCTTTGAGTTCAGGGCTCCCTTTCTGTGGGCAGGGGCACACTGGGCAAATTTACTCCAGTATTAACACCAGAGAACATTCCTTCCGGGACAAAGAACGTTCCCCAAGTGAAAGGTGTGGCACTTTGAAATGATAACAGGGTACAATCACCCCTGTGTGTCCATCCTCATATTCTTTTTTACCCTTTCCCACCCCAGTGACCCCAAGTCCATACCCTTCCTCCAGGTAACTTTCCCTGCATGGTTTTTAGGATGGTGGGTCAGTGGAGGACCCCTGCATACCAGCTCTTGCCCTGAGCAGTTGATGGATTGAAGACACCCAGGACAGGCACAAACTCCCTAGAGCTCAGGAACTCACCAGCCTGGGAGAGGAAACGCCTAATAGAATAGCCAGTAGGCTAACCTCCACCTTGGTTGCAGCCCCCTGCCACCTGAATATTGCCATGGGGCCAGGGGGGAGCCGCATCTCTGTCTGCTCTCCCCCAGATCACCTGTCTTGGCCTTCTTGGCCTTCAGAGGTGATTAAGGGGAGGTTGTTTTCCTGACCACACTCCAGGTGTGAGCAGCCTCACGCCTCTCTGTGACCTGTGCCAGAGATCTGGTGAAGAAATTCTAGGGAGACAAATGGAGATTCCATGGAAATCAATCACTCGCAGCTGGTATTCTCTGCAGGCAACTGTTCAATTTTATTTCCTTTTCATTTTTCTCCCTGTTCCCTGCGATCGACTCCTTTAAGAGCTTGACTTGTGTGATGAAGTGGTAAACTTAAGCTGACTGCTGGAACCTTCTGTATGTTTCTACAGAACTGGGCAACTTATGGGTCATGAGTCCTCCAGACCACTGAGGGCATGGGGCCTGTTTAAAAGCATTTCTTGAAGTCTTACATATCAGTGTCTAGGTCAGGTTTTTAATTCTTTTCACTTAAAACCCATTTATAATTTTGGCTGCTTTGAGCTGCAAGTAATAGAAGACCCAACTCATTTAAATGATCTGGAGATTTGTTATCTCCTATAACAAGGTCGCTAGCAGAAAGGCAATTGTGAGATTAATTCATTTAGTGGCTCAGCGGCATCGCCTCAGATTCATATTCCTGCCATCTTTCTATCATCATGCTGCCATACTCAGCCTGTTTTCCCCAGGTTCAAGTTCTTCTTTGTCACAAGATGGTTGCCATAACTCCAGACATTCCATTTAGATTCAGAAACCTGAAGGATGGATAACTGAACAGAATCAGAGTTCTTGCCCTGGCTGTTTTGCTCAGTGGTTAGAGCATCGGCTCAAGGACTGAAGGGTCTCCCATTCAATTCCCAGTCAAGGGCATGTGCCTCGGTTGCTGTTCGATCCCCAGCCTGGTCAGGGCACGTGAAGGTGGCATCCAATCAATGTGTATCTCACATCAATGTTTTTCTCTCTTCCAACCCTTCCTCCCTTTCTCTTAAAAAACAATCAATGGAAAAAACATCCTTTGGTGAGGATTAAAAAAAGAAATCAGAGTTCGGTTAAGAAGGATGAAGGGGTTGGAGTGAGAAATGACCACTGGGTGGCTCAATCCAGGTATCAGTTCTTGATAATAAACATTTACGTTACCCCTTTCTCTTCTGACTAAGACATTAAGTGCAAACATCTTGTCCAGGCATAACGAGACTTCCATAGTATGCTCTCAACTTACATTTCCTAGTTTTATCTCACACTATTGTCTGGTGGAGCCGTTGGGCAACTAGACAGGAATGAGGAGGTCGACAGAGAGCCTGCTGATAGCTTCCTGAGGTCCCAGATTTGTTACCCTACTCATGGGTAACAAATGCAGATTCCTAATGGGGCTGGGAATCCAGAGAACTTTCTGGATTTTTAGTAGTTAGCAATATTCTAACTACTGAATGCCTGTGTGTGGTCCATTGTAGATTGGAGGCGACCTTAGCCCCCCCAGTTTGAGACCTCTTTTCATTGATTTGACTTGTCTCATTTGATTTCATCTATTTTCATTCATTTCTTTCATTTATTTAATATTTCACATCACCAAATGAGTGAGGTTTTCCTGGTATGTTGCAGGAACTATCCTTTTAAAAACCTAGTACCAGATAAGCCCCCAGAAGTTCCATTAGTTGAATGTAATTGTATTTTTAAATGTTAGGCGAAAGAGAGAGGGTGTGTGATGAGGTTAGTAATCAGATATCTGGTTCACATATTTGTCCTCCAACACTGGCACACTGTTTGGGTGAGATGGCTTGCTGTCGCCCCTTGTTTCATAGTCAGCCGCAACAGTTGGTGTTCTACCTGGGCCTCAACAGCTGTCTCCCCAAACCCAGCTGCTCATGTCATCCCCTCCCATCGTACCTGTACCCCAGCAAAGGAAAGAAATGCTCCTGTTGCACTGGGCAATGCTTCGCTGTTTCATCCATTATCTCTTTGGCTTTTATACGAAGCATGTGAAGTAACCACTCCCATTTTAGACGCGTAGAAACTGAGGCTCAGAGAAGTTCAGCCATTGCCTACGGCCCCTTTTCTGGCCAGTTGCAGAGTCAATTTTGAGTCCCGTTTGCTGACTTCCAAACCAGTGTTCTGTTGACTTCTTTATGCTTTCTTGCCTTCAGGACTATATTTTTACCTGAGTGGAATTGCCCAAACCCTGGATCTTAAAGTTGAATTTTAGAGGTTACAAAATCCCACTTCATCTCTGCTTCCTAATAGTTTCTATTTTTCAAAAAAGACATTTTTCTTAGGATGCTTTCAGTTACAAGTGACAAACTTCTCAACCTGGCTTATGAAAAAAGGGGAATTTAGTGGATTATGTGACTGAAAAGATTGGGGCTTCACTGCCTTCAGGCCTGGCTGGATCCTGGGTCTTAGAAGTCTCCAGGAATCTCTGATCAGTGCCGTTTGCTTCGCCTCAGACAGCCTTCCTCCTCATGGCACCAGCGGCCTCCAGTAGCCCCAGGCACCCTTCCTGCAGCTTCGCAGCTCCAGTCACAGTCACCGAACCAATCTTCTGTGTCCGCTCTGGACCAAGTACTTGCCCCTGAAGCCTTTCATCGTGGTCAGGAGGGTGCCTACTCTGTGGTATGTGGGTCAAATTTCCATTCATGAAACTGAGGGAGAGGCCAGCCCCTCCAAACCTCATGCACTGACAGTGGGAGAAGGCTGTTTCCCCAAGGCCAGGGTGAGGATTCTAGAAAAGCAAAGGAATGAAGGCTGGGCAGGCAATTGCCTGCTTTTTATGTTATAACAACAGGTATCTCAATGTTCATTGAGTGTCTCGAGGACCAAATAAACAGCCCTAACCAGGATCCTGGCTCTCCAAGAAAAAAGGACCAAATGCAGAATTTTACTACCACTTCAAACACAGGTAATCCCTTACCAGCAGTTCAGATATCCTCTTTAAAAAGCAAAAGGGCTGTTGGAACATTTGCCAAACCCACACTTTTCATAATAGAAAAGGGCAGGCTTTATTTTCCCACGCATAACTAATATATGTACAATATAAATTTCCTAGGGTCTTAACCCAACCTCCTAGTAGAGCAGTGCTTCATTTACCTGCCATCATTAGGGAGTGAGGTTTTCTGGATGAGAGGATTTTGCAGATATGTTTGTGCTTTTAAGATTTAAATATGTTTTTTTTAATATTTCTTAAAATACTTGTTTGTACTAAGGGAAACACTGATCTTATGAACATAAATATACATTTTTTAAAGTCATCTTACTCCATGCTTCTAGAAGTTAGGATATGTACCTCTAGGATTGAGAATCCACAGAATAAACATGGATATGACTTGAGTGAGGGGACTACTTAATAATATTTGTATGAAAATAAACATGAATACATTATGGGATAGACTACAAGAATCTTAGGAATTTTTCAAATGAAACCTGAGTGGATTCCATTGCCAGCCGGGGACCCCACCCTTCCCCTCTCTCCCTTCCCTTCCTCCCATTCACGTCCATGTGCCTTTGGAAGAAGCAAACCTTGAATGTGTTCAGAGGCTCCTTAGGCTCTTTGCCTCCTCACCAGTGTCTCAAAGTGGCAGTGCTTTTTTCTTCTTTAGTTATATTGTCTTGAGGTGTTCTCCATCACTACTTGGTTTTTATTTTATTCTAGGGAGTAATTGGGCATTACCCAGAGAAACCAGATAGTCAAGCTTTTTAAAATGAATAACATTACAATTCACACATATACCTAACTTAGTAGGCTGGACAGGAATTCTATTATTTTTCTGTAAATAAATCCAAAGGCTATTGGACTTGCCCAATGTGGAGTCGCACCAGGAAGAGATTGATGGAGACTGTGGGATTGACCATCAGGTAAATGGGACATTTACTGGCTGGCTCACTGATTCCAGCTATGATCCTGCCACGTTGGAGGATGTGGGTTTTCTGTGCTTCTCTGGCATGTGTGCAGAATGGTCAGCCTGCTCATCTCTGTGAATGATCTTTATTCCCTGTCCTTTGGAACTTTTTCTTCCAGGCAGGTGTAGGACATTACGGGCTGGCTCTTCATGACCATTCACAACTTACAGCTTTGATCATGAATTTTTTGTGGGTTTTTCAATATTTTTATTGATTTCAGAGAGGAAAAGAGCGGGAGATAGAGACAGAAACATCAGTGATGAGAGAGAATCATTGATTGGCTGCCTCCTGCATGCCTCACACTGAGGATGGAGGCCGCATCCTGGGCATGTGCTCTGACCAGATATGGAACCGTTACCTCCTGGTTCATAGGTTGATGCTCAACCACTGAGCCACACCAGCCGGGCTGATCATGAGGTTTAATTGTTGTTGGCCCCCAGTGAGGCTTGCCTCTGTCTTATGTGAAGATCAAGCCAAAAGTCCAATTACATTTCTCTTGGTTGGTGATTTTTTAAAAATTTATTTAGTTCAGAATTTTTTTTAACTTTTTAATTTGGACATAATTTTAGATTCACCAAAAAAGTTGCAAAAATAATCCTTTATACCTTTCACCCAGCTTCTAATGTTAACATCTCACACAATCATAGTACAATTATCTAGACCATGAAACAATATTATCAACCAATCTATAGACCTTATATGAACCTTGCCACAGTTTTCCATTAATGTTCTTTCTTCAGTTCCAGGATTTCACGTTACATTCAGTTGTCATATCTTCTTAGTCTCCTCCAACCTGTGACGTTTTCTCAGCCTTTTCTTTGTTTTCCATGACCTTGACACTTTTGGAAAGAGGAGCCAGTTATTTTGTAGAATGTCCCCTGTTTGGGTTTGTCTGGTGTTTTCTCGTGATTAGTTTGACACCTTTGGGCAAGAGTACCACACAAGTGACATTGCCCTTCTCAGTGCATCAGATGGGAGGTACCTGATGTCTTATTATCAGCGATATTAAGGTGGCATGTGCCAGGTTTCTCCTGTGTAAAATTACTATCTTTCACTTTGCAATTAATAAGTATCTTGTAGGGAGATACTTTGAAACTATGTGACTATCCAGTTGTAGGACATTTTTCTTCAATGGATGTTTTATGTGACACTCTAGCTTAGAAAACAGGTCGAAGTAAATTGTTTTTATTGAAATGGACATGAGATGGGGCAGCATCCCAGCAGCCTCTTACCCCTCCCTCCCAAACACAACTCAAGTGGTGAGTTGTGTCTGCTGACCCCTACACCCCTGTAGAATACAGTTTGAAAATCATAGCTCTGGACTGTGGTTTTGACTTTTGGTTTTCATGATACTTTCATGTGCTATAAGTTGCCGCACTGAAAATATTCTTCAAGATGGTATTCTTCCAAATTGAAATTAGCATAGTTAAATTTAACTTCTACAGGAAGTATTCTGATGTCAATCAGCAAACATTTATTTAGCACCCTCTGTGTACTAGTCCCTGTGCTAATAAAACTAGGGAATATAAAATTCATAAAACATAATCCCTGCCCATGAACCCTGCATCTTTTATTTCAGAAAAGAGAGGGCTTTATAATCTAGATCCAAGGACGAAACATGAACACCCCCCCAAAATTTTACATTTACTTTTGGGGGGAAAGAAATTTGAGGATATTTGGTTTGTGTTTTGAGTGAGTGCAGCCCCCACTTTGACCTAACTAGCCATCATGTGTTGGTCAAAAGTAGTTCCTTTTCTTCTGAGAAGCATATACTTCAGAGCAGGGGAGGGGAACGGCCGGCCCGCTGGCCGATAAAGCTCAAGAAATCATTTGGTCTGGCCCTACCAAGGCATGAGGGGTGAGTTAATTAAATATTTGACCACATATAGCAGGCTAATTTTTAAGTTGATAATTTTGTATGGCCCATGAGTGCTGTTATAAAAATCCAAATGGCCCTTGGCAGAAAAAAGGCTCCCCACCCCTGCTCTAGAGGAAAAAACAAAGACAGACAGTTCTAACCACCCCACCCAAAGAAAGAGCCACCCTTTGGCGCCTTTGATTCTCCTTCCCGTAGTTGAAAGACTCCAAATTCTCGTCCTTCATGGATGAGGGGTTTTGGCTGTCCATAATTACATTACTATTCCAGACACTGTCTTGCGCTTCTTGCTGAGGAGGGAGGATTAGGCGAGGAGGCTGGAGCTGGCGCAGCCAGTCATCTGCCCGATCCTGGCAAAGGAGATTATGCCTCTGGAACGGTGTTTTCTGGCTGAGCCTTTGTTCCTTAATTAGTCTCCTGATTCTTTTCCCTTCTCGATCCAGGACGCACCCCCATTTGGATGAATGCAAATACCTCTAATGAAGTTTTTTAAGTGTTCATTTGTTCATTTTAAGAATATTGTCAAAACCACGGTAGTTGCAGGGAATTCAAGGGTAGGAAATAACTTTTCAAGGCATATGTTCATATGTTTAGTAAAGTAGCAAATACCATCTCTTTAAATTCTGTTTAACGTGAAGCCTTTATTGACTGCTCATGATGGTTCTGCACAATTTAATGCTCTTTTAAGTGAATATTATTTAGCTTCTTCACTCAAGTCAATGCGGCCTCGTGGATCTGTAAATTTAGATGCTGATCACAACCAGAAGTCAATGTATAAAATGGTTACAATTTAATTAACTGGTAATAGATCTTATGCAATGTCAGCTTAAAGGGAATGTATAAATATTGCTTTATGAACCGGCCTCTGCAGAAAGCATAGACACCAGCCACTCTCTTTCCTCTGTCTCTCACGGGATGAGCTATGGAATGGCCCTATTAACTGCAAAAGTGTGAGGTGGGTCGGAAGGGGGGGAGGGGAGGCATTATTTAAACAGCTGTGTCCAGCCAATCACCCTTGAAGAATTTGACATCAGAGGTCAGTAAAGCTTCCTAAGGCTGTGAATTTCATTTTATGAGACACCATTGAAACGCATCAACTCATGGTTTGTCTTTGGCTTTTCATGGAGAAAGTTAGAACATTTTGAAGGTTCATAAGTAGGTTTGAGCTAAAGAGCAAGCGTTAGTTCATCCTATTCACAGAAGAGGAGGGGGAGACCAGGAAACCGAGAACCAGAGGAGAGGGACCGCACTCTTGGCGCTGTCCAGCAGCACCTTGCAAAGCTTCAGATCCCGTGGGAGTCTCGCCCTGACTTCTTGTGTCTAGGAGCTGAGGCCCTTGGGCACTGCAGTTCATTCATAATGTAGCTCTGATTCAGTTCCCAGGGAAAGTGTTCCATTGCCCTTCTCCACCAGCCAAGTGGGCCCCAGGAAAGAGTTTTACTCTTACTACCTGAGGCTTATCTCTCCCACAGCCTGGGAGTCCTGCCCTCTGTGAATGGCACCTGAGGCAGAACCCTAGCCCAGGTTAGGGGCCTCTGCATGGACTCCCTGCAGGGGCTTCAGCTTGGTGCTGCCTGCATTTTGTTGTCGCTTATTTAATTGTCTTTCCTGCTCAACTGAAAGCTCAAGAGGGAAAATTTCTACCTACCTAGCACAGCGCCTGACACACAGATGCTTCATGATTATTATTTGGAAATGAATGAGTTAACCTCAGATCTGCGAACCTCCATCTGTAAAATGAGAAGGAGACCCTTTCTACTCCATATGGGGCCAAGTAAGATAACACATGCAGAAGAGCCACGAGGTGTTACATAAATGTGAAGAGATAGTTCCTGTGAGTTCCTGATAGCAGGGTGGTGACTTCGGAGGCTTTAGCTGCATTGCATTTAGCTCTTCTTCCTATGATTTCCCTTCGATGAGAATGCAGCTGAATTGTTCAGTAACAGGAACTGACAGTATCCTGCGTAGAACGAGAGACTCCTGATGTTTGAAGAAACCTCCCATGTGTTCCTCCCCCCGCACATTATGGATTAGGGAGAGGCCCAGAGGCATTGACTTAACTGCCTGGCTTCCTGTAGGGAATCCGCGGCTGCGCCAGGACTAGGTCCCAGGTTCCCTGACCTGTCCCCCTCAGCTCAGTGCTTTAAGTCTTCATTCCTGTGCGAGAAGCTGTGGAGTATTTAATTAGCTACGGTCTGAGATGCGATACGTGTCAGTGCTCATTACCCTGGTGGGCTTTATTCTCCAGTGCTATTCCTTGTTGTAGTTCAGCGACCCCAATTAACTCCAGCACCCAGGACAGCCTGGCTGGGCCGGCGTCACCAAGGGCCACTTTGAGGCAGGCGCCCAGGTTCCCCAGTGCCTCTCAGACCTGCTCTCCTCCACTCAGCCTGACCCGCCGCCCTTCCCCTGAGCTCCCGACTGGCCCTGAACAGAAGCATTAGGATGTTGGGAAACATTCCCCAGTTAAAAGGCACGACATTTTGCTTGGCACTAAGCTGGCCTCCAGCCAGAACTCTTACAAGGCTAAGGCAGTTATCTCCCTGGAGGCTTCACTGTCAGCACGCCCAAGCTGTCTGTACAATGGACAAGGGAATGGTGCTGTAGGATCCACCAGAATCAGGGATGAATCTCTTCTCTGAACTAGATTCTTTTTTTAAATATATTTTTATTGATTTCAGAGAGGAAGGGAGAAGGAGAGAGAGATAGAAACAATAATGATGAGAGAGAATCTTTGATTGGCTGCCTCCTGCACACCCCACACACTGGGGATTGAGCCCGCAACCCAGGCATATGCCCTGACCGGGAATCGAACCATGACCTCCTGGTTCATAGGTTGATGCTCAATCACTGAGCCATGCCGGCTGGACTCTTTATTCTTTCAGTGTTAACATCAGAAAAGGCAAAAGAAGATTGGGAACTGGTCCTGATTAAAGAAACAAAAGCGAATGACAGTAAATGTTCAGAAACACTGATTAGATTCTGATTTAAGGGGGGAAACCAGCTCAGCAATAAAAGCAATTAGGAGACAGACAGTAACAAGTGTTGGTGAGGATGAGAAGTCAGAACTCTCAGACATTGCTGATGAGCCTGTAAAATGGTACGGCTGCTTTGAAATACAGTCTGCAGTTCCTCAAAAGTTTCAACACAGAGTCACCATATGACCCAGCAGTTCCACTCCTAGGTGTACACCCAAGAGAAATGAAAACACATGTTCACACCAAAACTTATACATGAATGTTCATAGTAGCAGCATTATTCATAGTAGACAAAAGGTTGAAACAACCCAAATGTCTATCAAATGATGAACGAATATACCAAATGTGGTATATCCATACCATGGAATAGCATATTCACCCATAAAAAGGAATGAAGTGCTCATTCGTGCTACAGCATGGATGAACCTTGGGACATTATGCTACCTGAAAGAAGCCAGGTACAAAAGGCCACATGTTATATGATTCCATTTATATGAAATGTCCAGAATAGGCAAATCCATAGAGATAGAACATAGACTAGTGGTTTCCAAGGACTAGGGGAGGGAGAATGACTGATAATGGTACAGGGTTTCTTTTTGTGGTGATGAGAGATTTAGAATTAGTGATGAAGTTTGCATAACTTTCCAAGAATACTAAAAACCACTGGATTGTACACTTTAAAAGTGTGAACGTTATGTTATGTGAATTATGTCAATTTAAAAAATATCAAGAATACTAAAAACCACTGGATTGTACACTTTAAACGGGTGAATGTTATGTTATGTGAATTATGTCAATTAAAAAAATAAATAAAAAGTAATTTGGCCCGAGCTGGTGTGGTTCAGTTAGTTGGGCATCAAAACGTTGCCTGTTCAATTCCCACTCAGGGCACCTGCCTGGGTTTCGGGCTCGATTCCCCATAGGGGTCATGAAAGAGGCAGCCGATCAATGTTGCGCTCTCATGTGGATGTTCCTCTCTCTCCCTCTCCCTTCTTCTCTCTCTAAAAATCAATAAACTGTTCTTTTTTGAAAAAAGTAATTGGGGGACAATAAGAAATTTGAATGTCAATTTAAAAAATAACGTTAAACATAACGTTATGTTATGTGAATTATGTCAATTTAAAAAATAAATAAAAATTTGGCCCGAGCTGGTGTGGTTCAGTTGGTTGGGCATCAAAACGTTGCCTGTTCAAGTCCCACTCAGGGCACCTGCCTGGGTTTCGGGCTCGATTCCCCATAGGGGTCATGAAAGAGGCAGCCGATCAATGTTGCGCTCTCATGTGGATGTTCCTCTCTCTCCCTCTCCCTTCCTCTCTCTCTAAAAATCAATAAACTGTTCTTTTTTGAAAAAAGTAATTGGGGGACAATAAGAAATTTGAGTATAGAGTGTATATTAGATAATACAGGGTGGGGCAAAAGTAGGTTTACAGTTGTGAATACACGAAACAGTTTATTCTTGTATTATTATTTATTAATTATTGTATTATTTTCCACACGAACAATTGTCAACCCACTTTTGCCCCACCCGTAGTTTATGTCGGCGTGATAATGGAATTGTGGTTAGGTAGGAGAATGTTCTTTTGTTTGAGAGATGTGTGCTTAGTGGTCAAGTATCTTGATATCTGCAATTTATGATTCAGCAACAAAAATGTTTAGATAGGTTAGTGAGCAAATGTGGTAAAATAGTAATAATTGGTAAACCTAGGTGTAGAGTTTACTGGTTTTTATTATTATTGCAGCTTTTCTAATGAAATTGTTCAAAATAATAGGTTGGTATATAAGATTTTTGAAAGACAGTGAGGTGGTGAATGGGGTTCCTGGACCCAATTCCAGTGTGTGTGTGTGTGTGTGTGTGTGTGTGTGTGTGTGTGTGTGTGTAAGCAGTGGCATGCGTAAGCATTCTGGTTCCCCAACATAGAAGCTCTTTAAAAAAGGGCCCATTAGCTGTCCTGTGGGTTTTATGGTGGCTTTACCAAGTAGTCATGATGGACTAAATCATTGATTCAACCTCAAGCCCTTCTCCTCTCCCCGAAATCAGGGGGTGGGACTGAAAGGTCCAATCCTCTAACCACTTGGTAGGTCCACTGTCCATCAGCCTTAAGTGAGGTCCAAAAGTCATCTGAGTAACATAACAAGAGACACCATTGTTGTTCTCATTATTTAGGAAATTCCAAAGGGTCTGGGAGTTGTGAGCCAGGAATTGAGGACAAAGACCAAATATATCTAAGATACCTGTTTTGGTCACCTGAATGACCAAATATATACATATGTATATATCTTCTATCGCAGGTGGAAATGTTAGAATACCAAGGGACAGAGACAAGTTGAAAGGCGTTTTGGCTTTCTACCCTGACCCTTTAGTCTCGGTCCAGGATGAGACTAAGCAAGTAGTGTTTCAGCCTTCCGCAGAGGGAAGTAATTCCCTTTCTGGGCAGTACAGGACCCGTTAGCTGTTCTTAGGGAGTGCCGGAAACTCACAGCAAACACTGTGGGCCCATGTGTCACCTGTCTAACAGGAGGGTTTCTTCTGACCTCCAGTGAGCCTGAAATGACACAAGGTGGCCACCAGTCCCAGCTCCCTCCTGACCTCATTCCTAGGGTGGGAAGAGGTATGGCAGTGGAAAATGTTCTCTCTTCTCCAAGGGAAACACTAAAATCGCCAGCAAGCATAATTTCTGAGGAGGGAGAGTTCTCAGTTAATTTTCCAAACCGTCCATGTCTACCTTGTTGGCAATATTTATATTAGGGGTGGGGGTGTACAGAGCCTTGTCGTAATTTGTCAAGTTCCTTGTTTCTTGTCCTGTTCCCCCACGTATAGAAAAATCAGCAAGGTCTCAGGCAGTCTTGAGACATGAGGGAGGACTTGACCACATCCCTTCCAGAATAAATGGTAAAACCAATCATTGAGAATGTCACACCTGGGAAGGACCTGGAGCTACGTTGTTTTCATGATGTCCATGAGGGAAACCCGCTGCTCTCACAGCCCGTGCCACCCAGGAAATAGAGTCAGGAGCATTGGCAAAAGCCTTCGAACCAACTGCTTTTACGGTCTCCGGGCTGATTTTTCAATGCGCAGATTTGCTATGAATTTATAGAGTGTTTTGATTCTAAATTCACAATGCGCATCTTTAATGGCTCCAAGTTTGGATAATTTCATGCTGTTTATATCCTAGCAGCAATGGTTTATGCATATTTCCCCAGTTATTACCCTCCTAGGAAAAGAGTGAACAGCCTCCTTTGACAAAAGACAGTCCCATATGTCCTGGTTTAGTGCGTCTCTCTTCAAAAATCATTTTGCATTGAGATGTGAGGAAAGCATGACAGCTGGGTGAGGCCCCCACCACAGTTTGCAGGCAGGTGGGTTTGTGGGTTTCCTGGACCTCCTTTTTTTTTAAATCTTTATTGTTGAGATTATTACAGATGTCCCTCCCTCCCCCGCCCCCCAAAACCCGGTTCTAACCCCACCCCAGGCCTTCACCACCCTATTGTCTGTGACCATAGGTAATGCATATAAGATCTTTGTTTTTTAATATATTTTTTATTGATTTCAGAGAGGAAGGGAGAGGGAGAGATAGAAACATCAGTGATGAGAAAGGATCATTGATTGGCTGCCTCCTGCATGCCCCCTTCTGGGGATCGAGCCCACAACCTAGGCATGTGCCCTTGACTGGAATCGAACCCAGGACCTTTCAGTCCGCAGGCTGACGCTCTATCCACTGAGCCAAACCAGCTAGGGCTAAGATCTTTCTTTAATCTCTTCCTTCCCCCTCACTCCCCTATCTTCTGAGAATCGTCAGTCTGTTCCATTTCCATGCCTCTGATTCTATTTTATTCACCAGTTTATTCTGTTCATTAGATTTCTTATTAGATTAAATTGTTGATAGGTATATATTTGTTGCCATTTTGTTGTTTATATTTTTTATCTTACTCTTCTTCCCCTTCCTCTTAAAGAATACCCTTCCACATTTCATGTAATACTGGTTTGGTGGTGATGAACTCCTTTAGCTTTTTTCTTGTCTGTAAAACTCTTTATTGGACCTTCAATTCTAAATGATAGCTTTGCTGGGTAGAGTAATCTTGGTTGTAGGTCCTTGCCATTCATCACTTTGAATATTTCTTGTCACTCCCTTCTGGTATGCATAGTTTCTGTTGAGAAATCAGCTGACAGTCATATGGGCATTCCTTTGTCAGTAACTAACTGCTTTTCTCTTGTTGCTTTTAAGATTCTCTCTTTGTCTTTAGCCCTTGGCATTTTAATTATGATGTATCTTCATGTGGTCCTCTGGGTTCTTCTTGTTTGGGACTCTCTCTGCTTCCTGGACTTGTAAATCTATTTCTTTCAGCTGGTAGGGGAAGTTTTCTGTCATTATTTCTTCAAGTAGGTTTTCAATATCTTACTCTCTCTCTTCTGGCACCTACCCTCATAATGCGAATGTTGGTACACTTGAAGTTGTCCCAGAGGCTCCTTACACTGTCTTCATATTTTTGGATTCTTTTTTCTTTTTGCTCTTCTGGTTGGGTATTTTTTGCTCCCTCATATTTCAAATCACTGATTTGATTCTCAGAATCCTCTACTCTACTGTTGAATCCCTGTATATTCTTATTTCAGTCAGTGTATGCTTAATTTCTGACTGGTCCTTTTCCATTTTTTTGGAAGTTTCTAGAAGATTCTGAGTAACCTTATAACCGTGGTTTTGAACTCTATATCCAGTAGTTTGCTTTCTT
>NW_005362269.1:4237081-4247647 GCF_000412655.1 Myotis brandtii
CAAAGCCTCGCCCTGGTGCTGGAGCTCAGAGGAAGCGGGACCTTGTAAGTTCAGTTCATGGTGCCGGCCTTTTAAGAGGAACAGCTGGGTTTCCAGCAGCCTCTGTGTCACTGAGCCCAATCCGCACTGGTTTTTACAGCCTGTAGTTCTTACTGCTCATAAGGACTTCTTTTCCCAGCTCTGGGACCCTGAGCTTAGGGTCTGGTGTGGGGCTGGGACCCCTTGCTCCTCCAGGTGGCCTCCACAGAGACGATCTCCTTCCCAATTAAAAAAGCAGCCCATGTGGGTGCAGACCAGCCCATTCCGCGCCTCCGCACCTCTTACCAGTCTCAGTGTGCTTTCTTTACTTCTCTAGTTGTAGTTCTTCCATTCAGCCAGCTTTCCAGCACAGTTCTTGAATGGTTGTTCTGTATTTTAGTTGTAATTTTGATGTGGTCGTGGGAGGCAGTGAGTACAGGTGTTTACCTATGCCACCATCTTCAGCGCTTTCTTTTTTCTTGGACCTTCTTGCCTTCTCCCAGATGGTCCTGTACTTGAAAATCACCAAATAGGCACTTTGCAGTCTCCTGGAGTTTTTCTATGGAGATATTTTCCATCCTCATTGAACAACAACAACAAATGTTGCCCACCTCTTTTTCCCAACAGGAAAGAATTTTGTTAAGGTGCAATGAGAGCCTTAAAAAAAAAAAATCCAGGAATTGTCTTTCTGGGAGTCTAGTCTGAGGAGGTAGTTAGAAATGTGAGATGTTTATTGAAACTTTAAAATAAAATTTTTATCATTTTAAAATATGTGTAACATGAAAAAAATTTTAATAGTGGAAAATTGGAAGCAATTAAATGTCCAGCAGTAAGGGATTTGATTCATCCATGTATTAGAATATAATATACCCTTTGAAAATACTTTCAAAGAACTTTTAATAACGGCAAATTTATCTCGACACAATGGTAGGTGAAGAAAGCCGGTTCCAGACCTCCATTTAGGTCTTCAGATTGCAGACATGCCCATTGAAACAAGATAAAAAGGGTCATCACATAATTATTAACAGTGGCTATGATTGGGTGCTGGGATTATGGAGGATTTTCTAAATTATTTTTTTTATTTTAAGATAATTGCAGATTTCACATGCAGTTGTAAAAATACTACAAAGAGATCCTGTTTACCCTTTACCCAGCTTGCTGTAGGGGGTTTAAATTTTCTTCTTTGTGCTTTTCTCTTTTCCAAATAACCTATAGCCAGGGAAAATAAGGATAAGGACTCTCATTAAAAAAACAAACACACACACAAAAACCTTACCCATTTTCTGGAGAAGCTTGCTCCAAGTTGTAATTGATCTTGTCTTTCCTTGCCTGGCCTTTTGGTCCCCTGTTAAGAGCATAGCATCTGCTAATATTGTAGTTAATTGGATCTTTGTCTATATATGAGCTTTCATACATACACAGGAAAGAGACATTTTTACATTAAAATACAGTTATGTCCGGCCTGTGTGGTTCAGTGGTTGAGTGTTGACCTGTGAACCAGGAGGTCATAGTTCAATTCCCAGTCAGGGCACATGCCCGGGTTGTGGGCTTCATCCCCAGTGTGGGGCGTGCAGGAAGCAGCGGATCAATGATTCTCTTTCATCATTGATGTTTCTATCTCCCTCTCCCTTCTCTGAAATCATTAAAAAAATATATTTTTTAAAAAATAGTTAAAGTCAGACATCCATATAATAGAATGGAAAGTAAGACTTGAGATATGAGTTGAATATTTAAGATAAAGATGCTGAAGAAATGCTTCTCGACTTGACTTGTGCCGTCTGCTTCTTCAGTGGCTTCTTGTTCCAGGGGCAGGTTCAGGAGCACACAGCACTGAAGGGAGTCACTGGGGAAGAGGAGGACAGGAGTCACTTTCCTTAACTTTTAAAAAAACTACTTGGATTTTCTCTCTGCCATAGGGTCACATCCTGCCTGAATGCACACTATCAGGCAGGCAGGGTCTCTGGGTTGGAATCTTGACCCCAGCATTGACCTCGCCAGCAGCATGAGACATTCAGACCAAGATCATCGCTAAGGACTCTAACTCTAAGATGCTAAGGTCAGGCAGCCTGAAGGTGTGACGTTCACAGGCTTCCCAAACTCCTTATACCTAACTGAAAGTGCACGCTGAACTTGCAAGGATTTTAGCCTCCTTAGAAGTTAGTCTTCATTGATTTGGTTATTTCTCTGCCTCCTGGTGAACCTTTCTCTCAATACTTCTCTTTTGTCACATACACAAAAAAAAGGGCTCAAGAGAAAGAAGATTGTAGAAAGGGATTAAAAGGATACCCTCCTTCTCTCTCTTTTTTCTTTTTCTTTCCCCTAAAGATTATCTTTGATTTGTCAAAAAAGCAATTTTTATAGGCAGGTTGGTCTTTTACAAGAGATGTGTTTACCAAGCATGAAATTAACATTTTTGCACAGAGCCAAATAATTGCTTATAACATGGTGACTTTAGTAGGAAGTTTGCAGCTTGAGCAGTTATTAGCAAGGTCAGATGGCACATGCAGTAGTGCGATTGGCAGATTCCATCACCAAAGCAAAGTTAGTCAAGCACCTGGTGAGGGAATAGGATCCTCCCCCTGGGGATTTCGTTCATGAGGTCATTTCAGAGGTTGGGAGCGGCGCCGTTTATTGGCATTGCGGCCCACCGAACACTGCAGACTTTTTTTCTAGCTCCAGTCTAGTTGGGTGACTGGATAACAGTTATAGACTTAACCGAACTCAGCATCATTTTGCCTAAGAACAAGGGTCAGGCTGGAGATGGCCTGGACCCGCAGACTCACCAGGCGTTTTACAGACAAGATGGGCAGAGTGATTTCACATCCTCAGAAGATGGTGATGACCGCTCCCACCTGTCTGGCCCTTCATCGTCACAAAATGTTTCCATGTTCATGGTCCTTTCTGAGCCTCTGTGCAGTGATGAAGTAGTCCGGGCCGCCATTATCCTCCCCCTTCTTCAGATGAAGAACCTGAGGCCTGGCCTGCTCAGGGTCACATGTGAAATCACAGCTCCTGGGACATCAAGTGGTCAGTGGGAACAACTTACATTGCTCACTCTGTGCCTTTAAAAAACGAAAGAGACGGATAACTTGGAGTAATGGTGTGACTGAAGAAACAGTAGCCTGGACAAATATTTAATTCCTATAAATGAGGGTGGGGCCCTGTGTAGAGAAGGTTGTGCTTAGTGTGGGGTTTAACAATAGAGTCATGGGCTTCTTTAGATGATTTTGCTGCACTTAAGCCTTCCAAGGCCAAGGGTGTGTGTGGGAGTTCTGACTCTTTTGTGTGTCCATTTCTCTCTGGTGAAAAGCTGAAGTTAATATGCCTGTAAATTTTGTGTTCTTTGAGCCCTGACAATAACCCAGTAAGTGCCTCATGTCCGGTCATGTGTGACTCCTGTAGGAAACTAAAACACACGCCACGAGAGGAAGGAGTTGAAAGGCAGAAATGCCTGTAGAGCCCATGCTCAGACTCAGGTCAGCTGACAGAGCATGTTTCTTAGAACTTGAGCCCTCGCCCAGCCAGGTTAAGCATCGACCTATGAACCAGGAGGTCACAGTTTGATTCCTAGTTGGGGCACATACCCAGTTTCCAGGTTTGATTCCCAGTAAAGCGGGGAGGGGGGGGGGCAGTCAATCAATGATGCTCTCTCATCATTGATGTTTCTTTCTCTCTCTCTTCCTCCCTCCCTCTCCCTCTCTCCCTTCCTCTCTGAAATCAATAAATACATATTTTTTTAAAAGAAAGAAATTGAGCCCTCTGCACTATGAAGACCGGCTTCATCACTCCTCTGCCTCCTTCTTGTGTAATTTTTTAAAATATGAAAACTGAAACGGGGCCTTTCACATATGAGATAGCTGTTTCCTCAGGTCTCACGCCGTCCGTTGGAATAGCCTGCATCATACACCCTGTAATTATGCCCTGCCTGGTGGCATATTTTTGCCTTCTGAGTGAGTGATAGTTGAAATTTCTTGGCAAATGAACACCATTGACAGCTAGGCTCTCTTTTCACACCCTGATTCCAGGTAGCCCCTCTGTGGCCGTCTTCCTGACCACACTGGCCTCCAGGGCCACCTGCCTGCAGTAAGTACTTCAGTCATTTCACCAAGAAGGGCTCCCCAAATTCCTTGCTTATCCTGGGGGCATGGGGAAGTCTGTGCACCCCTGCAGAGGGAGCCAAGCTAATCTGATTAATTAAGGTAAATAGGGGAGTGTCGGCAGTGGCTTAAGCTCCAGGCAGGTAACCTAGGCAACGGCAGGGAGTATGCACCTCTGCTGACAAGTAATGTGGGATTAATTTCTTCACAGACCTAGGGCCTTCTCTTATGCTCAGAGTCCACTTCAAGTTGGATAATAGGGAGGGGAGTTGCTAATAGCTGCCTGGCTTACAGCAGGTGGTTTGTCTATTCAGGAACATGATGTGGGCAGTGTAATGGGCAGGCGTGACATCAGAGGCCTCGAGGTCAAGAGCAACTCCTCAGTTGTAGTAACTTGAAGAATTCCCTCCTCTGCCTTGGGTTATCCAGCTGCATGTTCCTATGCCAGCGACCACTTCCTATTCGGTTTTCTCATCTATAAAATGGGACGATGATAATAGTTCCACCTTCGAGACTTATTGTGAGGAAAAGGCCTGTAAATTGCCTAGCATAGCCTGGCTCGTAGGAAGCCCAGTAAATGTTGGCCTGCTGGGCCTTCTCTAGGAGAGGAGGAGGCTCTGGGTGCCCTGTCCTCTATGTACTCTCTGCTGCCAGGCAGGAAGTGGGCTCAGCCTGGAGATGGTGCAGGTGAAGGCAGGCAGGAAGAGGGGCTGCAGGTGGGAATGCCCGCAGAACAACAGAGGCACAGCCAGCAAGCAGGAAGGTTGGGAATGGGGGCAGCAGCCTGGGGCCAGGAGACCATGGAGAGGTGGGCAGGGCACCCAGAGAGCACCTGAGCTGCCGAGGGTCTCCTGAGGCCAAGGATGCCAAGGGGTTGCCCCTCCTGGGACTCTGTTTCCAGCCTGAGCCCCTCCACCGGCCCAGACCACCTGCTGAGCGCGCACTTTCGCAGCTGCTGCTCCTGGCTTGAATGCTGGCCAGTGGAGAACGTGATTCTGGTTTCTCCGCCATATGATGCAAAGGCCATGGGGAAATATGGTCACACGGAAAAGACTTGACATTTTCCTGTTCAGTGAGCGAGGCCAGAAGATGCATAATGTGTGGTTTTTCGCAGCTGCAGGTGGATTGGGGAGAGAGTTTGCAATCTGTGGAAACATTTAAGACTTGCAAGTTCTAAAGGAAGAGAGAAATGTCTGAAGCGTAACATCCATAAATAGGCCCGGCTGAGTAATCTCAGACAAGCCAGCCTCAGGGGCTCAGTTTTCTTATCAGAAATTCTGGAAGGAACACTCAAGAAACTGTTAATAGTGGATATCTCCAGAGAGCGGGACGAGGGGCTGGGAGTAAGGAAAGATTTCTTTTTCATGGTATACTCTTTTGACTTTTTGAAACTTTCACCATGTGCCTTTATTATTTTTAAAATTGCAAATCAAAGTATAGGTTTGTCTTTAAAAAATACAAGGAACGGGTTGGCTTAAATCATTGATTTTCAAACTTTTTGTTTTTAAGCATTGGAACACTTATCACATAATCTTACTTGAAAGCCTAATGAGTGTATGACAAAGAAGAAGTTGGAGCCCCTCCTGCCAGGACTCCCCAGCTCCCAGTTGCAGCATCAGGAAGGGGGGTCCATTGAACATAGTTTGAAAAATAACAGAATTAAGTGACTTCTCTCAGGCCCCTCCCACTTCTCCAGTCCTTTGCTTGCCTTCTGTTTAGCAAAGGGAGGAGGGAGGAGGGGTCTAGTCCTGCGGCATAGGCTGCTGCTGTCACCGCTGTAGCTGCACATACCCTGCCCTCCTGTGGGGCCAGCAGTTGGGAAGGGTGAGCTGTGCACCAGCTGAGTGTCACTCAGACTCTGGGGGACGGGAAACAGGCCACCCTTGGATTGCTGCCCCTGGGTTGAATTGATTGGGAAATGTTTCAAGGTGGATTGTGCAGCCATTTCAGGCAAAATTGAACCTGGGGCTTTGATAGGCAGGATGCTGAAGGGACAGTGAAATGGTATGAGCTGGGAGAAGACCCATTCACCTTGTAAAAGCGTGGTTATGAACACAGGCCCACTGCCTATCAACGCTGTGATCCTGGCAAGTTACTGAGCTTCTCTGAGTCCCTTGCTGAATCCATAACATAACTGCGCCTAGCATTCCTAGGACTGGCTCATCGTATTCACAGGTTCCACCCACACTCGAAGGGGAGGGGCGTGTAAGCGGATGAGGGTCACTGGGGCTCATTCTTAGAATTCTGCCTACCACGATGGTTTGGTTTGCAGCGAATGGGAAATTAGAGCAAAGTGGTTCTTCATCACGGATAGTTGAAAGCATTGGTTTAGAATCCAGTAGAAAGGAATGACATGGATACAAATGGCTATAATTTGAGACCGTAAGTGCTAACTTCCAAAAAGAGAAGGTGAGAGAAAGTGCAGTGAGAGGTCAATGGGAGGAGAGATGATTAAGTGGAGGGGAATCGAATTAGGGTTCTTGAGACTATAGTATTTGAATGAAGCATTGACAGGCAGGTGCCAGTTGGATATTTAAAAAATGAAGCAGGCCCTAGCTGGTTTGGCTCAGTGGATAGAGTGTCGGCCTGGGGACTGAAGGGTCCTGGGTTCGATTCCGGTCAAGGACACATGCCTGGGTTGCAGGCTCGACCCCCCAGTAGGGCGCATGCAGGAGGCAGCCAACCAATGATTTTCTCTCATTATTGATGTTTCTATTTCTCTCTCCCTCTCCCTTCCTCTCTGAAATCAATAAAAATATTTTAAAATGAAGCAAGAGAACAGGGTTCCAAGTTGTATTTCTATTTTGGTGCCTTTGGGTGCAGTCACAGAACTAAACTGAAGTCTCTGAATCCTCTCCAAGGTCATTTTGTTACTTCTTATCACCATAAACAGTGCTGCTTAACAGACTGTAGCTGTAGCAACACTCAGTGGCTTCACACAACAGCCATATATTCTTGTTTATGGGTCTACAGATCAATCAGTTGGGTGGTTTCTCTGGTCTGGCTGGATTCTCTCCTGCATCCCTGGTCAGCCGTGATGGATGAGGTGGCTCTGCTGGCCTTGGCTGAGCCCTCCCATATCTGTCAGCTGGCTTAGGATGACCTCGGTTCCCCAAGTGTCTCATCTTCCACTTGCCCCTCACATCTTGCTAGCATACCAGCCGAGGCTGTCCCCTTAGAGGAGACAGAAGAACAAAAAACAGGGTGAAAGAGTCCAAGTCTCTGGAGGCTTAGGCTCAAAATTGACACACTGTCACTATTGCCTCATTCTTTTGGCCAAAGTAAGTCATGGCCTGCCCAGGTTCAGAAGGTGGGGAAATAGACCCGACCTCTTACTGGGAGGAGTGCATGATTCCATAGCAAAGGACGTGGGCACAGGGAGGGGTGGAGGACTGGAGCCACTTTCAATCAACCCAACCCGGTCATCCTGTGAAATCTTCCTAAATTCTCTAGAATAGAAAAAAAGAGCCTCCCTCCCAACTTCAAATGCATTGTTTCCCAAACTATACAAGGGTTTGGGGGAGAAATTTACGTATGAGAAACCATTAAAAAATATGTAAAGTGATCTGTTAACCACAGTTATAAGAAGCAATGATTACAAAAAAAAAGTCTGTAGTCTTGTATGCAAGTAGAACATAAAAGAGGAATATTTCTGGGCGACATATCGCCTTTGCTCATGTGGTGCCCTCACCAGCCCACAGGATGCTCATCCATCAGTGTTCAACCCAGTGCCTTCTGCAGAACCATCCCTAGAACAATGATTCTAGGAGAATAATTCATGGTTCTTCTCCCAGGTCCCAATAGCAATATTAGAATGAAATTATCTCAAATCTGGCCTGTATCCTAGACAAACTCTTGTGTCCTTTATGATATTCTCTAAAGCACCTAACCCAAGGCCAACAAACAGTAGTTACACAATAAACATTTATTGGATGGATGGATGGATGGATGGATGGATGGATGGATGGGGGCATAGACAGATGGATGACATGTGCTTCAGCAGTTGACCAAAGCCTTCCTTTAGAAAGATCTTACATTAGCTTTATTTGTCTCCTTCCACGTCAGTAGGTTGGCTTGAAATCTTTGTGTAATTGTTCCATGTCTGTGTGCTTTAACGAAAACAAAAAACCAGTTGTACATTGCAGAGGGGAAGACCTGTGTTGTGTTCTCCCTCATAAACCCTGTCATTATTAGCATAACATTTCAAAACGAGGTCCACGAGTTTCCTAGGATATAAATCGTTCTCTCGTGGGTGGGGGAACTTCTCCAATAAATTTGTGAAATGCTGGATTAAACAAAGTTAGGCAGCTTTCTTTTCTATGAGACTTCGCAGACCATAAATATGTTAATATACTTTGTGAATCTCCAAGAGAGCATGAGAATATGTAAGGGTTGAAAATTGGAAGGATTAGCTTTCTCGGGAGGGAGGAACAATATCAAATCTTCTGATCCATAAACATGATACATCTCTCTATTTAAATCTTTGATTTGTCTCAGCAGTGTTCTGCACATTTTTTGTTAAATTTACCCATCAAATATTTAGCATTTCTGATGCCTTTGTAAACGGTATGTTTTATTTCAGTTTTCAGTGTTTCATTAGAAATACAATGGATTTTTATATGTCAACCTTGTATTCTGTGCCACTGCTAAACTCACTAATTACACTAGCCTTTTTGTAGAGTTCTCATCATTTTCTTTTTGTATAGATAATCATGTCATGGACAGATATTATTTTGGCCTGCATTGTTCAGTCGGAGAGTGGAGTCGTAGAAAGACAAGGGACTTGCCCCCTGTCCCGCTCTTCCTGAATGCAGAGCCAGGAGATGAAAGCTGGGCCTTCAGGGTCCTCACCACCACGCCAAGTGGCTTCCCAGGCTTTCAGACTTCAAGAGACCACCTGTATCCGTTAAGATTATATTTGAATGGCTTACACACCGGAGCAGTTCATCTGTCTGTCACACAAGAGTCTGGAGGTTAGCAGTCCAGGGCTGATATGACAGTCCTGCTCTATAAAGTCCTCAGGAACTTGGGCTCCTTCCCACTAACAGCTTCCCCATCCCAAGGGCATGGACCTCCACCTCGGAATCCAGCATGGTGGCGTTTGCATTCTAGGCAGCAAGGTAGGTGGGATAAAGAAGAGGGGCAAAGGCGCACACCTGTGATTTCTTCAGGTAGGTCCCATGGATGCCTCCACACCTGTACTCACAACTCACTGGATAGAACCCAGTCTGACCACATCTAGCTGCAAGACTGCCTGGGAAATGCCATCTTTATTCTGAACAGTCATATTCCCAGTAAAATTCCTGTTACTCTGGAAGAAAAAGAGAACGGCTCCTAGGGGACATACAGCAATTTCTGCGCGAACCTTAAGGAAAGGAATGCACAGTTTGAAATGAATGAAGGAAGAAGGTAGAAGAGTTCAAAGTCTGTTGCATATTTTAGAAATCATTTTAGGATCAAGTGAACCGGCTCTCTTTTAGAGTTTTATAGCTCATTAACTTGACCTGAAGCCATTTAGTCAGAGGATAAAGTTAATCCTCAGAACCCCTTTATGGTATTAAATCCTTGTGACTGCCTAATCATGGATGACTTTCTTTCATCTAGAAAAGATAAAACAAAAGATGTCTCTGTTCATTCATTCATTTAACAAAAATTGCCATCTCCCACCCTCGTGGAGCTCACAATTTGGGGACAGTAATAAAATCATCACCCAAATGAATGTGACGTCACAGAGGAGCAATGAGGATGCTCTAAGGGCCCGCTCGGGGACATTGCCTAGTCAGGGAGGTCAGGGAGGCTCACTGAGAGTGTGGAGCCATTCCTGCAGGAGTGTCTAATTTCATAGCAGAATGGTGTTCTGAGAAAGCCATCCTGCCTGCTGTGTGGTTACACTCGTGGTTATACTCACTGGGGTAGCGTATGTCTAAGAGATCATTCTGTGAGAATAAGAATGCCAGAGTGAGACTAAGGTGTGTGTGTGGGGGGGCAGTACCAGAAGAGGGGATGCCATCAGTCACTGCTTCCCCACCCCACCTTACCCCGCCTTGGGGGACCATCGTAAGCAGTAACAGCCTGCCAGCTTGAGATCTGTTGTAGATATCAACCCGTGGATGTCACCCTGCCAGGTGTACTTGGGAGTTCACTCTTCCAGCTCAGGCAACACTGAGTGGTGAGGGCCGCTGGGAGCACAGTGCTGAGAATTCTCAGGTGTCCGCAGGAAGAATATTATGCCAGGTCGGTGATGCCTGCCTTCACCCTTTGTGACTGTAGCGAAGAAATGGGATAAAATATGTGAAAGTGCTTTATAAATTGCAAAGTACTATCCAAATAATAACTAATAATTGTAGCTATGATTTTTAGTGTTTTTTAAATACCAAATGCTGCTAAGAACTTTGACTTGCTGTCTGTCACTTAATCCTCACAATAACCTTTATGCTAGATACCATTAGCG
>NW_005362269.1:4247730-4252364 GCF_000412655.1 Myotis brandtii
GAAAAAACCCCTCCCCCCCCCCCCCCCCCCCCCGCCGTTCCTGTTTGGGAACCCGGCTTGGGAAAACTGACTTGCCTAAGGTCGCATAGCTAGTAAGCAGCAGAACTGTGACTCCCGGTGGGTCTTTCTGACTCTGAAGCAAGTGCTCTTACACACTTTGTTTTTCCATCTTCAGGATATAGGGCAAGCATGTCAAACTCAAAGGCTAACACGGCCATATAAACAAGGTTTAAGTTTATGTGGGCCGCAAAAAAACAAAAGCTTCGACTTTCATAGAAACGTAGGTGTATTTCGAAAAGTATAGTATAAAAAAAAGAACAAGAGCAATGGTAAAATTAATGTTTTCTTCCTGACACTTGGCATCTCTTCTCTGCTACCGTCTTTCCTACTTGGGGGGAAATCTTGTTCGCAGTGATTACTTTCAAAACTGACCCAAGGTGAATGTCAGTAATTCTGGATCTGACAGGAGATTGTAAATAACTGCTCACTCCATTTTATTGGCTGGGCTGCAAAAATATTCATTGTGGGCCGTGAGTTTGACATGCTTGATGTAGGCGGTGATGATTGTAATTATTACTATCAATGGAGCATGACTCTGTTGCTTGGTGGCTCAGTCCCAATTCCCCAACTAGAAGACTCATAGGCTGGGTTTGCAGTCATTTTTTGGTCCTTGAAAGACTTGAAACTTGCCTTCTACTCAGCGTGCCAATTCTGCCTGCCTCTCTCCTTACCCATCCACGTCTGCTCTGCAGAGCAATATAATGGCCCTCTGTTATGCTCAGCTCTAGCCTCTGGAAAGAACACTGGTTAGAGGGTTTCCTGTGGTTGATCACACATCAGAGCTGCTGAGACTTTCAAGACCCCAGTGAACAAGGTGCAGAAGAATGATTCGCTTCAGCAAGTTTTCCTCTCCTGGAACGAACCGCTTGCCTGGCCACTTGCTAGACACTGAGATGTGGGAAGGAGTGGGCGGAGGTGGGAGGTGCGGACTATTAGCTGTGATGATGACACTCGGGTGGTGGCTGGCACTTTGCAAAATATTTTTCATATCACTTTTCTCCCCGAGCCTCAGTTTGGTCATCTATGAAGTGGATAGAATGGCAATAATATAGTCAAGTTTCATCTTGTGAAAGGGTTGGGCTATAATAAACACACCACTTTTGGGGAAAATAACGTAAAATCAGTACTGGCCTTGACAGTCGTCCATGGAATATAAAAATAAACCACCTCTCTAAAGTCCAGTGTAGGCAGTTTTTCCTCCATCCTTAAAACCAATGACTTTCTTTGGTTGGAGTCATCACGGTGCCTTCTGAGGTAATGAGTTAACACCTAATCATACTCTATCTCCGCAGGGAAGCCTTTACTGACCTCCCTGAACAGATGAGATCACCCTGATCTGATCTGAAAGAAAGGGACTTTCTTTGCACCACGTACCTTTCTTTTAGGCACGAGCCACTGTAACTATTTAATTTATTTGTGGTTCTGGATTAAAGTCTGCAACCCCCTGCCACACACAGTACTGTAGGCTCTATGAGTCAGGGCCTTGGCTCTCTTGCTCTCCAGTATCTCCTGGACACTTCACACAGAGCCTGCATGTGCTTGTATTCATTAAACATTAAAATGGATGGATGGATGGACGGACGGGCAGACGGATGGATGAATGGGTGGGTGAGAGATTCAGATGAACATTATCACATGATCAAAGTATTGTTGTTTTTCCCCCAGTGATAAAACATTTAGAAACTTCCTCAAGAAAATGGTTCAAGTTGCCATTGTCTTTTAAAATGGAAAACTTATTATAGGTTTCATTTGCCCTTTAGATAACAGACACTGCAAAATGTCTTGGCTTTTTTTTTTTTTCTTCCTCCTCTGGTGCTTAAAAAAAGTACTTTAATGAGCATTTACACCTTACGTAGGAAATGACCTTTTCTAGAATCATCTGTACAAAATGGTGAATTGGATGGTGGTATGGCTCTGCCCTTGGAAGTACAGCAGGTCCTCAAATAATGTCATTTCGTTTAATGCTGTTTCACTATCATGTTGACAAGGGGTGGGGGGGATAGACCCTGTGGTGTTTGCACATTCTCCCCACATGTGCATGGGTTTTGTCCAGTTCCTCTGGTTCGCTCCCACAGCCCAGCGATGTGCACGTTGGGGAGTTGACGTGTCTGTCTTGTCACAGTCTGAGTGTGGTGTGGGTGTTCGTGGCACTAGGCGTCCTGACCAGGGTTGGTTACCTCCTTGTGCCCTGAGCCACTAAGATTGGCTCCAGCCACCCACGACTCTGAACTGGAATAAGGTTGGAAAATAGCGATCTTACTTGTTTTTATTAATCTTTCTTAAATGTATATATAGCTCACATTTATTCCAGTGTTTAATATTACAAGTGTTTAGGGTCTTTATTTAGAAGTTTGGTGATGTTTTTATGAGTAGAAAGATGCCATAGGAACTCCTTTTTTAAAAATCTTTTAAAATTATTTTTTATTTTTCAATAACAGTTGACGTACAATATTATATTAGTTTCTGGTATACATCCTCAGTGATTAGACATTATATAAATTACTAAGTGATCATCCCAATAAATCTCATACCCATCTGACATTATGCATAGTTATTAGAATATTATTGATCATACTAGAGGCCCGGTGCACGAAATTCGTGCACAGGTAGGATTCCCTAGGCCTGGCTGGTGATCAGGGCCAATCAGGTTCCCCGCCTCCCCACCTCCTCCTTCCCTCGCTTCTCAGCACCCTGCCGCCGCTGGTCGCCTGCCATATTCCATGCCTCCCCCTTGTGGTCAGCGCACGTCATAGCAAGCAATAAAACTCCCAGTCGATCTCCCAAGGGGACAGTTTGCATATTAGCCTTTTATTATATAGGATTCCCTATGCTGTACTTTACATCTCCATGACTATTTTGTTACTACCGATTTGTACTTCTTTTTTCCCCCTTTTATTGAATTTATTGGGGTGACACTAGGTTAACAAAATTATAGAGGTTACAAGGAGCACAGTTCTGCAACACATCATCTGTGCACTGTATTGTATGTCCACCACCCCCAGAACAGCAGCCTACTGCATAGGGGCTGGGCTCAGGTCAATCCCATTAGTCTAACGTATTGGATGCCAGGATGAGAGTGGTCTTCAGCCTACAAAGAGGGAACATTTCTTCCTAATGAAAACGATTATCTTTCTCCCTGCATCCCTCCCGAGAAGAGGAGGTTCTTAGATTAATTGCAAGTGGGTAGGTAGTAACGTATTTTATTTTTTGAGTTCTACTCCAGCCTGTTTCTTGCTCAAACACCTTCTGTGGCTCCCACCTGCCACACAGCTCAAGTGTAAGGCCCTTGGATTCTGGTCCAGACTTCCTGCCCTCATTGCTCCTGATTCTTTTGTGCCCCACTCACTCCAGCCAAATCAGGCCCCTTGCCATTAAATAAATATGCCTCTTACTTTCTAACCTTCATTTCTTTGCCCTTACTTTCTCTCCAGATGGATTCCACCCGTTCATTGCTAATAGTCCTGATCCTACCCATCCTTCCACGTAACTCCCAAAGACTCTGTTCCTACAAGAATTCTTCCCTGATCATTTCAGGTAGACTCTAACCTTTGGGTCTCACGATGCCCATAGAATGTCTCTGTACAACTTTCAAGGCCCTTAGTTACAGTGTGTGTGTTTTTCTGTCTCATCTACTTGTCTCCTATGCGTGATTTTTGATGAGGCCAGGAACTATTTATTTATCTTTGTCTCCCCACAATTCTTTGGCCATACCAGGTCCTCAGTTCTTCAATGACCTATTCTCATTTGTGGAATGAACGAATAAATAAATCAAAACAATCTAGCGTATGTCCTCAAAATTCATGAAAAAGTACATTTATCCAACTGTCCAAACTCCCTTGCTTAAAGTAACTTTACACCTTTGGCTAGCTTACGTCCCCCCCGCCCTTTTTGAAGTATAACCTTGAAGGCAACCTTAAGGAATGCTTTGTTGTGAGGGTGTGTGTGTGTGTGTGTGTGTGTGTGTGTGTGTGTAGGAAGGTTATTAAAATAATCTACTTAGCAGATTACCAAATGTTTGGAATTAATATAGAGTCATTTAAACCTCAAAACAAAATCATTTCAGCTCCTTTGTAAGGGTAGTTGAGAGGAGGGTCCAGGGGAAGCCATCCTAAATTTGCAGCAGAATCTGGTCTGTAATATGTCCTCAGACCTGGAATGAAGCAGGCGACTGCCTCAGTTTTCCTTTCAGCTTTGCCATTTCAGAGCATATGGCTCTTTTCCCATTATCTTGAAGACACTGGCCAGCTCGGCCAGCGACGCGGATGTGCTGAGCAGCAGTTGCCGAGTCTGCAGTGCTGGGATTAGAGTGTGCACTGTAACAGGTCTTTCTTCTTGGGCAGGATACAGTTGGCTTGCTTCGCCACCTTTCTTCCCTCCCTCCAAAGGGTGCCCGGCACGCTAAGTAGTGATTAAACAAAAGATTAAAATTCCATTTGCGTGTGTGAGTGTGTGGCTGTTTGAACACTAATCACTTCTTCCAGGGGAACGTTAAGTAAAAGCACGCAGATACCAGGAGCAGTTATTTAGAGGAGCCAGTCAAAATCCATTTCCAATTTATTATTTACTGCGATTTC
>NW_005362269.1:4252650-4268477 GCF_000412655.1 Myotis brandtii
AAATAGGTTGCCTCTGCAGGGCTCACAGTTTTATTACTAGATTTGCATCCCTTTCCTAGTCCCCCAAACATGGCCATCGCAAACATCGTGTCACAACCTTTCTCTGAAAAGAACGTATTTATAGTAGCAGTCCTTTATTGGGAGGGCCTAACTTTGTGCCAGACACCAAGCTAGATGCTTTGTGGAGATTAATTCAGTTCATCCACCCAACAACCCGCAGATCATTCTGTTAGTTTCCCCTATTTTTTGGTCCAGGAAACTGAGGTCCATCTGCCCAGGAAGTAAAACCTAGGCTTTTCCGACTCTGGAACCAGAATGTGCTGAGTCATTAGACTACCTGTCACATCGATGAGCAAGCATTCATTCATTCACTCATTCCACTGAGGGCCTAAGGTGAGTCAGGTATCAGCCTAGGAGAGTACAGTGACATGCACTTGCCTGCAAGAAGCTCACAGTCTATCTCAGGGAGAGAACAGCCAGATCTGGTTTGGTGTGGGGGGCTGACAAGCTAAGGGATTTAGGACAAGTCTGATTTAGTCTGAGATTTTGTATCTGTAAAATAAAGCAGCTGGATTTAGACAAGTGTTTTTCCACTTTTATTGTGAATCAGACTCATATGGGGAATAGGTTTAAAAACACATCATCCTGGCTTCCTATCACCAGATACTTTGATTTAATAGGTTCAGTGTGGGGCCCAGGAATTTACATCTCTAATGCGGTCTCCCAAGACTAAGGTGAGCCAGGTATCAGCCTAGGAGAGCACAGTGACATGCACTTGCCTGCAAGAAGCTCACAGTCTATCTCAGGGAGAGAACAGCCAGATCTGGTTTGGTTTGGGGGCTGACAAGCTAAGGGATTTAGGACAAGTCTGTCCTACTCTGTTAGTCTCAGATTTTGTATCTGTAAAATAAAGCAGCTGGATTTAGACAAGTGTTTTTCCACCTTTATTGTGAATCAGACTCATATGGGGAATAGGTTTAAAAACACATCATCTTGGCTTCCCATCGCCAGATACTTTGATTTAATAGGTTCAGTGTGGGGCCCAGGAATTTACATCTATAATGCGGTCTCCCAAGAGCCACCCTTTGAGAGAAACTGATCTGGCTATAAACTCCGTGCCTACGTGAAATCTGTGTTGTCTTGCCTGTACTCCCAGTGCCTAGCATAGTGCCTGGTACTGAGTGGTTCTCAGTAAACATTTGGTGATAGTTTGGATGATCTATGAGCTTTCCACGGATGAACCTCAGAGACTCTTAAACCACCTGAAATTGACAGCAAATTTTATTAAGGTTTGTGGATAGGGCCCTTTGGGCTCCGAATGCTCTGTTTTCTCCTACCAACAGCTCAGACCTATTATTGGACTATTTTAAACCCATATAGTAAAATTTGAGTCCTATATCAAGGTGATTTGGTGAGAACATGTCAATTTAGTTTCTTAAAACCCTAAAAGAGTTGCTATCCACATTCTGTGTGTAAATTCTGAAAGTGCTCAGGAGATACGGTTTGTGATTTTTCTCAGTTCATCTAAAAGTATCCTTTGGGCAGGTAGTGCTATCTCCATTTTCCAGGTAGGAAAATTGAGGTGCCCGTGACTCCTGTAGCTTGTCCAAGGTCATATTGCAAGGGTTCTCTCCACTGAAAACTAGCCCGGGAGTCCACAGACTCTTCTCCTCTTGCCTGCTGGTGTGGCCTTGGGTAAGTAGTATGGCTTCTTTGGGCCTCAGTTCCCCCATCTGCAAGATGAGGAAGGAAGGGCTAATTGTCTCTGAGCAGCTGCTTAGCTAGGATATTAGAGGACCCTCTACTGCTACATGTTTAGACATGCAGAACCTCCCTGTGTCAGCAAGCTCTAAGGTCTCTTACTTTAGGGATGATGGGAGGACTCATGATACCACCTAAGCAGCACAGATCTTCTCTGCAGATCATCCCAGAGGGACATACATCTTTAAGGCAAAGACAGTGGAGATGGTAGAAGCCGTGGGTGTGAAACTTCTAGAATTTGGGGACCTTATTCTCTACCCCGTCAGTTCAGCAATTCACTGCTCATCCTGAGAACAAGATTTAAGGAGTTTGCTTCTGTGAGGTCACAACTGTGAGATTCAACCCTGTGTCCCATTCCCAGCCGTGTGGGAAGACTTTCACACAAGAGGATACAGAGGAAACTGTGCCCTTCATGGAACCTTAGACTCTTAAAATGTCCTTTAAAGGTCACGTAAGTGTGCTTCATGGGCCAGCACCATCAGCATCACTGGGGAGCTTGTTAGAAATGCAGAATCGCAGGCCGCCCCCCCCCACCTCCGGAAACAGATCCTGCATTGAACAAGATCCCCACGGGATTCTGCTGCACATAAAATGTGAGCAGCACTAGCCTAACCAGCCCTTGATTTCCTCCTTCACGCCCTGATGAACAGTTGAGCAGCCTATTCCTGGCCTCTTCTGACATCTTCCAAAAGGCCCTGTTTCATCCTAGCACTGATCCAACCCTTGGAATTTCTTCTCTATCCTAAACCAGCCCCTCATTCATTCCATAACTTCTGCTATTAGCTCCAGGTGGTGCGGGTGCTGCTGTGCCAGAGACCACACTTTGAGAATCACTTCAAATTGGTACCTTCCGTTAAGGCTTTTGCAGAGCCTCTTGGGTTCCCCCAGTGACCTAAAGTAACAACCGAAGTTCCAGTCTTTGGGTAGCAGAAAGTGGAAAAGGCCTTGGGAAGGAGGGCTGGAGAAAAACTGCTAAATAGCTCACGATCGATCAGTTGTGACATTGTGACATATTTATTTGGGCAGGTCCCTGACCCACCCCAAGGCTCAGTTTCCCTGTCTGCGAAACATGGAGGTGGCCCTAGCTCAGTTTCCAAGTATATGTATTTGTTCACTTGTCTGGAGATTTGGTTGTCAATTTTGTTTTTAGCAGAGGACCATTTTAAAATGAAATCCCACCCGGATCCTGAGTACGGAAAACAGAGATGCATTGCTGGTCTGATTGGTCTGACTGACGGAGGGACAAGCTCCTGCCCTCAGCCCCCTCTCCCCCAGGCAGCACTGAGGCATTCAGATGTAGCTCCGCACAGTTGAAATCCACCGAAGGCTGAACTTTCAGCTCAGCCTCTGCGGTTTCTGTGAACCCCGAGAACTGTTTGCGGGCCCGTGGCCTCTGTTTTCTTTTCTTTCCGTCCCTGACCAAGACATCCGGCACGCCAGCTTTCAGAATTTTCTTCTTGCAACTCAGAGAGGCCTGTAGGAGGGACTACAACGGATTGTTATTATCATTAAAGCTGTTGTAAGGATATTGCACTGTTGTAGACAATCTGCTAACTCAAGAATCAGCCAGGGGACTTAATAAACAGGCATGTGGACTGTTTTATCCCGGTGGCTTCTTTCTACGGCTGACGTTCCGGCACACCACACATTCAGGGCCTTTGTAGTTAATTACATAGGAAATAGGACTATTGGATTCTGCGTGTCACAGTGGCAAGGATTGTCGTGCGGGAATTTTAACGGGCAAGGTGATGTGGAAAGCCAATCTCATCCAAGGGAACACGGAAGATACCTAAGCAGTGTTACCTTGGGAAGGTCTGAGTCTTTAGACTTCTCCATGGGCGTGGGAAAGCATCTGGCCCCTTCAGGTGACCCCAGGCACTGGCATGCAGCCTCGTTTAATTAGGGGAACTGATTCTAATGGGCCCAGAGCAGTGGTCAGCAAACTGCGGCTCGCGAGCCACACGCGGCTCTTTGGCTCCTTGAGTATGGCTCTTCCACAAAATACCGACTTCTGCGCATGGGCCACGAAGTTTCCATCGCACCGTACATGTGTGCCCACACGTGGTATTTTGTGGAAGAGCCACACTCAAGGGCCAAAGAGCCGCATGTGGCTCGCGAGCCGCAGTTTGCCGACCACTGGCCCAGAGGATGGGCTCATCTCCCCAGACGCATAATAAACAGCTTCAGAGCCAGGCCCGTGGGAGCTGCTCTCTGGGGGCTGTTGCATCGTCCTGTTTCCTTTCAGCATTCAACTGTTTGTTCACACATTCCACACAGTCGCCCAATGTTCACCCTCCTTGTGACTTTAGAAATGAACACGGCCAGGCCTAGTTCTGCAACTCTACCACCCCTGGGAGTCTGTGCCCCGGCCGTTTGCCCTGCCTGCCCCTCGTTTCTGCCTCTCTGAAGCTCAGCCCAAACACCTTCGTGTCACGAAACCTTCTCCAGTTCTCCCAGGTGGAGGTGAACTCCTGTAGCACTTTCTGCCGGCCTGTCATCTGAGGGCCACCTGCCCTGCCCCATCCGTGAGGTAGCCACCAGCCACCTGTGGCTGTGGAGCACTTGCAAGGGGCCTGAATCGAGATGAACACGAGTGTAAAATACACACTGGATTGTGAAGACTTAGTACAAAACAAAAACAAAAGTAAAGTATCTCAATGAATTTTTTACATTGCGTGGTGAAATATTTTACATAGAGTATATTGGGGTAAATAAGATATAGTATCAAAACTAACTTCCCCTGTTTCTTTTTCTTCCCAATGTGAATACTAGAAAATGTAAAGTTGCAAATGTGGCTCACATTTGTGGCTCGTGTTGTTGTTATATTTCTCTTGGCAGCGCCACACGTACTGCTTTTTCTCAAGTGAAAGGAATGTTTGTCCATCTGGGTTTTTCTCCTGCTGGTTTCTGACTTCTAAGAGGGTGGACACTGTGCCTCTCATCGTCCTGACCTTTGTGTACCTGGGTGGCACTAACAGAGGTATACCAAGGGGGTTAATAAATGAACAATTGACAGACATTCAATCAATACGAAAAGCTCCCTTGGGCAGTGTAATTTCTGGGTCTCTGTTATTAAACTTATTTTCCCTTTTTCTTTTTCACAGTTTTTGTCTTTTTCTTTTTTTTAAGGGATCACACAATCAGCAAAAGAAGATATTTTTCTTGGGAGATGGACAAAAGCTGAAGGACTGGCACGACAAAGAAGCCATCAGAAGGGATGCTCAGCGTGTAGGTACGGAGAGAGGTACCGTCCACGGGCAGGCCTGTGGAGAGGGTATGCATGTGAGCTTGCGTGTGCGTGTGCATGTGTGTATGCGTGTTTAATGGGGTGTCTGGACCTCCTGTCAATTCCTCTCCATCTGCCACCCACCACCCTCCCTTCCCCTGATTCTGGAATCCTCTCTTCACCTGTGAGCTGGCCCCGTCCTTTCTCCACTCACATCACCAGATCCACTGCTTTCAGGAATTTGCCTTGCCACCTTTATTGAGTGATAAAAAATGTCTCCCCCTTAAGAGATGTTTTACCACTAAAATGAGGAGCAGTAATAATAAGAGCCAACATTTATGAATATTTACAGTGAGCACGGCTCACGCTCCATACAGCACATTTTCTCGGTGAATCCCCACATCAACCTTTATGGCCCATTGGATGAAAAGGGACCTGTAGTTCAGAGAGGTGGGGTCATCTGCCCACCGGCACACAGTGAGAAAGAGGCAGGCTTGGAATTTGAACCCAGGTCTGGAGGGCAGAGACGACCCCTACCAGCCCTACAGCCACGAGGCTGAATGAATTTATTGGGCTTCACCTAACATCTTCTTTGGCTAATTCGTCTTCGGAGCAGTTTCTGTACCAGCTGGGGAGTTGGGGAGGGAAGTTATGTGGAGGGTTGTTTGTAGAGAGCCTGGACTAGGAGTCAGGAGGGCAGCTCTGACACCCCTTTCAGCCATGTGACCATCAGGAAAAGTCCATAATCCTTGAGCTCAGCTTCCCCATCTGTGACTGGAGCTCATGCTTCCTGCCTCGACAAGCTCAGGGTATTGGTACGAAGTAGCTTTACACTGGAAAACACTGTAGAAATATAAGTGATTGGTATTTTATTCATTTTTATCTCAGTTAAAGGCACCCACTATTGATTTTTTTAAAAGTACATTATGACAAAACCAGATTACAACAGGCTTTGAATAAAGCTGAAATGATAACTGAAATTCAGGGAAATCTAAAGACGCGACATGCATTTTTCCGTGTGCCAGTAATTTAGAATGAAGAGTTAGGGTAGGGGAGGGCTGCTTAAATTAAAAAAGGAGATATCTGAAAGGAGCCGATTTTCCAGACAATTGTACCAGAGTTATTAGCACACCGGCCTAACTAGCAAGAAAGGAGTAAGCCCTGGAGAAACCATTCAGAATAATAATGACCAGTGCTAATGGTACCAAGCATCTTGCCCTGCATTACCTCCTTAATCATCACACTGAACCTTCTTATCCCAATTAATACAAAGGCGACAACCAAGACATAGACAGGCGAAAGGCATGTCCAGGGTGACAGAGCTGGAGTAGCAGGGCTGGACTTCAGCTTCCACCCTGCCCGCTCCAGTGCCTAAATATGAGTTGCTCCACATCCTGCCTTCCTGAGGCTCCCGCCCCGAGAGCGCTGCTTCTGCTGCATCTGAGTCCCTTGTGGAACCCGTCCCGGGCACTGGCCCACTGTGTTTTACCTGGAGCATCATACAGACAGGGGAGTCCTCTCCCTCGTCTGGCAGGATTGGAGTAGCCACAGTCCTTGGGCTCCACCTCTTAGCTTGCACCTCCCCATCAAGCTCATGTTGTCCACATTCACTTTACAAACTGCATGGGACGATGCTCAGAGCATAAGCGCCAGAAGATGAGGTCCTGTCTGACCAGCCGATCTTACTGCCATTCCTTCAGGGCCCTCGGCAATGTCGGATTCTTGGGCTGTTCCTGCAGGCTCGGTGTGGACATTCCCACTTCCCATCCGCATCCTGGGAACCCTGAGGACAATTTCCTGGAGCATCAGGAGCGACTTTTCCTAGCTGGATTGTGCAGAGAAAAGAAAGAATCTCACTTTATCCAACCAAGTCTGCAGCTCACATCAACACTTTCCAAGCAGTCCTGCCCGAGCCTGGGCAGACCTTAATTTGCTTGCTGGCTTTAAAAAACTCAAAAGCATCTTGTATCATTTGTGGCAATTTTGACTTACATATAAAGTTTGCCCTGCCTGGAGAATAACCATAACATTTCCTCACATTTATATAGTGTTTTATAGTTTACAAAAAGCTCTCACCTACACAGCATCTATTGGACTCTTACCAGGCTGTGGGTACCAGAGCCAGTCAGCTGCGGTCAGAGAGGTGGTGTGACTGACCCAGGATTGATCAGCTCATATGTGGACCTGGTCTTCCTCTGGGCGATTAGACCCTCCCGATCAGGGATATTTGGGGCTCCTGGCAGAGTGGAGGGAGCATAGGCTTTGGAACCCACAGAACTGGCTTATAGCCTTTCTGAGTCCTCGTTTATCCATCCATAGGCTGAGGGCTCATGTTCACCCACATGCTTCCTGTGGAGATTACATGAGGACAAGCTCTATAAAGTGTGTGACTCGGCCGTGACTGAATGCTCACTCCCCTCCCCTCTGTACACTTCCCCCTGCAAAATCTGCTCGGACACTCTGTATCCAGCACCCGATTTCATCTTTGTGGTTAAATCATATTCTTCATCCTTCTTCCCCACGCCATTCAATTAGCAACATTGACTTTGCTCTTTGCTCCCAGGAAATGGAGAACAAGGAAGACCGTACCCCATGACGGATGCTGAGAGAGTGGATCAGGCGTACCGAGAAAATGGATTTAACATCTACATCAGCGATAAGATCTCCCTGAATCGCTCTCTCCCTGATATTCGGCACCCGAAGTAAGTGTAACGTCTCTTATCCGCTGGGATGGAAGGAGTTTGCCCTCGGCTCTTGTTGAGAATTAAAGAAGCAGGTACACGAAGCGCTGCTGGAGGAGAGTCCCTCCTGTTACACGGGGCTTTGTGGGAAGGTTCGTGTGGTCGATGCTTCTAGAATGTAGAGCAACTGTGGCAGAGGGATGATGATGTCTCCCTAAAAGAACTGGTCACCTTTCTGTGTTCAGACGGTGGGAACAGGGAACCTCTGCATTTCCTTTGGACTCTGGCCCATGGGGAAGTTCAGACCTCAATTAGAAGACAATTGCAATGACAGTTTCAGCCTTTACTCTCCACTTTCTGTGTGTGGTGTTTCTTATTTTTAATCTTTATTTTAGCTCTCCTGTGTATATTTATGTCTTGTTATAAGCTACCTCAAATCATTTGAGAGGGGACATATGTAATGATTATAAAGGTAACTGTGACTCCCAGCCGGCATGGCTCAGTGGTTGAGCATCGACCTAGGAACCAGGAAATCACAGTTCGATTCCTGGTCAGGACACATGCCTGGATTGTAGGCTTGATCCCCGGTGTGGGGATCCCAGGAGGCAGCTGATCGATGACTCTCATCATTGATGTTTCTATCTCTCTCTCCTGCCTTCCTCACTGACCGGGAATAGAACTGTAACCTCCTGGTTCATAGGTTGACGCTAAACCACTGAGCCTCACCGGGCTGGGCTTAAAGTCATAATTCATATAAGGCCACAGGTGAATAAGGACTGAGCCAGGTATTGGGCTCCAGTCCACCAAAAAACTATCCTCTAGACTGGAAGCCATCTGCCTCCCGGGCATTTTCAGTAGGGTTACTGTGGCGGTCGTGTGATTTTCTAGTAGAGCTATTGTCCTGAAACTGGTGTGCATTAGTCGTCTGGAGGGCTGTAAGAACACAGAATATTGAGCTTCACTCCTGTAATTCCTGAATCGTTAGATTTGGGTTGAGGCCTAAGAACTGGCATTACAAATAAGCGCCCACAGGATGTTCATGCAGCAGAGTTGGGTCCACACTGTGGGGACCACTGCAAGGAGATTTCACGCTGGCTTCTACACGAAGATAGTTCTGAGTATCACTGGAGCATAAAGGGTTCTGTTCAGAGACTAAAAAGTAGAGCCCAGGAAAAGATAATAACGGCTAACTTATAAGGTTCTTACTGTATGCCAGGCATCATTCTAAGCCAGTGGTTCCCAAAGCAGTGACTCCAGCATTACCCAGGAACTTGTCCGCATGCAGATTCTCAAATCCCAGCCCAGATCGACTGAATCCAAAGCTCTGGGGTGGGGCCCGGCACTCTGTGCTTTAACAAGCCTTCCAGATGATTCTGAGGCACACTTCAGGTTTAGAGCTGTGTTCTGGGCACTTTCAGTGCATCAACTTGGCCAAATTTTCCAAAAACTCAACAAGATAGGTACCTTTATTGTCACCATTTTACAGATGGGGAATGGAGGTACAAAAAGGTTAAATAATTTGCCTGAAATGACACAGCAGGTAAGGGCTGGTGCCAGAATTTGTATGCAGAAATTCTGACTCTGGAATCTGTGTCCTTAATCACCGAGCTATAAGGTCTCTCCACCTGTCAGAGCTCAATTGGTAGAATGCAATAATCAAGAATTAATCTTGGTAGCAGGTTCGGCTACTCACAAAATGCTTTCAGCCCCATTACACCCGCCAGTTCCTGCAACAGTGAGTTGGCCGTACTATTATCTCCACTTGGCAGGTGAGGAAACTCGCCTACAAAGTGCGCGCTTGCCCAGGATGGGGCCCTTTTCGTAAGGATTTCTCGTAGGGAGGGGAGGAAACGGGGGACCTCGGGCTGCTCCCCTGTGTGGTTTGCAATTTGTTTCATGGTCTTCCATGTCAAGCCTGAGAATTTTTTCATCCAAGTCTGAGAATATAGCTCAGATATTGCTAATGTGTCTGGATTCAGAACTGTGACCTGACTCTGAGGGTCAGAAACTCAATTTATGAGTTTAGCCCCTTGCAGAGTTTAGAATTCTGCACTAATATCATCTGTCCAGCTCTGGGAAAGAAGTTCATCTGGGAGGTTTATTCCCTCACCTCAGCTGTTCCGTGGTACTGTGGGCTCTCAACTCTGGCTGTGCCTAGGGTGTTTTTGAAAACATACAAAGGCCAGGACACCACTCTAAGCCACTGGGCTCTCAATCTCTGGGGATACAGCCTGCGTCTGTATTTTCTAAAACCTTTAAAAGCAATTCTTATGTGTAACCAGGGCTGAGAACTGGTACAAAGTAGAAATATTTTTAGAATGAGAGAGAGAAGCTGAGTGTGGTCACAGCTTTCATCCAGCCATTCATCTGTTCATCCAATAAATACAGAGTGGGGCAAACGTAGGTTTACAGTTGCTCGTATGGAAAATAACACAGTAATTAATAATACAACAATAAACTGTGTTTCACGTACTCACCACTGTAAACCTACTTTTGCCCCATCCTGTATATACTTAATGGTCTTCTGTGTGCCAGGCCCTGTGCTTGACACCAAGAACAAAGTGCTAAATGAGCCCTTATTACTGCTTTGTGCAAGGGGTGGGACAGGGGCATACGGAGCTCATTGCGCCACGGTGAGAAGACCAGTAACTGTGGTAGGCAGAGAGTGCTTGGAACCTCAGGGGACACCCCCACCGGGCTTTGCGGAACGGGGGAGAAACATTACAGATAGAGAACTGCCTGGGCAAGACAGTAAGCGTTCTTCAGCTTACGAATTACAAGGCTGAGTCTTTCCTGTTAGAAGTGGAGCCAGGATGAGGATCCAGCCCTTTGTCCCCCAGCGCAGTGCTCTTCCCTGACAGCCGAGAAAGAAAGACGGCTTCCTAACCTAGAGCTCCACGAACTGAAGAGAGAATTCAGGGGGGGTCTATAAACAGGAGAAAAACATGGCTTTCTTTTTTCATTGACCTCTAACTGAAATGTGGTGTTCCCTTCCGTTATGACTGCAGGCAACACAGCACCTGCGATGTCGTCACCACAAGAAATCATGTACTTTCTCATCACTTGACAGATAGCCCTGAAAGGTGGTGGGCACCCATCACTACTTTGAACGGAAGGTAGTTTCTAGAACTGCACTAGATCTTGTGGTTTCCTGTGTTCCTCAAGAAGCACATGTATTACTGTAGTTTACATTTTTTATTATTTTGATAACTATATTTCAGTCTAATTGGTTTCCTTTGCAGTCCTATATAGTTTATTTTGTGAATTATAAGCATTGCCCTCAGAAGTGTCCATACGTATTACCAGCCTGGCAGAGGGTCCAGGACAGAAGTAAGGCGAAGACCCTTGTTCTGGGTGGATGGGAACTGAGCTGCAACATGCCACAGGCTCCTCGGTTACCAGCCACCCACCCAGCCAGCATCCACATTACAGCAAAAGATGTCGCTAAACCCAGTGCTCCTGACACCCCCCTTTTTCAGAATCCCCAGTTGTGGAAGCTGACTTTTCAGAAATGAGTTGACAGATGTCTTGAAGAGCTTTTCTTTTTTTCTGGGGGAGGGGAGGGGACGGACTTTCCTGCTCTGTGACAGCAGAAATGTGTGAATAAATGAGAGCAGTTGGGCTGCTCATTCCCTCTGGTTTCTTTTCACTTAAACAACTTTCCCAGCAGGAGCTGGGGTTTATGTTTGCCTTTTATTCCTTCGAATTGAATTTTGGCAGCAGCATGTCAAGAACAGGGTCGAGGGGCTGTTTGTTTGTGCCAGCTGCACTGGCTTTCCCCAGAAGCCGCCCGGGAGAACGTGCAGCCACAGAGAATGGAAACTAGAAAGTTCGGCCTGTCTTGCTGGGCTTGCATGTGGGAGGCGGCCAGCTGGCTCTGAGCAGACCTGCCCTCTGCACCTCCTGCCCAGGGAGCAGAACAGAGGCTGGCTGGTGGGCTGGCCCACTTTCCCTGCTCCAGGGGGCTCTGTGGGCTGCGTGACAACCGCACATGGAGGCCCCTCGGGCACAGAGCTGATGGCAGTGGAGCCCCAGCTGCTGAAGTGACCCAGGCCTGAAGGTTCCTAAGCAGAGTTCTCTGTTGAGTGATCAGTTTCTCCCATGTGAAGACTGTCCACAGTGGGAATGAAAACAGCCTATAGTCCTGACTGCTTTCTCCAAATCCAGTCCATGGGTGTAGCTTCCAGAGATGAATGAACCTGAATGGAACCCGTTGCAATAAAAGGCCCAGGTCTACCAGATTCCTGGTTCCATGCTCCCTTTTGCTTTTCGCTTTTTGTTAAATTAACATGGTTAATTTATGGTGCGTGCTGAATTTCCTGAAAAGAACTTACAAGTTCATATTACTATAATAGGCTAGTAGTATTTATTGAGCACCTTTACATCCCCAACAGTTTACAAAAGCAACAATGGAGGGAGTTATAGCCTAAGTTTGACAAACGTGTATTAAATATATACTCTGGTTGGGGGGGTGAGGGGGAGTGACAATTTGAAAGAACAGAAAATTAAAGCCAACCACATTTGTAGTAGTAATAATAATATTAGTGCCCCAATGTGAATGTACACAGAGACATTAAAAATGCTCTTTAGGGGCCAAGCTGGAGTAACAGGGACCAGATTTACTCTCCTGCTTAAAACAACTGAAAATTTTTTTTAAAAGACTCTGGACACCAAGAAATGAAGGACAGTAATCCTAAAGGGACGGGAAACAAATGAGGACAGCAATAAATTGTCTGAGCTTATTGCCTCGAGAGAGTTTTCAAGCCACGATGCAGGGAGGGGGGACCCAGGTAGAGCCCCGAGGACTTCCTGAGTTCATCTGATGTTGCTGAGAGTCCAGGGAGACCACCGAGGCAAAGAGCTCACAGGACAGCATACTGAAGAGGAGAGAGCTGCACGGAGACTGAGCTACAAAGGTTCCCTGCGTACTCAGCAGATTACTGATGAACTCCTTCTTGTACAAAAGCTACCGAAGGCTGAGAAAGGGATCATCCAAGAGGATTATAGGGAGCAGTGCCTAGCTCTCATGCAGAGCCAAGAATAGTGCCTCTTCCCACCACTCAGACTAGGAAACCTTGTCATTTGTAAAAGAAAAAAAGCATAAATTATGACCCAGAAGGATCAAACTGTTTCTAAATAACTTAACTACATCCCAGGTCAAACCTCAAAACAAAAATATTCAGAATTAACCAGGGTAAATCTAACCAAAGATTATCAGGCATGCAAATAAATAGAGAAACATGGCTCATAATGAGGAATATACTCAAAACCAGCCCAGAGTTGACATAGATGTTAGAACTAGTAGAGGACACTAAAATAGTTACTATAATTGCATTTTATGTATTTAAAAAGTTAGAGACATGGAAGATAAGACCCAAAATGAACTTCTAGAAATGAAAGCAACAGTGTTGAAGTTGAAAAACACCGTAAATGGAAACAGTGTAGAACAGATATTGCAGGAGAAAAAGATTAGTGAACCTGAAGTTATAAGTAAAGAAACTACTTGAAACACAGGGAGAAAAAAATAATTTTAAAAAATGAAGAGTATTAATAAACTGTAAGAAGTTGAATATTCATATAATTGGAGTCCATAAGGAGACAAGGGAAATAATGGCCAAAAGTTTTTCAAATTGAATGACAACTATAAAACCACAGATCCAAGAAGCTCAGTGAAACTCAATCTCAAGAAACAAAAATAAAACAACACCAAGGCACATCATAATCAGATTAATGAAAATCACTGGTGAAGAGGAAAGATTTTAAAGTAGAGAAATAAAGCATATTACTGACAGAGGACCAAAAATAAGGATGATAGAATTTTCACTGGAAACAATGCAAGCAAGAACACTGTGTAGCAACATCTTTCAAGTACTAAGAGTAAAGTAAAAGCTCTGCTAACTTACAATTCTGTACCCCATGAAAATATCTTTCAAAAATAAAAGCAAAATAAATACTTGTCAGCCACAAAAAATGCTGAAAGAATTCATCACAACTGTCATGTACTATAAGAAATGTTAAAGGAAGTCCTTTCAGGGGGGGAAAAAAGGTACCAGGTGGAAATAGAAATCTTTATACACAAAGAATGAAGATCACTGGAAATAGTAACCATGTGGGTAAATATATACTATTTTTCTAATTGTTTAAATATTTTAAAAAGATATCTTACTCTGTAACCAAAAATAATAGCATATTGTTGAGTTTAAACGTAGTAAAAGTAAAATGTATCCCAATATAAAGATTAGAGGCGAGAAATGACAATATACTATTTTAAGGTTCTAGTACTACTTGTGAAGTGGTGAAGGTGGACTTTATAAGTTAAAAGCACTAAAATAGCAAAACAAAGAGTTACAGCTAATAAGCCAATGAAGGAGATAAAGTGGAGTCATGAAAAATAGTCAGTTAATCCAAAAGAAGGCAGAAAAGAGGAAAAGGGGAACACAGATCCAAAAGATTAAATCAAAAGCAAGTACCAAAATGATGGAATTTAACCCAACCACATTAATAATCATGTTAAATGTAAATGTTCTAATCATTTCTGTTAAAAGGCAAAGATTGTCAGAGTAGATAAGAAAACAAGATTCAGGTACATGCTGCCTGTGACAGACACACTTTTAGTATAAATATACAAATAAGTTATAAGTAAAAGGATAAAAGAGGTCTGTCTACCAAGCTAACACTAGTCAAACGAAAGCTAGAGTGACTGGCTATATGTTAATATCAGTCAAAGTAGATTTCAGAACGAAGACTATCACCAGGGATAAAGAAGGTAATTTCATAATAATAAAGGGATTATTCATACATGAAGCAAAAGCTCATAGAACTTCAAGGAGTTATAGACATAGCCACATATGACATTTCAGCACTCCTCTCTCTCTCAGTAATTCATAGAACAAGTAGACTGAAAATCAGCAAGGATATAGTAGACTTAAACAGTAGCACCATCAACTGGTGTGACCCAACTGATGTTTATAGAACACTCCACCCATTAACATCAGAACACACATTCTTTTCAAGTGCACAGGGAACATTTACCAAGATAGGCCATATTCTGGAACCAAGAAAACAAGTTTCTATAAATTTAAAAGGTTTCCAGTGATACCAAATATGTTCTCTGACCACAGTGGAATAAAATTTAGAAACCAGTAACAGACAGTCTCTTAAAATTTCTAAATGTTTGGAAACTATGTAACTAATTTATGAATAACAGATGGGTCAGAGAAGAAATCAAATGGAAAATTAGAAAGTATTTTGAACCAAATCATAGTGAAAAGAAAATAATATTAGAATTTGTGGATGTCACTAAAGCAATACTTATGGGGAAATTTGTAGGATTCAAGGCCTATATTAGATAAGAGTGGTCTCCAAATTGATGACACCAGTTTCTACTTTACAAAACTAGAAAAAGAAGAAGAAAGTAATCCAAAATAATAGAATAGACACTTTAAAGATCAAAACAGAGATCAATTAACTAGAGAATAGAAAACCAATAGAGAAAAATCAATAAAACCAAAAGCTGGTTCTTTGAGATGGTCAATTAAATTGATTAACTTCTAACCAGACTAATCGGCACAAAGTATTGATATTGAGAATCAGAGAGGTGACATAACTACAGATTCTGTAGCTATTAAGAAAATAATAAAGGAATATTCTTAACAACTTTATGCCTGTAAGTTCAACAACTTAGATGAAATGGCAAATTCTTTGAGAGACACAAACTAGCAAAGCTTACTCAAGAAGAAATGATTAACTTGAATAGCCCTGTGTCCAGCAAACAAATTGATATTGTAGTTAAGAACCTTCCCACAAAGATGGGCTCACTGGTGGGTTCTACCAAAAATTTGAGAAATAACATGCATTCTGTACACTCTTCCAGAAAATTGAAGAGGATGCCCTGCGGCCATCATGCTTGGCTTACAGAGCCCAGTAAGCCCGGAGGAGAGCAATGAGAAGCAGGGCTGGGGACATGTCTGGGGTGGTCATGGTGGGGTTTATCTTTTTACCAACGTGAGTAAGATGGGAGCCTCTGAGCAGAGAGCAATATGATTTGATTTTCATTTTCAAAGAATCACTTTGGTTGCTGTGTTAAGTGTAGGCTGACTGTAGGCGGCCAAGGGTGAAGGCAGGGGAAGAGTTAAGGAGTGTATTACAGCAATGCTGGT
>NW_005362269.1:4268494-4296283 GCF_000412655.1 Myotis brandtii
GCAGAGAGATACATGCTGAAGAAGGACACGCCGAGATTTCTTTTCAGACAGTGTGGCTATGAGGAAACAGAGAGCAGTCAAGGATAACACCAAGGTTTTTGGTCAGAACCACGGGGAGATGGAGTTGCCATTTACAGGAAGGAAGTCTTTGGGAAGAGTAGGTTTGGGGGAAATCAAGATTTTGCTTTCAAAGTTTAAGACGTTATTAAACATCCAAATGATGATGTCAAGTAGGCAGTTGAACGAATGATGCCATTTGTGTTGTGAAAAATGGAAATGGCGACAGGATCCTTTGCTGAGTTGCTGTGTTTTTATTGTGGTTTTAATGAACTTGCTTTCCTAGAACAGCAAGAAATGCCTGAGGCACACAGTAAATCTAAAAAAGCCCCAGGATCGGCTGTGGTCTGTGGTGTGGCCTGTAACATTTGTGTGCCGTGTTCAGGTCACGGTGAGGGCGGGACCTGCCATCTGCGTGGAGATGAATGATGAGTCTCCACCCAGATCCACCACCCCTCCCTCCCCTCCCCCCCAAACACACACACACAGTGCCATAGAGCAGGGATAGGCTTGGGCGACATATTTTTTACATATTAGCAGTTTTTACCCTTTTTATCTTAAATCTCGTGGTGGAGTAAGCTTGTTTGACACTTATGATGGAGGACTTTAGTTTAAGATGAACGCCCCAGACATGCCCAGGAATGTGACTGATACAGACTCCCTAGTTGGGCAGGTTGTTAGCCAGGCATTTGCGTGGGAAGTGGGAGAGGGAGGGAAAGAGGGGCTGGAGCCTGAATGATTTGTGAGCTGGGAAAGGAAAAAAGTCCAGGTTTGTTTAGGTTTGGTTTTTTTTTTTTTGTAGTATCACCGACTTTTCAGGAGACTTCGTAAGGCTCTCTTAAGTTAAACGACTCCTTTCTGAACAGCAGTCTTTCTTCCAAGACAACAGTTATTGATCCATCAGACCTAGTATTGGGATTTAAAGGTGCTCATATGCCTTAAAATAAAATGGCAGCCAATAACATTTCTCAAATCGAAGTTGTTTTCTGTAATTTAAAAAATAGGTTTCAATGAATTCAGCCCTTGGCTTGAAATTGCAGAGATACATGGCTTACAAGCAAAAATGGCTGCCTGTCGACTGAAAATCACATGGGCATGCGTCCCTACGATTTATGCTAGGTGGAAACCAGCCCACCTCCACGTACGCTGGTGTGTGGCCTGTGGTTCTTCTTTTATCATTTCTGCAAACAGATGCATTTTCTTAGTCTGATAGAAATGGAAGCTGTGCTCTCCATCAATAGTAACGGCTCCCACGTATCAAGTGCTGTGCGCCAGGCATTGTGCGAAGTGCTCTACCAGCCTGGCCTTACTCGTTCCCACTTTGAGGTTTTGTGTGATAATACTTTTCATCCTCTCTGTTTCGACATTATCTCCTCGTTTACAAAAACGTTATCACAACTCCTGTGTGATTCCAGCCTCTCTGGAATCGTATCTGGGGGGGTTCACTAGCTCCATTTTACAGGTGCACAAGCTGAGGCGGGAGAGTTCAGCTCTTTGCTGCAGTTCACACAGCCAGGAGAAGGCAAAGAAGACACAGACCTGGACCCAAGCATGTGCTCTTTCTGCTGCATCACACACAGACTGAGACCCATTCTTCACGGAGAAGGAGGGAGACATTCTTAAATTCTCACCCTTTGTGCATGAAAGTTCTGGGACCAGGCATAACAAGCAGGACTAGCCAGATAAACGGACACAACCAGCAGACTACTCAGGTTGCATTCCCTTACCTCGCTTGTCCAGGAGCAGATAAAAGGCACTCGGTAACACTGGCCACAGAGATGAGTTTGGTTGCTAAGTGGTATTGGCCTTGAAAGGATTTAAGGAAAAAGAGAATAATGACTGGAAGATAAAGGCGATTACCAATTCTCTCCCTTCATTAAGTTGGTATCAAGGGCAGCATGATAAGACAAGCACAGAGCAGCTTAGTTTAGGGGCACTCTTACCGAGAACAGAACATAATTCCCTCCTAATTGTAAGTCTCCTTTCTGCACTTTTTTTGAGTGGAGAAATCAGTAGTCACCCCACCATATACACTCCTCTCTCTATTCTTAAATCTGCCCAGGTAGTGGATGGTAACAGTTTAGCTTTCTATAGCTTTTCCTTTGCTTAGACAACATGTATAGATACATGAAGAGGTTTGGGGTTTTATTTTATAAAAATATGACTGTACTATTATATATCTTATTCTACAAGTAGCTTTGTTTGTTGAATATATTATGGTCACATTCCTAATAGCTGTGTAATGTGCCACAGGAATCTAATCTATTCAGCCATTCTTCTGTTGGCAGGCAGACAGGTACAGGCAGACAGCTTGTTTCCAGGTCTCTGCTTCTGGAAACAGTGGCAAAAACAGTGGCAAAGAACATGTATCTTTACCCTTTGTCTCTTCTTTTCTCTTTCATGAATCATTAAGAATCTTGATATTAAAGCCCATTTCTTCCTAACATTTGCCCGGCAGCTGGCACCTCACTGGGACGTGCTGGTAATTCCAGCACCTGGACCTCGCAGACCAGATTGACTGCCGGAGCCCCTCCTTCCTGCTGGCAGCCTGTGTTTAAAGTTGGAGCCCGTGGGATACACCGCCTATTGCATCTGTATGAGGGCTGGTTCTGTCATGTGGGACAGCTGGGTGAAGAAACTTGGATTTTGCTGTGGGCTTTTAAAAAAATTGTTATTTTTACAACTGTCTTAAAACTAGATGTGATCTGAACAAAGCGTTTGTAAAATGTGAATTCAGAGGGGAAGAAAAGGCAGCACAACCAAGGTCCTTTAAATACTGCTTGGTCTGAAGTCCCTGGTGCGTTTAGGGGTTGCGAAATTGGTGATGAAGGATGGTGCAGAGGTGCCTAATTAATATTAATAAACCTTTGTGGTTCTCCTACCTGTCTGTTGAGAAGAGGGAAGAGCAGGTGAGTGCAGCTGGCTGTCAGCAAAGCCTGACCGGAAAAGGACCTTCGTGAAGATGTCAGCCTGGGCCAGGTTGTCACAGTCATCTTCCGGCTCCTCTGATTCCAGCCAGGCTGTGCTAAAGAGGAAGCCAGTGCCTGGCTCATCCCTTCTCTAAGCCTCACCCCCTTACTTGGAAAACAAAAGGGTTGGACTAGGCCCTTCTAACTCCTATTCAACCCAGCAGCCATTCATCACCTACTCGCTGTCTGCAAGGCACAGGGCTGGGCGTGTGGATGCGCCACTCATAATACCTTCACTACCTGTCTTTCCGGGCTGTTCTCAGTCTATCTTCATCTCACACTCAAAGGCAATGAGGGAAAATTATAACCTGTTACTGCTTATGTTATTTGTCTGCTCCCCCATTTCACTCTGTATCCCATGGGGCGAGGACAACAGCTTGTTCCTCCCCATTATAGTCCCACGGCATAGCATAGTGTGTGCCACATACTAGGCGCACAGCCTGTCTTTCCAGGCTGTTCTCAGTCTATCTTCATCTCACACTCAAAGGCAATGAGGGAAAATTATAACCTGTTACTGCTTATGTTATTTGTCTGCTCCCCCATTTCACTCTGTATCCCATGGGGCGAGGACAACAGCTTGTTCCTCCCCATTATAGTCCCACGGCATAGCATAGTGTGTGCCACATACTAGGCGCTCAGTAAACATTTCTTGAATACACAAACGATTGAGAGTAACCAAATGAGAATGTTTTGAGCCATGAACTGGCTGAAGTCTGGGGTTCCAAGAGTAGGATACATGTCTACAAGAGCAAAACTCTTACTTAAGCCTTATGAAGCCTCATGCCCTGTCCCGGGCTGGCCACCCCAGACTCCAGGAGAATCGAAGTCAGGAGCATGCTCTGCTGTGAGTTCTCCACACTGACTCCTGTCTCCAAGGACAGCACCAGCTACTTCTTCCCCGACAGGGCTGTTTGGCTCTCATGACATCCTCGTGGTGTTACCATCCCCCTTTCCCGGATAAGGAAACTGAGGCTCAGCAAGGGATGGAACCCGTCCCTGGGTCTCACAGCTAGAGGGTGGCGGTCAGGATTTGAACCCAGGTCCAGGCACACACAATGTCAGGTTTGTTGGTTGGAATTAAATGTGTTTTATAGTTCCCTTCGAACTGGTTGGGTTGTTCTACTTCAAAGTTGACTCAGAGGGAAGATTTTTGCAGCTTCCCTTTGATTTTGACTTCTTTTCTTTTATATTCTAGTGTTCCTGCAGTGAGCCCTGAGGGCGCATCTTAAGGGCCAGTATATTAATTTCATCTTTGTGTTCCAAGAGTTCAGAATCCTTTAGGGAATGTTAAATTGGGGGCCGCTCAGTCACAAATAAGCTCGGTCAGCTCCCAGTCCTCCGCTGCCTCCCGCCGCCCACCGCCCAGGCCGCTTTCTCCCAGTCAGTGAATGAGCAGAGCTCTCTTCCTGCAGCTGGAAAGAGAGGCTGCGCCTTCAGGTTGGAGACCACTCCCGGTAACAGGAGTTTCTGCCTCTGCCCTTCAGAAGCCATCATTAGGTCCAAAACAGATTCATTCGACTGAAAGGCTTAAAGAGCATCCAATTGTATCAGCAGGGATTCTCTTAGTTACAAATGACAGAAACCTAACTCCAGCTGACTTAGAAAAGAATGTATCAGCTCATGAACTGAAAAGGCCAGAAGTAGACCTTGACTTCAGCCATAGCTGGGTTCAGGTCCCTAAATGATGCCAGCAGGAACCCCTCTCTCCAACTCTTGGCTCTGTTTTCTGTTCTGTCAATCATTTTAAGACAGGGGACAGTCTACATGGCGGCCCCAGGCAGACCAGACTGATATCCTTGCATGCTGGGTCTCAGCAGAAAAGAGCTTACCTCGCTCCCAGTGTCTCAGCAAAGATTTACTCTGATTTACTGGTGCTCATCCTTGAACCCATCGCTGTGGCTGGGGAGAGGCAATGCTCTGATCGGCTGAGCCAGGCTCCCTTGCTCATCCTCAAGGAAAGCAAGGATCTCCCCCCAAACCTTATAGAAATGAGGGGCGGGAGATTCCCCATGGAAAGTCAGGACGTTATTACCGTAAGACTAGGAAAACAGGAATAGGAGAGGGGATACAGAGCAGGCACACAGCCCTACCATTGCTGTGGCCCCCTTATTGACATAAGTAAGGCCCAGCAAGAAGACTGGCATTGTTGCATGCGGAGCAGACACTAGAGCCAGGGCTTCAGGCTCCTACTTAGTTCCCTCAATTTTTGGCTTTGATCTGTTTGTTCTCTTTGCTTATATAATTAATAGCATTGACACATTAGCCCTGTACGAACATAATATGTATGAAGGGCAGATGGGTTTAAATCCAGGCTCCAGCCCTTACCAGCTATTTGACCTTAACAGATTACTTAACTTCTCACTGCCTTGTCTCCTCTTTGTAATGGAAGCAATGACAGTCCCTGCCTCCTAAGAGCATTATGACTATGAAATGACATTAATCCATCCAAAGTGCTTAGAACATTACCTGGCATAATGGGAATCCTTAACAGGTAGTTTCTCTTATCACCATTGTCATCTTCCACCTTATTTTGCAACTGCTTATCAGTATTCTATCGTTTGAATTTTCACATTTATTGAAACTTTCCCTGTTGATGTACATTCACTTTGTACTCCTTTCACTGCTTCAGTGTGTGGCGGGGAACACCCCCGATTGTGCCTTGTTGACCTCATGCTCTGCACCCCTAACTTAACCTGACCCTGTCCGAGTAGGGACCTTACCAGGCTGTGTGTGACCCAGATGATGGTGGGAGTGCTTGTGCAAAGGGCAGAACGTTCTTCACGCAGGTCTTAGTTGTAAGGTGCTCCTTCTTTTATGGTGCCATCTGGGGCCAGAAATACTGGGCCAAGAGGGCATCCAGATCGTGTGCTGGAAGGTTCCCCATGTCACTGCTTTGACCCTCTGCAAGGGCATCACTCTACCTGATCCTGCCCAAGGATAGGCACAGGGAGCCACGCTGCATCTGGGAACCCACAAAGATTTGGATGTCGTGTTGTAGAAACAGGTATATGTTCAGAGAAGAGAGCAGAGGTCCGCCGCAGGTGTACGCGTTGGGCAGAATGCTGCTGTCATTATCAGTTGTCCTTCAGCTTTTCTGTGTTTTCTAGGCTTTTACACTGAGCAGTTACCACTTTTATCAAGAAACACACACACATATAAATGTTATTTTAAATAGGTAGTATCTATATTTGAGTCCTAGATCCAAGTCATTTACCTTTCTGGGCTCTGTTTTCCATGTGGGAAATGGGGTGAGCACTCCCTCATTCATCCCCCTCCTTGGGGGCTGGTGCCGATTCAGAGGAGAGAGAAGGGAGAGTGCTTTGAGAACCATCAGGCACAATGCACCGTGGGGAGGCAGAGGTTATTGTTGTCTGATCATAGCCAAACTGAGCCTCTTTCATGGGGAGCGGTGCCCTAGTTTCCCCTTCTTGGAGACCACATTCTCTGGGCTGCTGTCTGAAGGCACTGGCGAGGGATGCTCTGTGTTTACCATACACAAAGGAGCTGGGCGTATGCCACCAGCCAGTGTTGAGGTCTCAATACACAGCGTGCAGACAGGTCTTAAAGGGGACTGCTAAGTGGGGGGTCACTGTGGTAGGTGGTGGCCTTCTATCCACCATCCCCAGGCCTCCTCTCTCTGCTGGGAGCTGAGGCCTAAAAAGAGCAGGAGAAACGGGGCTTGTGGCAAAGGTGGGTGTCCGGGGCTTTTCGCAACAGGAAGGTGGCCAGTGGGCTGGGCTGTGGAACTAAGTTTCCTGCTGGACACTGGAGGGATTCATGTCAGCATGTCACACAAATATTTTTATTTAAACGAAGAGCCTCTACTAAGCTGGGACCAAACTACTGACTAGTGCCGATGGCAAAAGTCAAAATGCCATTTTTTGCCTATTTAGTAATTAAATGGATGGATGGATGGGTGGATGGATGGAGAGAAGAGGGAGAAAAAGAGAGGAGACCAAAAGAAGAAAAAAAGACACACGTTCAGGCTTATCATTCAAGCTGAGCCTTTTAGTTGAGTTCTGGGTAATCTTTAGTTCCAGGATTGGATTAGATTAGAAGTGAATTTAGTTTGTTGTTGCATTGTCTACTTCCCTTACTGTACGGTGCTGTTCCTATGTTACCTACTGGCAGGCTGTGGGGCCCAGCTCTGGGGTTTCAGAGAGCCAGGGCTCTCCACTGGGTAATAGCTCTATTGTATTTCACCCCTTGGACTCCAGGCAATTTATTACAGCTAACCCCCTCAACCCGCCCCATGCTGCTTCAATCACACAAGCCTCCTGTGAAATTGGAGGGAAGGCAGGACCTTTTGTAGAAAATGAGATGTCACCTGTTTTTCTTGGCCACAGAGGACCCAGCTGAGTTAAGGGAAAGGGATTTTTTAAGAAAAAAGTGCTTCCGTTTATTTTTGAAGGCTGATAGAGTGAAGTTGGAGAAGGCTCCCGGAGAAGGCTGGCTGAAATGATCAAAGGCACGAGAGAGGCGAGGAAAGGGGAGGCGAGGGGCTGTATGAGGCCTGGATATAAAGAGTCCAGCCAGGTGGAGGAGCACGAGGGGACATGCAAGAATTCCAGAGTCCCAAGGGGAAAGAGGAGCTGACTTGTCCATCCAAACCGGAATGAGAGGAGTTCGTTCACACAGCTGCAGCTGAGCTCCCCGCCAGAACCCAAGAGTTTAATCCTCTGCCCCAGCCTCCCGCGGTGCCTCCAGCGGAGAGCATTTGAAACTCATGAACCCTGACCCACTTTTTCTCCCAACATTTCTTTCTGAAAATTGCCAAACATACAGAAAAGTTGAAAGAATTGTACGCTGAAAGCTCAAGTTCCCACCATTTAGATTCTGCAATTTTTTTTTTAAAAAAAAGAGAGACTTAGGAGACACATTAGCTAAAGGCAGAATATGAGCCTTGTCTTGGTGCTGATTTATATAAACCAACTGTAAAAAGACACAAGAAGATCTGGGAAATTTGAACACCAAGTAGGTATTTGATGATATTAAGGGACTCTGGTCATTCTTCTGGGTGTTATAATGATGTTAAAGGCCCACAGAGGCAGGGCCTTCCACCCTGGAGCTTACCCTGGGGCTGGTGGAGAGCAAAGGAGAAAATGCGCCCTTTCCTGGTAGAGCCCAGGGAGGGAAAGGGAGAGGGCCCTTTATTCTTCAAACTCATGCATAAATGGTTTGTCCTCCATTGGGGAGGAGTGTGCGAGGAGGGGGGCGGGGGCGGGGGCAGAGTTAATGTCCTCCACGGGAGTCATGAGGATGGCACCACATTCCCATCATGATCGAGGCTGAAACGAGTTAGTGCATGGTCCCAGTTCTGCTCCATCAGCATTGGCTGGCATCGTTTTGGGTCTCATATACTTATCCCTGTGGAGTGTGTGCGCAGGGATTGGAGGCAGGACTTCAGGATGCCAGTAGGAGACGGTTTTGCAGTGACAAAGGTGTCTCTGGCTGTCACTTGTTTTCTAAAGGCTGGAGAAGGAGGGGATTTGCAGTTAGCCGAACCACATGCCTGCGTTCTCTTGACAACTGTCCTCTCCCTGTCCCCCGTGTCTCTCTAGCTGCAACAGCAAGCGCTACCTGGAGACGCTCCCCAACACCAGCATCATCATCCCCTTCCACAATGAGGGCTGGTCCTCCCTCCTGCGCACCGTCCACAGCGTGCTGAACCGCTCGCCCCCAGAGCTGATCGATCGCCGAGAGCTGGTTGACGACTTCAGTGATCGAGGTAGGGCCATCCACCCAGCTCCTGCCCCCCATGCTCCAACCAGTGACTTACTTGCCACGGGGGTGGCAGGTTTGCCCGCCTTCAGCAGCACCAACATAGTCTCCACTTACTGCTTGCTGCGACTGGCACGTACACAAACCTGGCACGTACACATTATCTTGTTGTGTCCTCGCGGCAACCCATGACGTAGGCTCTATCCTTATCCCATTGGTACCACTGTAGAAATGCATTAAACTGCAAACAACAGAAAACTTGATAAACAGTAGTTCAAACAAAGTAAGGGGTTACTTCATTTATTTATTCAATCATTCGTTTTATAATGAGATTCGGGATTAGTACAGCTGCTCAAGGTTATCATCAAAGAACCAACCAGGTTTCTCTTTCCGCTTCCTCATCCTCGTAGTCACAAAATGGCCGCGGTGCCTCAGGAAGAAGGAGGAAGGGTGAAGAGGACAAAGTCTCCCCCTTTCAAGGCTTTGCCTTCTTATTCAGGAGAGACGTTTGGCCACAACTCTGGCATTGGGCATCCCTATCTGCCAGGGTGGCTTGGCCATAGGGGTGCTTCGGTTTGGGGTCTCTCTAGTAGAGGCAGGAAGGGGAGAAGTGGGTTAGAGAAGGTGTTAAGTGAGCCCCCTACAGCATCTGCCACACCATTTAACAGATGAGAAAACTGAGGCTCGGAGGTTAAGTGACTTACTTTTGGTCACACAGCTCTTAAGTGGTGATGTGACCAAACCATGTCTGTCTGGCCCCAAGCGTGTGATCTCAACCACTGGGCCACACTGCCCTGCAGCCAGTATCCTCAAGCTTATTCTTTGCATTAGAGGTTTCACCAGTTGCAACAAATCACGAGAAATCCTTTCATCTGCTCACCTTCTTGTAGAAGCACTAATACATAGTGAATGGGGGAGGGGTCTAAGAGCTCTCCAGAATAATTAAGCTGACCTCCCTGTCAACCCATTTTCAGTGCCACACTCTTAATTATGTGTCTTTAGCACAGAGGCCTCAGTGGGATGTGTGAGTGTGTGTGAGAGTATGTGTGCACACACACATACACACACACCCCTAGACACACGTATCGTAAAGCCTCCCCTAACTCTTGGCCTACACTCGTTCTCATGGGACCCTTTACTTTTCCTTCTTAGTGCTTATCACAGGCAGAATCAAATTGCAGAAAAGTATACCGTGTAGACATATGTGTGTAAACATCGCCTGGTTGTATGTCTCCTCTACTAGACTGTACCTTCTAAGAGCAGGGGCCACCACATTGGTCTTGTTCACTCATCAAACATACACATTTGATGAATGAATGATCAGAGCTCTTTCCCTCTGTTCCCCTAATACTTGGCCACCATGGTTACAGTAACATCTAGCGCCTTATGTGAGATTTACTTGGGTCCCTGAAGCGAGGTCCGTGAGTGCACTGAAGCCAGGCGTGTTTCTCCTTGTCTGCATAGCCCTGGTCTTTAGCAGATAGTCTGGCAGTAGTTACATCTTTGATCTTGTCCTTTGACTTATCAGATCTGTGACCTTGACCCAGTCACCTAACCTCTGTGCTTCAGTACCCTCATCTGTAAAGTGGGACCACAACAGTACTTCCCTCTTCAGGGGCTGTGACTATTCAGTGAACTATATGTAAAGCTACTATATGTAAAGTGCTCAGGATGGTGCTTGGCACGTAGTGACCACTAGAAATAAACAAGCTTGGTATTGTTATTGATATTTATGTCTGGTTGTCGCGGAGGGAGTCGGGGGTAAATGTGCAGATGTGGAGGTGCAGGTACAGATGTGGAGGTGCAGGTACAGTCTTCCACTTTCTGTGGGTGAAAGGGCTTTGCAAATTGTAAAACACTGAACAAAGTTCTGTTGTGTCACCTCCCACCTAAACTGTCTCCTGCTCCTTCACCATTAGGGGGCCATTTCAATGTGCCAGGCCCATACATCATCCTATTTATTCTTTGCAACAACCTCTGAGGGAGGCCTTGGGATGGTGAGTCTCTGGCGAGGAACTGGGGTTAAGTGTCTTGCCCAGAGTCCCACAGCCAGTGAGTGGAACACCCAGGCCTGTGGACTCAAAGCCCAGGACCCTTGCTCTGTGCTGTCTGCTGTTGAATTGGCTCCAACTCCTGGTGTTCCTACAAAGGAGTGGTGTCTACCATGTTCTGCCTACGGCTTCTCTCAGGGAGTCAGTTTGGCTCATGATTGGTCTTCCTCCTTTCCTGCCGCCTTCTATTTTTCCCAGCATCATTGTATTTGCCAAAGCACCCTGCCTCCTCATGATGTCCCCAAAGTGGGGCAGCTTCATTTTTGTTCTCTTTGCCTCCAGTGATGTTTCAGGCTTAATTTGCTCTGGGACCCACTTCTTCATCTTTCTGGTGGTCCCGGGTATCCGTAGAGTTCTCTTCCAACACCATATTCCAAATGAGTCAATTTTTCCCTGTCTGCCTGCTTCACTGTTCAGTTTTCACATCTGTACGTGGTCCTTGGGAATACGAGGGTGTGGATGTTCTCCACCACGGCCTTGTTCTCCCTCTCTTCTGCTTCTGTTTACCAGTCTCCTCTCCCAGCCTCGCCGTCTCCCAGTCTGGGCCAACCACCATAGGCCCAGGGCTTGCAGCCGGACAGTGAAAAGGAAAATCAGCGAGCACATTGCCCATGTGATGACTGGATTCCATGCACTCTGCTGCAGCATAAACCGCCTCTGCGCCTTGGGGCGAGCACCGAGCCTTCCCTCAGGCATGACTGCCTGCTCTGAGCAGGCTCATTGCAGGTCGTTCCTGAGGACGGTGGCAGCCAGGGTTGCACTCACGCGCTGGCTCTGTCGCTCCTTGTGCACCAGACACAGCGGGGCTTTCTGTCCCAGAGCACGCCCAGCTCCTTCCTGCCTGGGAATCTTCCCGCGCTGCTCCCTCCACCTGGACATCCTCTTCCCAGCTCTTCCCACGGCTGGCTCCTCGCACCATCTTCAGTCAGGTCCCCCGTCACCACCACTGGTCACTGTGCTGCATGTGTGATCGCATGGCTGTTTGTTGACCTCTTCACTGTCAGTCTTCCTCACTAGACCATTTGTGGTCTAGAAGCAGACGAGGAGTAACTGTTTGTGAATTAGTGAGTGAAATGAATGAATGAATGAATGAATGAGGAGGCAAGGAGAGAGGAAGGAACTATATGGCAGCTACAGTCACACACACACAAAACCATCACTAGCCACAGGGTCATTTTCAGCCAGCGAGATAGCTGTGCTGAGGAAGACCCAGCAGTTTCTTCTGTGACTGGTGCTGGCCCACATCTTTGTGTTCCTGTCACCTGTTTTCTGAAGCATCAGCTGTCCTGGCGGTGGACCCACAGCACTTAAGAGGTCCCTCTCTGAGCATCACAAGGCATTAGCCCTCCAAAGGCAGAAGAAACCAAACGTCAGCTAGATTAGAAGCAAGTATTTCTCCTTGTTTGATGACAAAAGGATTTCAAGGTCATCTAAGCTACTAGCTGTCACCATGCACCTCAGAGCAGGTGAGGGCCCAGGAATGCCTCGGGGAGCTCTGTGAGGGGAAGGGAGAACCTTACAGGTGCAGGTGGGGTTCAGGTACCTCTCCCGGCATGGTCTGTATTTGGTTTCTGAAAAGCATTCACTAAGAGGAGCTCTGTTGCTTTAAAATCTGTGGAAATCACAGCTGTACCTCAGCCTGCTCATTTTACAAGTGGGAGACCCAAGGCCTGGAGCAGTGGGCAGGCTTAACTGCAAGCCACAGCTACCTAGTTGCAGAGGAGACAAGACCCCCATCCGCAGGCTCCTAGAACAGCCTTGTCCCTCCTCGCCTCAGCTGGTTACCTGAAACATCTGCAGAAGTGCATCACTCCTCTCTGTCCCCACGGACACTTCTCAATTACTTTTCCATTGTATTAAAGAGCAAACTTCCTGCTAAAAGGAGCTCATTATCCAGCACGGCCAGTCCTGGACTCTAATGGTTTGCACTCCTAATATTCCAATTTCCTGAATGTTATCCTCAGGGATGAAAATAACATGACCCTCCCCCTCACCCCCATCAAAACTTTCTTGAGAAAGAATAGATAAATCTTATAAGAGTGACATTTCTGCAAGTGCATCTGTTTCTCCAGAGAGCAAAAATATTAACCCAGTGTGGTGCCATCCCCACACCCAATAAGGTAGAGAGGAGACCAACTACTGCCCCATTTCACCGATGACAATGAAGACCAGCGCCCCTGATTGTTGCCCCATTTTCTCAATGAATCACGCATAGAACCCAGAGGGGAACTCTTAACCTCCCTCCCCTCTGTCCTGCACATCGGCTGTCAGAGTTTGCAACCTGCATTTTTCAGAAAAGCAATCATTATTCTTGTTTCAAGAAGCAATTCTCAAGGCAGCTTTGGAAGAAAACTTACTCAGCAGTGATTGTCTTGAAAATGAGATTTGGGAGAAACAATTTCAGAATTACGGAGAGGCTTGTCTCAAGTATGGCAAATACGGGCCATCACAAAAGACATTTCTCCAGGCCCGGTGAGCAGTGGCAGTTCTCAGAGTTGAAATTCATAGACACTAACTTCAGGCTGGATTGGTGCTGCCTAGCAGAAGGCATTTTCCTCTGAAATGAGTCTCCTCCCGGATCCTCAGGGCAACTAATTGAAATTCAGCTAAGGGTCGAGACCTTGGGTAGGAGACAGAATTGGAGCGGAGGAGTTCTTGAAATAAGATCCAGAGCTCTGTGCAGGCGAGCACTGGGGACTAGCGTGGAGGCCGCCGCTGACACCGGAAGAGCCCTGGCCGTGCTTACAAATAGGGCACAGCAGACCCAGGGCCTCCAGAACCTCTTCAAACGTGTGGGCTTTGCTTGAGGATTCGGAGGACACGGGGGTGTTTCTGCACTTGGGAGAGAGGTGAGGGTGTAGGGTAGCGGACCCGCCTCCAGGTTGCAGTGCCTGGATAGGAGATTTTTGTTAGGCAACACAAGAAAGCCCTTTGTCCATTTGTTTCTTTCTGTTCCTCTTCTTCCCCTCCCCACTTTTGAACAGAGTTGGTTTTCTAGAAAAATTGGATATGTAGTCACGGGAAGGGTCATTGTCTTCGGATGAGCTACAGGCTGCCTGGGATGATAAGGTACAGAAATGAAAGGCTGTGGTATAACAAGCTCACTGACAGCATTTTCCCCAACTCCACTTTCTACCAACAAATAAACAAGCAAAAATGCACCCAGGGACGGGCTCTCTACAAGGAACTTCTTAAGCAGTTACTTGCAGAGCTCCTGGTAGAGTGTGGGCACACAGTAAATGCTCAATAAGTATTTGCATTTCAACAGCCAGGCTTAACCTGCTCCGTAAGCATCCATTCCTCGGTTCTTGTCATCTCTCTTACAACCTCCGTTTGCTTCCAGTGTGACCCCGGCTGTTGGGTGGCCACTCCCCACGCTCGTTTTATTGCTTGGGTTCTTTCAACTTAAGGTTGCTTGTTTTTCTCTACATTTGTCCTGATTTCATTCATAGCCATGCATTCAACAAAACTCATGAAGTGATTCTGCTGGACACGGCACTAGGTGCTGGGGGTACAGCGGGAATAAAATAGACTTCCCTTCAAAGGCTCACACCCAGTAGGGCAGGCAGACACGGTAAGGCGCAGTCGTAAGGCCATGGTATACGTGCCGATCGGTGGAGGTCCAGGTGCTGTGGGGCACAGGGACAACTTCCCAGAGAAAATTTCAGCTGAACTCAATCCTACATGATAAGTAGACTTCCTTCTTGGAGTAGGGGAGGGAGAAGAATGTTTCTGGCAGAGGGAACAGCCAGGAGTGCAGGCCAGGAACCGAGAAAATGTTAACATTTAGGCTTCCCCTCCACACACACACAATGTTTGTATGTTTGTTAGACTATTTTTAGAGCGATTTTACCCCTCCACACTCTATGCACACATAGGCTCACCCACACTGCCCCCTCCCTCATCAACACCCTTTCCCTGCACTAGAGTGATACATTTGTTACAACCGGTGAACCTATGTTGACAAAAAAAATCCATAGTTTATATTAGGATTTACTCTTGGTGTTGTACATTTTATGGGTTTGGACAAATGTATACTGACGTATAGCCACCATTATAGTATCATACAAAATTGTTTCTCTGCCCTAAAAATCCCCCATGCTTTGTCTACTCACCCCTCCCTCTCTCATAACCCCTGGCAACCATTCAGCTTTGTACTGTCTCCATAGTGTTGTCTTTTCCAGAATGCCTAATATAATTGGAATCATACAGTATGCAGCCTTTTCAGACTGGCTTCTCTCACCTAGGAATATTCATTCAAGGTTCCCTCTTGTCTTTTTATGGCTTGTAGCTCATTTCCTTTCAGCACTGAATAATATTGCATTGTCTAGAATATGTTACCACAGTTTATCTAACCACGCTTCTACCGAAGGACATCTTGGTGGCTTCTAAGTTTTGGCAGTTAAGAAAAGCTGCTATATATATTTGTGTGCAGGTTTTTGTGTGCACATAAGTTTTCACGTCACTAAGTTCTGTATCCAAGTTGTGCAATTGCTGGATAAAAGTATGTTTAGTTGTGTAAGAAACTGTCACTCTGTCTCCCATCAGCAATGAACAAGAGTTCTTAGTGCTCCACACCCTCCCCAGCATTTGGTGTTGTCAGTATTTTGGATTTTTGCCATTCTAATAGGTGTGTAGTGGTAGCTCATCGTTGTTTTAATTTGCAATTCCCTAATGACATTTGCTACTGAACATTTTTTTCACATGCTTATCTGCCATTTGTATATTTTCTTTGGTTCCCAGTGTCTTTTTATTTCCATTTTCTTTTTCGTACCCTCCTAATCTCCCTCTAGTTTCATCGCACCTGAGGTGACTGATGTTAACAGTCTGGTGTGTACAACTCTAGATCATCTGCATAATAATACTAACATGTAACCCCATGTAACAAGAGCTAAGACTTACTGAGCATTTCCTGTGGGCTCAGTGCATTCACTCATTCATGGCCACAGCACAACTACGAGTTCTATCATTCCCAGCATGAATACCACTTTTTCCTACTTAAAAAAGGTAATAATATCTTCATCCCCATTTACAGATGAGAAAACTGAGATACAGAGAGGTTACGTGGCTAATGTGTGCTTAGCTCAAAGAGGCAGAACCCTGATTTAAAACCATGCATTCTGATCCTAGAACCTTAACCCATAATATTTACATGCTAGTTCCCCCTTTATTGGGATTGTCCTGTACACATTGTTCTTTTTTTTTTTTTCTAATGTATCACAGGCATCTCTTGGGTCAATAGACAGAGAGCTAACTCGTCTGTTTTTTAATAGATAATATTTCATAATAGGAATCTACATTTAGTCCCTTTACATTGCAATTTGCGTAGTAGACATCCAGCCATATGTAACTTTTATAGCCTGGTTTCTTTCATTTAACTTTCTCCAATCATTTCCCCTTGTCATTATACAGTGACTATTGCATCTCGCTTCCTCTGAGCATTTACAGTGAAATAGAAATAGGAGTCCGATAACATAGAATATTAGCTGTGTTGTTAGGCTGATCCAAAGAACACTACATGGGTCTGTTCCTCCCACCTCCTCCTGAACGAATTGACCCGGGAGAGGTGTACCAGCTGAGGGCGGAGCCTGCGCAGTGAGCACATCACAGGGAGGAGAGGATAAAGCAGGTCGCGCTGGGAGAATGACAGCTCACACTTTGCCTGCCCCGCAGGAGTGAAACATTGTTCCCTCTACGAAAATGTGAGTGCGAGGGAAGCTGGTCCATCTTACAGATGACAAAACTGAGGCTCAGAGAGGTTGGTGGTCGGTGGCTTAAACTGCTTCCCTGCATTAGTCTCCTCCTGGGTACTAATCCCACTTGACGGGAGGGATTGAGCTGCCCCACAATGGGTTCCGTTATTTTAAGAATCCCACATCTTCAGGATCATCATACAGTATGCAGCCTTTTCAGACTGGCTTCTCTCACCTAGGAATATTCATTCAAGGTTCCCTCTTGTCTTTTTATGGCTTGTATGTCTTTTCCTTTTAGCCCTGAATAATATTGCATTGTCTAGAATATGTTACCACAGTTTATCTAACCACGCTCACCTAGGAATATTCATTCAAGGTTCCCTCTTGTCTTTTTATGGCTTGTAGCTCATTTCCTTTCAGCACTGAATAATATTGCATTGTCTAGAATATGTTACCACAGTTTATCTAACCACGCTTCTACCGAAGGACATCTTGGTGGCTTCTAAGTTTTGGCAGTTAAGAAAAGCTGCTATAAATATTTGTGTGCAGGTTTTTGTGTGCACATAAGTTTTCACGTCACTAAGTTCTGTATCCAAGTTGTGCAATTGCTGGATAAAAGTATGTTTAGTTGTGTAAGAAACTGTCATTCTGTCTCCCATCAGCAATGAACAAGAGTTCTTAGTGCTCCACACCCTCCCCAGCATTTGGTGTTGTCAGTATTTTGGATTTTTGCCATTCTAATAGGTGTGTAGTGGTAGCTCATCGTTGTTTTAATTTGCAATTCCCTAATGACATTTGCTACTGAACATTTTTTTCACATGCTTATCTGCCATTTGTATATTTTCTTTGGTTCCCAGTGTCTTTTTATTTCCATTTTCTTTTTCGTACCCTCCTAATCTCCCTCTAGTTTCACCGCACCTGAGGTGACTGATGTTAACAGTCTGGTGTGTACAACTCTAGATCATCTGCATAATAATACTAACATGTAACCCCATGTAACAAGAGCTAAGACTTACTGAGCATTTCCTGTGGGCTCAGTGCATTCACTCATTCATGGCCACAGCACAACTACGAGTTCTATCATTCCCAGCATGAATACCACTTTTTCCTACTTAAAAAAGGTAATAATATCTTCATCCCCATTTACAGATGAGAAAACTGAGATACAGAGAGGTTACGTGGCTAATGTGTGCTTAGCTCAAAGAGGCAGAACCCTGATTTAAAACCATGCATTCTGATCCTAGAACCTTAACCCATAATATTTACATGCTAGTTCCCCCTTTATTGGGATTGTCCTGTACACATTGTTTGTTTTTTTTTTTTTCTAATGTATCACAGGCATCTCTTGGGTCAATAGACAGAGAGCTAACTCGTCTGTTTTTTAATAGATAATATTTCATAATAGGAATCTACATTTAGTCCCTTTACATTGCAATTTGCGTAGTAGACATCCAGCCATATGTAACTTTTATAGCCTGGTTTCTTTCATTTAACTTTCTCCAATCATTTCCCCTTGTCATTATACAGTGACTATTGCATCTCGCTTCCTCTGAGCATTTACAGTGAAATAGAAATAGGAGTCCGATAACATAGAATATTAGCTGTGTTGTTAGGCTGATCCAAAGAACACTACATGGGTCTGTTCCTCCCACCTCCTCCTGAACGAATTGACCCGGGAGAGGTGTACCAGCTGAGGGCGGAGCCTGCGCAGTGAGCACATCACAGGGAGGAGAGGATAAAGCAGGTCGCGCCGGGAGAATGACAGCTCACACTTTGCCTGCCCCGCAGGAGTGAAACATTGTTCCCTCTACGAAAATGTGAGTGCGAGGGAAGCTGGTCCATCTTACAGATCACAAAACTGAGCCTCAGAGAGGTTGGTGGTCCGTGGCTTAAACTGCTTCCCTGCATTAGTCTTCTCCTGGGTACTAATCCCACTTGACGGGAGGGATTGAGCTGCCCCACAATGGGTTCCGTTATTTTAAGAATCCCACATCTTCAGGATCCGTCTCTAGGGTGTCTTCCCTCTAAGAAAATCCGCAGGCTCTTGAGTCCCTTCCCTTCTTCTTTAATATCTCTGACATCCTCACACTTCCCTCTCAGACTCCAAGGAGAGAACTGCTAAGAAGATTTAACCGTTACAGAATATCAATTAGTTTATAATGAGGGGGATCTATAAACCTTTTGGTGGAGAGCTGGCAGGAACACAGGAGACAGGAGTCAATATGTTTATAGGATATTTTGTGCATCTTTTAAAGAACTCAGGATTTTGTGAATCAAGGGCCGTATAAATGATTTACTGGGATAGCAAAATAAAAAATCAAACAAATCACTCAGATTGCACCTGAAGCATCAAAAGCTCTGATATTTGGGAAAGAATCGTTTCTGTGATGGAAAATAGCTGTTATATTTTCAGAAAGGTGACGCTTCTACCGAGGCAGGTGAGCCTTCTACATTTTAAAAACTTGGTGCAGAAAAATGGTGCTAAATTGCTGATACTCTGCTGGTTTTCTTGTGAGGATTGCAGTCTAACCTTTCCTGCTGTGTTATTGTTCTCTCTTAAAACCATAATGGGAGGAAGCAAAACCCAGTGGAGCAGGTTATCGGAGCGCCTTGGAATACGGTCCCCAGCGAGAGGGTCACAGAGCTGCCCCCTCCCGTCATAGTCAAAAGCTCCTCTCTGCCAGCTGAGGGCTGGCGGAGTGAATTATTATTTCACTCAGGGTCTGGAGGGAGTGGGATTAGAGACTGACGTAAAAGTAAGATCTAGTCCAAGCCGACCAAGTCCCTTTCCCGTCATTCACGTTTAGCTCGATGGCTGGAAGGCTGATATTCTCTGCATCACCGAGGGGAATAGAAATGGCAGCGATGATAATAATAATGATGCTACCTAAGGCCCATGTGGCACTTACTGTGTGCCAGGCACTGTGGTAAGCACTTTAAACATATATCTAATTTATGGCAAGCCTCTGGTAGCCGAAATGCACTTCCTCTCCAGGCCCCACTGCCTAAATAAAACAACTTTTAGGTAAAAACCACAAAACTTTTCGCTAAAGATATGAAATGCTCAGCCATGACCTTTGATACACACCCATATGCCTAACAGGTGTGTTCTGCTGCTTTCATTCACCCTGAATATTAGCCAGATCCTCTCCATACTCTTGGTTCTAGGAGTTTAGTGAAGCGCGTTGGCCCAAAAGTGGGCATTGCCTCTACCCTGCTGCCCAGCACCCGGCCCGCGGGCAGCTGCAAAATGGACCGATTGCACGGAGATTCTTCAGGGCTTCTTCCCATTTCTCTGACAGAACTCCCAGGCCCTGGAAGGCTCAGTCACGTCTTTATGAGGCAGCCAGATCCCAGAGCCAGTTCTGGTTTGATTTGAATCCAGAGACACCTTCAGATCTGTAAACACCGGAGGCTTAAAATGTTACCGGCTTTCATAGCCAGAACAGACCATGCGTGACAAAGCCCTGAAAACAGGAAGGCCAAATCCACACGTTTCTCCATCACCCATTGCTTCCAAAAATCAAAAGGAGGAAATTGCAGCGGTCAGGAGATATAGTATTCTTGAGCATTGAAGGTTTAATTTCTCTTTTCTCTTTTTTATTTTCTTGACTGTCCCAAATAGAAGAATCTCAGGAAAATGTCATTTTGGCATCATTCTGTAGAACAAAGAAACCGACCTGCGTGGAGACCATAGTAACATCCTTTCCTCTTGTGTGATGTAGGGACGTTGCTTCCTATCAAGTATTAGCATGCACACTGCCCTTCCCACCATTGGGATTCTTGTGTATAATCAGCTGCTTCTCCTGAAAGACCAAAATACTCATTCCTCCCAGAATAATTAAAAAAAAATTAATTTTGTGTGCTTCATGAATGCAGACCTCTTCAGAGATGCCCACATTATTTATGATCAACCAGGAACCTCAGATAGCCAATACCTCCCCCACCTCCTGTTTGCCCGCCGCTCCTGCGCCTGGTAATGGATGGGTTTATTGGGCATTGCTAATAATCTGTAGGGAGGGTGGAAACAGGTGGAATTACAAGGCTATGTTTTCTGCCCACCCTTCTCAGAACCTGTTAGTTGTTTTTTTTCTGTACGCTGTCAAAATATACGGTCTAGAATATTCTAAATAATAACTGCACGCCAGGCTCTGTTAATGGAAAACTCAAACTAACAATAACCTTCCCAGAACCTCTCCACAGCCGGAAGGATTGTTTTAACCCGGTGGGAGGAAAGCCCAGCTCTGACCTTTCCCAGAAAGCACGGCCCCACTGCCACAGGCCAGAGGAAGCGGCACTTCAACTCATGAGTGGATGGAAATGACCATAAATAGACCCTCTTCCCAAGCAGAGGTGACTAAATATCCTCCTTGGAGATGCAGGCTGCCTCCTTCCAATTTTCAGGCTGAGGACCAACGGGGACGTAATCAGTTGGGTGAACAGCTTCTCGCCTGTCACCTGTTCCTTGTGATCCTGGGGGAACCGCCAGTCAGTAATACCACCCGGCCCTGAGGGGGCTCCAGCCGTCCGGCCAGTGGTATCCCATCCTCCTGCCATGGTGATCCATCCATCCAGGGGGCCGACCTGTGTTGCCTGTGAACCGAACCTAAATCCAGGTGTACTTCAGGCCTGTTCACCCCTGTCCTTTCCCCATCCCATGAACCAACACCTTCCCTGCTTATATAAACTCGTTGGGTTGGGTTTCCGTCACTCCGGCACTTGGTCAGAGTTCAGTAAAGGGTCCTTGTGGCTGGTGGTTACTATTACTATTAACTGCAACGGGAGGATGAGCACTGAGCTACCATCTACCTCAATGTCTTGTTAAGGGATGAGATGAAATTGGGAATGTGAAAGCCTCATGAGGTAAAACGTGCAGTAGGACAACCCTGGCTGGTGGCTCGGTTGGTTAGTGTCATCCCATGCACCAAGAGGTCACCAGTTCGATTCCTGGTCAGGAAACATGCTTGGGTTGTGGGCTTGATCCCCAGCAGGAGGCGTGCAGGAGGCAGCCAATCGATGTTTCTCTCTCTCACTCTCCCCCGCCCCCCTTCCTTTGATGCACAGACTTGGCAAACATTGGGTTATAGAAACCGCAGGCCACATATCACAAATCCGTGTTTTGTGATACAGTTGGATGGACGGTGATCTCTTTATCTGTATATGCCCTGCATTACCTTAGTGCAGTGATGGCAAACCTATGACACGCAAACTCATTTTTTTGGTTGATTTTTCTTTGTTAAATGGCATTTAAATATATAAAATAAATATCAAAAATATAAATCTTTGTTTTACTATGGTTGCAAATATCAAAAAATTTCTATATGTGACACGGCACCAGAGTTAAGTTAGGGTTTTTCAAAATGCTGATACGCCGAGCTCAAAAGGTTCGCCATCACTGCCTTAGTGCAAGCACAAGGCCCTGTGGAAGGGCGTGAGTTAGGATGCCTTCAGCCGCAACCCGACCCCTGTTTCCAGGATGCCTTGTCATAAACACTGGCCTCGCTGTAACCAGCCTGTGTGGATTTATGGTCCACATTTAATTTCAACTGCTGTTCATTAATCCTGATGATCTCACTTAAATTATTGAACAGTCATATTCCAGTTTCGAGGGCACTAATTATATCCTTGAGGCTGTTACTATCTGGGAGAGCACAGACACTGGGCCGGCACACACTGCTTTCTCCCCACTCATCAGGATTTTATCCTCTTTCAGGAACTTCTTTGGTTGCTGAGTGTGTGTTTCGTATGACAGGCTCTCAGAGCTGAGGACTTAATGAAATAACCGGAACAGGGGTTCTCGGATTTTGGTGTGCGTAAGAATCACCTGGAAAGTATGTTTAACATGCAGGTTCCCAGGCCCTGTGCCAGTCACAGTCCGGGTCCTCATTTGGGTGGAGCCCAGGAATCTGCATGATGCCCAGCTCTCCGTTTTGTTTTTTTTGTTTTGTTTTGTTTTTGTTTTGTTAATCCTCACCCTAGGATGTTTTCCCATTGATTTTTAGAGAGAGTGGAAGGGAGGGGGAGAGGCAGAGAGAGAAACGTCAATGTGAGAGAGACACATTGATTGGTTACCCACCCGCACAGGCCCTGACCAGGGCCAGGATGGAGCCTGCAACCGAGGTACATGCCCTTGACCGGAATTGAACCTGGGACCCTTCAGTCCTAGGGCCGACACTCTATCCACTGAGCCAAACCGGCAAGCACTCTCTGAGAATTTGATGCAAGTGGTCCTGAGAGCCCCACAGGGAAACTGAAGCCGGAGAGGGCAAAGGTCTCACTCAGAGTCCCACAGCTGAGCCACAACCTACATCTCTGCCCAGTTGTAAGGATCAAATGAGATAATAGATGAAGAGCACTTTGGAAAGTATTCAGCACTATAAATATGAGGAGGCACTATTATTTTCGAGCCGGAACGTCCTTGTGACAGAAATGGCCTGGTACTTTCTCTCTAAATTACCATAATCACCTGTTTGAGGCCGCATCCAAGCCCATAACTCTAAATTCACCAGGCATGGAATAAATTCATTCTGAAATGTCCAATAGAAAAATTTTTTTTATGTGAGAATGTGCTTGGGCCCCTGCCTTTTCTGTTACTGATCCTTCCTGTTCTGGGGTAGGCCAATATCTCCTCCAACCTGGACCACCTGATTTCAAAGGCCTGCTCTTCAGCACACAGATTTCTGGGGACATTTAAAACACATCTGTGAACATTTTTGCCCCCAAAGTGCTTCCTCCATATGAGCCCATTTCTAACCACTTTCATGGCTTTGGAAATAGAAAAAGCTCAAATCAGGGCACCCGGGTATTGGTTCTTCCAGCTCATTGTGCTCACCTGCTTATGTTTGCTGCCAAGTTTCCCATGAGGCGAGATCGGCAGTTCTAGCGGCCACCTTGGGGTGCCGGTGCCACATCTGTTCTGTGCCACATCTGTCCTGCTATGTCACGATCAACCAGACAGCTCTCAGGAGAGCAATTCTTGATAGCGAATTAAAACCCTCCTCCTTGCCACATCCATCAATGGGATGTCTGTCTGCCCTGATCTTCCCATGACTCCCTCCAGGTTTCAGAAGACTCTGTTTGTATCCCCACCCCCAAGTTCCTTCCACTGCAAAATAAGTTTCTAAAAAATGTGGTAGAGTAAGTTCAAGAACAGACACTCCGGTTCTATTCACATGTCAGATTTTATTTTTAAATATTTCTTCCACACTCCCACGGATCCTATCCCTTAGAGCTCTCCACGTGCAAAAGCTCAGGTTCAGGCGCTTGCAAGCTACCCACACACTAAGTCTATTTTTAAAAATGGGAGAAATCGAGGCTTTCCACTATGTTCCGGCAGCACGACTTCAGAGCTCGGGGCTTTCTGCACTGTTTCCAGGAATCTCCCCCAGCCTGCACATTTTAGGGATGGGAAAAGGAAAGACCCATCAGGCACTGTAGTCATATGGCCGGCAGAGGACAAAGCCCTGCCCCCATCCAGGGAGCACCCATGGCTGGCCAGGTGCCTCCAGAAGTCAGGTACACAGGCACGCAGTCATATCCCAGTCCAGGCTGTCCCCATGGGGTATACGGCTGCTGGCAGGACCACCCATGGTGCCCAAAGGGCAAGGCTGCAGCAGCAGGTTGAGATACCGGTTATGTCCTTTTTTATCAACCTTGGCTGACTTAATATGTGGGCCAAAGCTCATCGGTGAATAAATCCCCCAACTAATGCAGTCAGATATCCACCCTATCCTAACATTTTAGCTAATCACGAACTCAACAGGACTGAACATTTTTAGTCATCTAACAAAGACATTTCCTCTCTTGACCGTTTCTTTGGATGTTTGCCAATGTCTACAGCCAACTTCATTACAAAGGCCTGCTTTGGCAGTACCAGAAACCAAATTTTATGACCACCAATTCCTCTGTAGATCCTACTGTTTTTATAATAGCATAAAATTAAGCATGTGCAAATTATTATTTTTTTTAAACCTAAATGTAAAACTTAAACCTGAAGTTGTCTGGGCTTTGAGTTCTTGACTTCTGAGAACCCCAGCTTTAGAGTCAGAAGGTAGAGTGACATTGAACTAGTACAAAAACCTCTGTGTGCCTCAGTGAGTAAAACTGGGCTACTGCCTTAAAGAGTTGTGCAGCTTAACGGAGACATTCCTCATAGAGGGCTTAGGAGAGTGGCTGGTTCAGAGTAACCATGGCTTAACCCGATGCCATAACATTCCTTGATATGACACTCTCTGTTCCTCTCTCCTCTTTTCCATTTCCCCCCCTTCCACCTCCTTTGTAGCTATGCCTTAGAGATCCCGAAACTTAAACTATCTTTATTAATAACTTATAAAAACAATAATAAATGCCACCATTTATTAACACTTACTCTGTGCCAGGAACTATTAATTGAGCTCCCTGAATCCTATGAGATTGGCATTATTGTCCTGATATTACAGATGAGGAAACAGAATTAGAAAGATCCAGTTCACACATCAAGCAAGTGGCAGAGTCAGGATCCAAGCTCAAGTTAATTTGGCTCCAGAGTAATATACTATTTATTATGTATTACTTCCTCTGTGATGCAAGGAATAGTGTGTAAGGATTTGAGGCCTTTTACTTTCCACAGTTTTTTCTCAAAGATCTATTCACTGCTGGCTCTTTGGCTTTGAAAATCGGGGGCTAGGTTGAGCTGGAATGAAATATCCACTTATTAAGACAATGAATGAAAAACTGGGTCTTTTTCTGCCAGAATTCCCACAGTTGATTTGCTGAGGATTTTTTTTCTCCCTCTACAGCAGAGTGTGATTTTCTTTGCCTTCAACCTTCATGCCACTGGAAATTTTTAAATTATTCAAGACATTGAAGGTTTATTATCCGCTGGAAGGCTGTAATGTAATTGCAAGGTGTCATTTAAAGAGCTGTCTGTCTATGAGCCACCACCTTGTTCTGAATACCTGCTCCTGCATAGAGCGAGAAGATGTATATTTATCCACCAGTGGTGGTTTATAACTGCCTTAGATCAATCCTATTCTTCTTCCTCCACGGCCCAGGCCCCAAAATAAATGTCTGGTGATGCGCAGAGCATTGAAATCATTTGTGTATCACCGGTCGTTTATTTCTCTACTGTCATTTGCATCATGATGGACAGCCGTGTGTTTGGGGGATATCATTTTCATTACAGTCTTTGATCCCATTGTCTGTGTGCAGCACCGACTTGGATATTAATCACCCCAATTAGAGAATGCCCTTTCAAATATTTTATCACCCCCACGTCGTGCTATTCACACCATGTTCATCATAAAGATATAAATGTGCTCTTGTTTTCTTCTTCCTTCTGACACCTGTCTCGATAGAGAGAGGGATCCTTTCCCAGTGTTTATCTTCAGTGACAAGAGGAAATATCTTTCTGAAGGGGCCTGGGGAAGACACATTATCTTTTCCTTCCTAAATGCCTCATCAATTCGATGGCACTCTGGAGTAAAAAGTTAATTGAGCAACTTTTTCCAGGTATTGGGATGAGAACAAGTCGGCCAGTGTTGGTTCCAGCCCTGCCAGGAAATAGCTTTGTGACCTTGAGCAAATTACATCCTCCTTTGGGCTTCAGTGTCTGCATCTGCAAAGTATGGATGGCTTCTGAAACCCCATCAGGCTCACCTCCTAGAACTTAGGATGGCTTTTCTCACCTCTTCCCCAGAGTTTCAAGTTTAGAATGCGATGCATAGTAGTTGTCCTAATGACTATCAGTTATTCGATCTGGCACGGCTCTCGAGAACGACTGAGGTCTGGAAAAGTATCACCCTTGCACAAAATGTCCTATTGGCTCCGTTTTCAGAAGCCCAGGTTTGCTACTTACACTTTTATTTTCTCAATCTTCTCCTTTATTGCATTATTCTTAGATTTTTTTTTTTTTACTTCTTGTCACCTGCATTGTGTCTGTCCCAATGAGCATTTTTCCCCTTCTAATGTGCTACTTCAAATCAGCTTTGAAATAATAAATCCAGTATTAAAGTTATTCAAATAGAGGTTGTTTTATCTAAAATTGGGGTTGTCCATTTTCAATAAATGAATAATCAAGGAGGGCTTCCTAGAGGAAGTACTGCCTAATGAAGGATGTTCCCTGGGCTAAGGGAATAGCCTAGGCAAAAGCAGAGAGGCAGGGTGGTTTATCAGATAGAATGATAGTAGACTAACCTCTGGCTTCTCTACTGAGCTGGGAGCTCAATATTTCCCAGTCCCTAAGGGGGCATAATTTGACAAAGGATTCCAAATAGGAAATGCAGTCTAGGAGAATGTAGTTTAAATTCTGCAATATGAGAATTTCTAGACATTTAAGAAATTCCAGTATGTGAATGTGTATGGGTCAGTGGGAACAGAATATTTTAAATCCATGCTGGTGCAGAAAATGCAAGATCTCTGATCACCATGATTATCAATTACATAAACCACAGTCCCTCCCGAGTCTCTAGAGTTGCGCTGTCTAATACAGTAGCCACTAACCTCGTGTGGCTATTTAAGCTTAAATTAAAATTCAGTTCCTCAGGTGCCCCCGTTGCATTTCATGTGTTCAGTAGTCTCATGTGACCAGTGGCTACCACATAGGAGAGCACGGGAACTTCTAGGGGATAGGCGACTCCAGAGGGCCAGTGAATCTTGTGAAACAGCAGTTAGCATTCAGTCCCACAGAGCTGGAGGTGGGGGAAGGGAGTTTGGGGGTGGCATTTGGGATAAAATGTTAGCATTTGCCCTGTTCTTTAACCTAGCTAGGTGCTGATGCAGAATCCTGGGCCCACAATCCATAACTCGAAAGTCCATCATAACCATGCAGGGAAATAAACATATTCTTACTCTGCTGATGGGAGTATAAGTTGGCAGTGTTATCAAAATCCTTTAAAATATCCTTTAATCTAGCGATTCCATCTCTGGACATTTTTCTAAGGAAACAATCAAAGATGAAAAATAGATGTACGTGCATGGATGTTCGCTGTAGTGTTGTTTGTAATAGCAAAAACCAAGGAAGTAGCCTGGCCAGTGTGGCTCAGTGGGTTGAGTGTCGATCAATGAACCAGAAGGTCACAGTTTGACTCCAGATCAGAACACATGCCCAGATTGCGGGCTCGATCCCCAGTGTGCAACCAATCAGTGCTTCTCTCTCACCATTGATGTTTGTATCTCTCTCTCCCTCTCCCTTCCTCTCTGAAACAATAAAAATATATTTTTAAAAAACTAAAAACAATGCCCTGGCCAGTTTGGCTCAGTAGATAGAGCGTCGGCCTGCACACTCAAGGGTCCCAGGTTCGATTCCGGTCAAGGGCATTT
>NW_005362269.1:4296694-4340404 GCF_000412655.1 Myotis brandtii
GAGTTTCTGATCCACCAGGTCAAGGTCTGACCAAGAATTGGTATTATTAGCAAGTTCCTGAGGAGGACTGATCCCATTTGCCCTGAGTCACTACTTGGAGTCCTACTGTCATAGGAGAAAATTTGATATGACATCATTGTTACCAAAAAGATCTATTTTGTGCATAAAGTAGTGAGCATTGTATGTATGCATAGTAATAACAGTAAGAATTATAACAATAGCTGCATCTATTGAGTCTTATAATGTGGTAAACACTGCTAGGCATTTAACATCATTATCTTACTTAATCCTTACAACTGTTCTCTGAAGAAAGTAATGTTAATATTGTCCTCATTTCTCATACAAGGAAACTGAGACTTGGAGAAGTGAGGCATGTTCCCTGGGGTCACACACCTGGTAAGAGATAGGACTGGAGGTGCTCACCTGTGCCTCACCTGTGGCAGCACAACACTGAACACAACCCAGTACCTGTGATTATTTCTACATGATGGATCATAGGAGATGTCTATGCTTTTCTATGCGCTTTTATGTGTTTTCCAAATTCTCTACAGTGCAATATTTTTGTAATCAGAAAAAATATACAACGAAGTAAACAGAAATAAGAAAGGCCACTGTACCCTTGGTTCACTGTGCGCACACCTTGCCCTGATAGCCTTTGGGTGAGAGGCCTCCATGCTCCTGTCGCCCACATTCCAGCGGGGCTCTGCTCAGCCACCAGCACTCGGTTACCGCTTGAGAGTTTACAGAGTTCTCACTTCGGGTAACTTGCCTGACCCTCTCCCCAATCCTATGGGTTAGGTTATCTGACTGTTCCTGTTTATAGATGAGGCAGCTGAGGCTTAATAAGTGAAATGACTTGTCCAAGGTTACACACCTAAATAGAGTGGTTCCCTTCCATTAAGACTCGTTTACTTTCTGGCTCCTTCTCCTAATTCACTGTGTAATCCAGAAGGTACCGTTTATTGAACACTTACTTGATGCCAGGTATTTTACTTACAGGACTGTACTAACTTCACAACAACCCTGAAGGAAGATACTATCACATTTTTAGAGATGAAAGTGAGACTCAGAGAGGCCAAGTGCTATGCACAAGGATACGCAGCCAGTTCTAGGATTCCAAAGCCCATTGATTCATTTGGAGAACACTTATGAAACACCTACTATATACCTGTTCACCTGATACCTGAACTTCTGACAACCATTCATGACCTCACTCTGCACCCAGCGCCCACACCCAGGCCCCATGGACTGTTTCCAGGCAGGACTCAAATGAGGAGGGAGAAAGGGAGAGGAATCCAAGGCGTAGGGAAACCCACACCCCCACTGACTCACCAGCCTCCCAGCAAGCCCTGCCCCTCTCTGACCATAGTTCCACCATCGGTAAAAGGAGGGAAATGGCCAACATTTATGATTTTCCAACTTTTCCTCTTTTTTCTATAGTGAAAACTTTGTTCAAAAGAATCTTAGCCAAGAGCCTGATGTAGAAGGTGATTTAAAGCATGCTTCTCCCCTGAAGGTAGGAGGAGGAGCCCGTGCAGCTCCATCGCTCCAGGGCGCGTGGGTGAGCAGCCAGTGCCCTCTGTGGTTTCTAAGCCCTGGGCCTGTGGAAGGCGAGGCCGCAGGGAGGGCCAGGCAAACGGAGCTTCAGAGGCCGGCCTCGGGCGCACCGTGGGTTCCCAGGGACCCGTCATTGTGCCGAAGGACCGGTGTTTCTCTAATTGGTCCAAGATCCAAGAGTTAGCCAGGAATTTTTTTTATTTACTTTTTTATTTTGATTTTTAACCTTTTAAAAAACTATTGTACCCACCTACAGACTTCTCCTGGCCTCAAAAGTTCACACTTGGAAGTCAGAAGCCTTGGTTTCCTTGGTTAGTATTTCTTAGATATCTAAGTCCGAGGGTGTGTGTATGGAAGAGGCCACAGTAGCTTTTTTCTTGGAAGGGGACTGTTCATTCCTTAAATTTGGGAAACACTGGCACAGTCTGTCCCAGAAAAACTGCCGAAGGGGCACCTGTGACCGAGAAGAGGGTTTGGTGAGAGAGAGCTGCCTGAGGAGGACAGTGATGTAAAGATGACCCCAGCAGAGGGTACGTGCAGGGAAACCAAGGTTACGCATTGGAATGCACATCTGGGCCCAATCCTATTAAATATAAAAACCAAGCAGAACGTCTGTAACCACATATATATTTTTCAAATGCTTGGACGTGTATAGAGAGCAACATGTTAATAGAGGGTGGTGGGATTGCACATGGTTTTTATTGCCATCTCTTTTCTGATCCATTAAACTCCTTTGGTCTTAGAGAACCCCACGTGGTAAATTACTGCCCCTTTGCTCCAGGTCATAAACTTCCGGCTTTGAAGAGTTTATGTTCCTTTCAAAGTGCTGGATACAGCCCCTTGACCTGCTTATTTGGCCTTCAAAATGATTTTTTAAATCCGACTGAATTGCCAGTATTTGAAGTTGAGAGAATGCCCATAAAAATCTGGTGCTCTGGTTCTCCTGATAGCTCTGGGCCCACATTCCCACGTGACCCCAGTGGGTTTGCGAGTTTCTGTCTGGCCCATTTCACACACCCCTCAGCTGCCTGGTCCTTCGAGCATGTGCCCCGCTCCTTTTGCTTCCATCCTGGGGGCCCTGTAAGTATCCCATAGGGTCTGCTCCTCCTGTGAGCTGAGGTGCAGACTTACCAGGCTTACCCAGGGTGCCCCAAAATGGAGGGTTTAGGAGTAACAATTGGGTTGGAGGAGAAGGCTTCAAGGCCCTTTTTGCCAGCACTTTGCATGAGATGAATAGGAGGGGAAAAAACAAGAGTGTCTGGGGGAGACTCCTCTGACTGCATCCTCATTAATTACTGAACATTAGACCAAAATTAGCAACAGTGAAGTGTTGGTACCTCTACCGAGCAGTTCATATTTCTAAATAGGCCAAATGGAAAACCGTCTGTACCATTTTTCTCACTAAATGACACTCCTGGAACACTGGGAGGGAGATCTGTTTAGGACAGTCAGGTGCCCTCGGGCCTTGATTAAGCAGGAGAAATGGAATTTGAAGTGTTCTGTTTGGGGGGATGTGTCTTTAGAAACTATAAGTCGGGGAGGTAGGCTTTTCTTGGGGACCCCAAGACTGATGTCATTGTTCCTAGCGTGGTGTAGCAACTACAATAATAATACAATAACAACAACAGTAACCACAGCTGATGGTAGTGATGCTCAGTCTGCCTGAGACACTGGGCAGCTGAACACTCTTCATTCCTCATCTCATCTCACCCTAGCACCTTAAGAAAGGAGGGTCTATATAATCCCCATTTTCCAGATGAGGAAACTGAGGCCTGGAGACTGAGTAACTTGGCAGAGCTAATCTGTAGGAAGCGAAACCTGCGGCCTCAGTCTGCCTGATTCTGCCTGATTTGGGAGCCCTGCTCTTCGCCACTGTGCTGCACTCGCTCTCCTATCTCTGCGCCCCCTTTCATTTTCACCGCTGATGATAGTAATGATGTTCCCATCGTCTGCATCTTTAAGCACCCTCCTATGCCAGCATCCTTCCCGACAAGCAGGAAGGGATTACTATCTCCATTTAACAAGGAAGAAAGAAACAGAGGCGCAGAGAGGGAAGGTGACTCTGGTGGGGTCACACAGCTGTGTAATCTGAAGGACTCCGCGCATTCCCGGGACATTCTCCCCCATGGATCGGGGCCCTGCCCTCCCCGTCACAGGCCTGCAGAACTTGTTTTCACAAGCCTCTGCCTCATTAGCTGTGCAGTCAGTCGTCAGCGTTGGGTTTTTCCCCCGCTTTCCACCCGTGTGTGTATGAGCCTTGCCACAGGAGCCTTATTAATCATTTGCAGTTGAAGGTTACCAAGAAAAATATGCCAGAGTGTGACAGGCCATTAGTATTTGTGTTGTAAGGAAACCAGTAATCATCTTAATTGGTGCACACTTTGGAGCAGAGCGGGGCTGCGTGCTGAAGGCTTGTCTCCTCCTCCATATACCACTGATGCATTAAAAGCCACGGGCAACGCACCTTCCTAACCACCGCTGTCTGCAGAGGCATCTGGCCCCTGAAATTCCGGGCCATCCAGGTTAGATAAGCCTCTGTACTCAGGGCACCTGGGTCAGAGTATTTGACCCTAGAGAGCATTATGAGGTCCGTGAGCAGCCCGGCCTCTGGCCTCATCATTATGATTTTCCAACTTTTCCATGAACATCATCATTATGATTTTCCAACTTTTCCTCTTTTTTCTATAGTGAAAACTTTGTTCAAAAGAATCTTAGCCAAGAGCCTGATGTAGAAGGTGATTTAAAGCATGCTTCTCCCCTGAAGGTAGGAGGAGGAGCCCGTGAAATTCCGGGCCATCCAGGTTAGATAAGCCTCTGTACTCAGGGCACCTGGGTCAGAGTATTTGACCCTAGAGAGCATTATGAGGTCCGTGAGCAGCCCGGCCTCTGGCCCCAGGCCCCAGGAAATTCATGTCCAGTTCTGTGGTATTGATGGTGACCAATTTGCCTCCTAAAACACAGGTGGCCCCAGAGACCAGGAGCAGCCCAGGGAAAAAAAGCATGTCCTCCTACCCCGCCCCTATTCAGTGACCCTCACCTGGATCCTAGCAGGGCTCTGTTTTCCCCTTTTCCTGTGTGTGTGTGTGTGTGTGTCTGTGTGTGTGTGTGTTGTTGTTGTTGTTGTTGCTGTTGTTGTTAAGCATTTACTTCCCTTTTAAAAAGATGCACATTCTATTCTTTTCCTACCCGTCACCAGAGATTCTTGGAGGGGTAGGGCCTGGCGTGCTCTTTGAAAGCCTTCCATTTGTGTATCAGCCCAAACCAAGGTTTTGTCCAGCTCTACTTTATCTAGTTTGTATTATGAAAACAGTAGCTCTTTTTAAAAAATTATTTTATTGTATTAAATATGCCATTTAAAATATACCCTCTCTCCACACTTCACCCACTTCCCTTTCCTTCCAAGATTCTCACTATTCTTAATAGAAACTGCTGGCTGGGGGACTAAAAATTGGGAATTCCACTTTGGAGAGGACATTTTGGGAGTATCAGGAAAATCTTAACATGTGTATTCTGTAATCCAGAAGGTCCATTTCTCAGTGTCTCTTCTAGAGAATTTCTCACCACGCTTAGCATGAGGCATATGTGAGGGTGCTCAGTGCAGCAGTGTAATAGTACCAATGAGAAATAAGCATGAGTGGGGGGAGGGGCACACAGTATGACATATCCCTAATATGGAATCTGATGCAGCCATTAAAAACAAGGCACTAGATATTGTACGTAGAAAACCCTAGAGACTCTGTCAAAAAAACTACTAGGCTTAATAAATGAATTCAGCAATGTAGCAGGATACAAAATTAACACCCGGAAATCTATGGCTTTTTTATACACCAATAATGAACTCACAGAAAGAGAAACTAAAAGAACAATTTCATTTACCACTGCAACAAAAAAACTAAAATACCTAGGCATAAACTTAACCTGTACTCGGAAAACTACAGGATGTTGAAAAAAGAGATAGAGGAAGAAATAAACAAATGGAAGAATATACCGTGTTCATGGATTAACATCATCAAAATGTCCATAGTACCCAAAGCAATCTATAGATTCAATGCAATCCCCATTAAAACACCAATGGCATATTTCACAGTCATAGAACAAAGTCTCCAAAAATTCATCCTATATAATAAAAGCCTAATATGCTGTGTGCAGTTGTCCATTCAACCAATCAAAACGCAATATGCTAATGATATGCTAAGGCCACTCAACCTCTCGCTATGATGTGCACTGACCACTGGGGGCAGACAGTCGCCCGGTCGACCAGTTGCTATGATGTGCACTGACCACCAGGGGGCAGATGCTCTGACTGGTAGAATAGCTTGCTGCTGGTTTCCGGCCGATCGGGACTGAGCAAGATCCCTCAGTCCCTCCCCGGCTGGCCAACCTTCTGCGTCCCTTCCTGGCCCCAATTGTGCACCTTTGGGGTCCCTCGGCCTGGCCTGCACCCCATCGCAATCGGGGACCCCTTGGGGGATGTCGGAGAGCCGGTTTCAGCCTGATCCCGCAGGCCAGGCCAAGGGACCCCACTGGTGCACAAATTCGTGCACCGGGCCTCTAGTTTAAAAAGAAAAGCATGTGTATTATTTCTCATTTAATTGGAAAAAGAATGCTATCTTGAAGCAAAGAAGATGGTCGGCCCAATAATTTATTTCCTGTAAGAGATTTTGCATGTTTCTTGGGGGAGGGGCGCATATTTGTGTCTTAATCCTTTATAGGCTCAATTTTTGTTTTCTTAGCAAAGCCTTTATTTGATACTCATACATACTTAAGAAATGCCCCCTTTCAATTGAAAGAAATCATGAATTACTTCCTCATCGTTTAACAAGATCTATTGTTGGACTCTGTCTCGTTCCCTGGATACTCCTTGTTTTGAGGCTCTGTTTCCTTTCCATGGGTTGTTCTTTCTGCCTAGAATGTCCTTCCCTACCTGACCACCCTGATGGTGCCATGAAAACTCTCCTTGGGAGACCTCCTCTCTCCTTGGTCACCTCCCCAAAGTTAAGTCATTCCTTAGGTCCTGCCGCTAATCTTTGCATATGCTTCCCCTCTTAAAGAAAAGTATGGGGTTAGGAGCACAAGGCGGCCTGGATTCAAGTGCCTGCTCTGTTACTTACTAGCAATACCATATATAAGATCCTCTCACCTTGTAGGATCGCTGTGGGCATTGAATGAGATACTTGCAGGATGCTTACTTAGCACCATGCCTGGTTCAGAATCACTCTTACTGCGTGTCAGCTGTTCATGTCATTCTTGTAGCAGAAATATCTTCCTCAATAGACCTGGAGCCAGAGCCTGGTTGTCGTGGTTTCTGATCAGCTCGCTCCACCCCTGGCAGATAATGGAGGCTCCATTCAGTGTTGTTCTGCATTGAGTTGTGCAGTAAGGGACATGAAAGTCCCCAACAAACCATAAAGTGGGTTAACTGCTGATGACTGATTTACTTTCACGTGTCTGATTTTCAAGAATTTCCAAAATAAGCATGTTTTGTGTAATTTTCAATGCCCTTCCCCCCAGAGGGAGGCAGTGGTAGCCCTCAGGAATGGGGTCACCAGTGGGAAAAAGTCAAGCACTGTGACAGACCAGAACAGAAAAGGTGATAGAGGCATTGCTGGTTTGCCTCAGATCACCACCTGATTTCTGGGCGATGCCAATAGCCGGTGGCACCACAACTCAGCCATCTGGGTGCCTGAATGGGAACAAGAGGTCTATTCAAGGCTGAGAGCCCCTCATCACAGCGGGCCTAGGCTGGGGCTTTCTGTTTGGTTTTAAGCTTATGATACCCCAGCTATGAGCAGCTCTTCCTGTTCTCACAGGATGTCCCAGCAGTAGGTAGTAGAGGGTGTGTGTGTGTGTGTGTGTGTGTGTGTGTGTGTGTGTATTTGAGCACGAGTTCACAAATCTGACTACATCGGTATCAAGTAATTCAGGCACCAGAGGATTGGAAAAATCTGCCCAGCACTGCTCCAGGTTTAATACACAAAATGCCCAGCCCATGTTGCCTCACACATACCCACAGTATGGAGTTCCCTTGCAGGCAGCCCTTGACAAATAAAACCAATACAACATTGAAAAGTAAAAGATGCTCACACCTGGGGCTGGGAGAAAATTACAGGGGTAGATAAAATAACCTAGAGCTTATGAAAGGAAAACCACGTTCTCTGTATGCTCATTACTAAACGCATCTCAGAAGGCGCTATCGGGTTAACGAATTAGGTCCTCAGAGCTAGAGGACCCTTCTTCCAGCCGGTTGTATGGTCAGCATACCATCTTGGAACCACAGAATCACACAATCCCAAGGCTAGAGGGGGCCTTCAAGGCCATGCAGTCTAATCATTTCTCCCCAACAGTTGAGTCTTTCTATGGTTTGCCTAATAAGTTCAGCCTCTGGTTGAAGTCTTCCTGTGATTGACAACTCACTGTCTTGAGATATCCCATGTCTTTGCTGGGCAGCTCTTATCATTAGAAAGTTCTTCCCTTACCTTGAGCTGAACTATAACTTTCTACAGATTTCGTCTTCCGGTTCTGCTTCTTCTGACAGCAGACAGCCTGGTGTCAGAGACAGGGTGAGAGCTGCAGAGTCCGAGAGCCCGCTCTTCTAACCTGCCCATTACTGACTTTGGACCAAGTATTTCACCTTTCCCAATCTGAGTCCTGTGTCAGGCGAAATGGGGCTACTTCCCTCAGTTGTGTTCATTGGAGGATGGAGTGAGATAGTGAAAAAAATGCACATTCTAGAGCTACATGTACTGATATAGAAAGATAAGATAGCTGTGACATGTTGTTAGTTGGGGAAAAGCAGATTTCAGAAGAAATAAGTAAACATGGACACATTGGAAAATTGGGTGAGGAGTATACCAAGCTAAGAGTAGCCATCTCTGGTGGATGAGACTAGAGTGGCTTTTGTCACTCAGATGTTACATTCTTCCACGATGGTTTAAAAAAAGAGTTTACAACAAATCACATTGAGAATCATAAAAAATAGTGAAGATTTTCCCATTTTAGAAAGAGAAAAAGATGAAATGTTTAGAACACTTTATATCTGCAAATGGAGTCCACCAGTGTCAGTTGTGGTTTCTTTCTTGGCAAGCTGTCTGAATCTCTGAAGTGTGTCCCAGCAGGATTGTGCACAGTGTCCACCTAAAGAAAGGGCCTTCACACCTACCAAAATAACAGTGACTGCGGTCGGTCCTGCCCACCTGCCTCAGGGCCTTTGCGTTTGCTCCTCCCTCTGCAGCAGCCTGGAATCAGTCTGTGTCATACTGCTGGATAGCCACACCCGAAGCACAGCCATCTCCCCAGCAGACTTGGGTGTGATTGGCAGAGATGCGCCTTCTGCTCAGTGGGGAGTGATGTTTGAGTGGGAATCTCACGAGTGGGCAGTCCATTCGATAAATATCCTGCTGTGAAAGTGACTTTTGCTTCCTAGCACTTCCTCCTACATTTAGAGACTCACAAGTAAATACCTGGATGACAGCCACCCCACACGCAACATGCTTGACATCGTCCCTGGGTGACATGCTGAGTCCTCTGGAAGAATGTTGTGTGTATAGACTTTCAAAAATAAAAGCAGCAAATGACAAGCAAAATTTATCAACTTCACCAGACATCCGTGAGCATCCGCCATATGCCAGATGCTATGAGGGACGGGGAAATGAACCACTCTCCGTCCTGCCCTCGAGAAGCTTGCTACCGGGCAGATGGACACGAGTCCCGAACTGGAATGTGCAGGGGATGCAGTAAGAGCTGAGGTGGGAGCCTGTGCTCCACTTACTGGGCATCAGAGGAGAGCACCGTTCACGCGGAGGGCGGCTCGGGGGCACTGTGAGCTGAGCCTGGATAGAAGAATAAGATTCTCTGAGCCAGAGAAGCAGAGAAGGATGCTCTGAGCTGAGGGGTTAGCAAGAGTAAAGGAGCAAAGGCAAGAAAAGTAGTCAGTTGGTCTGCAGAAAGAGGATGGGGTACAAGGTTGCAGAGAAAGGATCGGGCGAAAGGCTATGATGGGAGGTGGGTTTGGAAAAGTGGGCTCTGGACGTTGCTGAGAGGCCTGAAATGTCAGCAGACATCAGCAGGCTTGTGCTGTGGCAACAGGGTGGATAGGATGAGAGGGGAAGGATGAGAGGCCAGACCTATGTACCCAGGTTAATTCCTGATGTGGAAGTTTCTGTAAATACTGGTAGCTGCAGAACCCACAATCCTCACTCTGGCACTAACCAGTGAGGAAGCAGAGAAGGAAGAAGCCCAGATGAGAAGGCTGCAGGACCCCACAAAGCAGAGGTTTCCAGATAGTCAAGGTTGCATTGGGATGGGTTGCATTGCGTTGTGTTGGGTTGGGTTGGGTTGGGTTGGGTTGGGTTGTGAGTCTGGGTGAGTCTTGTCCAACCGCATTGTGCGGGATTCTGTGGGTGGGATGGGTTGCATTGCATTGCGTTGGGTTGGGTTGGGTTGGGTTGGGTTGGGCTGCATTGGGGGTGGCAGTAGTTAAAGGGGTTGGTAAGGAGAGCTCTGACGGTTGGGCTTTCTGCTCCTGTGCACAGAGCAAGAAAACTTCCCCAGGAGAATACCTTTGCCCTTTAACAAATACAAAACTGACAGGTTGACACTGTTGCTGAAGTGAGAGACTTTTTTTCTTTTTTACCAACACCTTAGTGGAAGCGGCCTCCTGAATGAAACACATGTTGCTCTCCAGCACCTGACAAGCTGACATAATTTAAGAGCAGCTACCAGGAGCCCACAACTGGAATTGCCCATGAACCTGCTCCCCTGGAGGGGCTCCAACGGGGTGAAAAAGTGGAGTGGACTGAGTCCAAGGGGCCAGGGCTTCTCTTCTCATGTGTAGCTGACTCCTGGGGAGTCGCTTTCCGAGAGCAGGGATGGCTGTAATTAACTTGATCGTGTTGGTTTCTGGAGTGTTGTTATTTGTGGTCTGATTATGAAACAGATTTATGGCCCTGCCCACCCGCTGAAAAGGGACCCGGGCATTTAGTTGAAATTAAAAGTGCAGATAAGACCGCCTGTTTAGATAATAGCATATTTTTAAATAGATTACTCATCTTCGGTGAAATAAGGGAGAGGAGTTAATTTGTGTGATGAAGTGCTTTCTATTTCTGGGAGCTGGCTGGTGGATGTGATTGCCTGAGGAAGGAGTGTAACTCATTCTTAAAATCACCACAGGCATGTCCAGGCCAAATACCTGCCCTCTGAGGAGAGGGGTAATTTGTAACGTGATGCCACAGAGCAGAGGGGCTCGTAGTTGCAAAGCAAATGTTTGGGGAAGGTGTACAATTTGTCTTTGGAGGCCAAATTCCCATTCGTTCTCAGAAAAGTGCCAGAGAAATAAACTGAGCACGTTAATCTGAGGCCACCGGTTATAAGGGGTGTTGAAAAGAGACAGACCGGGGCTGGAATTCTGGAGAAACCACCACTGGTGGTTTCCATAGGTGTAGCCAGATGGAGTCTCAATGTCTGCCTCTGTAGCGTTAACCCCATAGGGTGGCAGCGAAGGTTGTGTGTGGGGCGAAGTCGACCAAGTGCCTCGGACAGTGCCTGGCACCCAGTGGGTGCAAGCCAGAGTCAGCTGCCTCCCTGGCTTCTGGCTTCTGCTCCAACGCTCACCCGAGAGCCCCTTGAAAGAATCCATGTGTGTCCAAGTACCAGGGAGGACTTGAGACTTTCCTGAAAACTTGATGGAAGAGGGAAGGAGGGGTTTTTTGTCACAGACTCCATAGCAACCCCCTGACAACTCTCCTAGACATTCCTATTCTCCCCCAGCCTCTGGGCCACACACACAATGCCCGGCCTCACTAGTTCCCCTCGCCTCCTCCCTCAGTTTCCCTCCAGAAAAGTACTTTATTAAGAAATAGGCCCATGAGCACTTCATCCAACCACCTCCTTTCTCACCTTCCCCGTTATCCGCCACCACCCAAAACAGTTTCCAGTCACGCGCGGCGTCTCCCCAAGGTCAAGGTGAATTCTCTCTCCTCCCCAGGGTGCCTCTGTGCTGCCTTTCCCAGGAATCCCTGTGTATCGGTGGAAGATGGTACTTGTTGGGCTTGGAACCCCACCAGAAGCTCACTGTTCTAGGAAATTACGTCAACAGTAGTGCTGCTCGCGGTACCGGAGTTGCCAACCCCCATACCTGTACCAGACTGTACGGTGAACTCACATGTTTTCCAGGATATGACGTGTAGGTGCAAGCATTTGGCTACATCTCCGTCTTCATTCAGTCACCCCAAGCATTTGTGTTTTGAAACGTGTTATTCTGTTATTTCTCCTTTATATCACAGTGGGGCAATACGTAGATTTTTTTTTTTCAAATTGGGTCTTAAGCAGGTTTTATTGTTTACAAATTATATTTTAGAATATGAAAGGGGGCCATACAAAGTAACTGTTACATAAAGGGACATTGAGTAGGACAAGGTTGGAACCCGAGTCAGGGATGTTGGAGCTGTGTTGGCTCTTGAACTTGGGCTCGGTGCCCTCTGATCTGCTGTGACCTTGACGCTTCCCAGCTGCTGAGACAATAGGCCCATAGGTGCCAAAGCCCCGATGCACACCTTTCCCTGGCAGCTCTTGTGGGGAGAGGAGAGACACCTCCTAGGTGCTCTCTGGAGTCTTTGGCGGAAGGAAATTGGCCATTTGGGAGGAATGACTTTCTCCACCCATGCCGTGTTCCAGAGATCTCAAACCCACACCCGGGACTTGACTGTTTGTACGAATGATTGTCCAGGTAAGCCAGGCAGCGACAGTGCTGTTTGCAGAACTGGGCCTGGGTCCCTTTTGGTGCATCCTCAGAAGCCTGATGATCACAGCAGCCACAGCAGCAGGGTGTGGTGGAAGGAGAGCTGTCCTCAGGCCAGGCCCGTGGCGGAGGCCCTCCGGATCAAGGGGGGCATTGGTTAACACTGCAGGTTCCAGACCGAGCCCAGACCCGGGTTTCTCCGATGGTGGTAGGCCCATTAGAGGGTTATGCAATCAGTTTCTGAGGTCATGACCAGCTTTTTAACAAAATCGAAAAAGAAGAAGATAAAACAGAAGAAGTATCTGAGCCACATCACACCTTACCTTTCTGTTATACATGCATGTAGTACATTTCTTTTTATGGGTCGTAGTCGGAAGAGTTGAAAGCCACTGTTCCCCAGTATATAGACGTCGGACTCGGAGACTTCCAGGCGTGTGTGGGCATCCTTAGGGCTGAGGTCCGAGAGTCTTGCTGTGAGCCTATCGGGTGCACTGTGTGTCAGATCTTCTCTCCCTTGGAGGGGAGAGGAGTCTCCTGGAGGGAGGACAGGTGGGGTCTCTGTGAGTCTGAGGAAGAGGAGGATGAAGGGCACCTGAGCCAGCACCCATCCTTTTCCCAGGTTTGCTGGGGGCCAGCAAGTCGGCTTGGAATCCTTGCAGAACTTCAGTTTCCTATTATTCTAGCAGGAAATGTGGGTTTCTGTTTCTTATCATTTAGAGATTCTAACATGGTCACGACGGCCTCGGTTTACTTCTCTGAGCTCACCTTCTGCATTAGGGCAGATCAGTGCTCTCGACTGTTACCATGTGTCAGAATCAGTTGGAGAATTGACAAAGTCCAGCTCAGTGGGCCTCAGCCGTCTGATTCAGTAGGTCTGGGGTGAGGCCTGAGAGCTGGCATCTCTAACAAGGTCCCAGGTGACGCTGATGCCAGCAGTCTGGGGACCACACTTTGAAACCCACCATGTTAGAGCAACAGAAAGGACTATGGCCACATCATGCCAGACACACAGCAGGCGTGCAGCGAATGCTTCCTTGATTAAACTGGGCTGAAAGGCCAGAAATCTACCGCTGTGTGCAATCAAACTAATTCCCAAGTGGAATACCAGAGTTTCAGTCACTGCTGCCATCGAGGCTGGCAGATGCCTTCAGGAGCCCCAGAAACAAAGGCGCCCTGTGTGTCCCACGCCCTGGCAGGACCCCGGCATGTGGGAGAGGGCCCTGTGGACAGTTGGCCAGCGAGGGAGGAGGAGGAGAAGGAAGTCCCAGACCAGACAGATCAGCACAGTCCCGGTGCTGAAAGGCCCTCGCTTGATTCCCCACTCTCAGCAGTGCGAGGAGCGGCTGTTGACATGGACTTGTGTGAATTGTATGGTACATGAATTATATCTCAATAAAGCTATTATCAAGAAGAAGAGGAGGTTGGGGAAGAGAAAGGGGAAAAGAAATGGCTCGTTTCTCATAACCACCCATCAAAAGTGCCTGTTACGCCTTAGATTGTTTTACAGAGAGAGCCCAGGTCAAAGGAGAATGAAAAAGGTCTTCGAGCTGATCTCTGAGGCCCCTTTCAGCTCTGCCAGTCCCTGAAGTTCCTGCCTGGGACTCAGGGCCAGAAAAAGTACGTCTCCTGAAGGGCTGGTCTGTCTTCCTTTTCCAAATGGAAAAGTAAATGGTGCTTAAATGCCTGTGTGTTTCACCTGCCAAACCCTTCCTGGTGCAATCATAGCTTTCCTTCCCGACCTCGCTGTCTAACTTCTCTGCTATTTATACTTACCTATCTGTCAGTATCTGTCAGATTTCCAAGCAAGTGAAAGCCCTGGGCATCCCAGGGAATGGGAGATAAGGTGGAGATTATGGGACTAAAAATCGGTACCCACCAGGCAGAATGGAGAGACCATCAAGGGATGGTCTAGTTTCCTGGTTCATAATGCCAGTGTGGGATCAAAACACCTGCTATCAGCTCCTGGCTGTCATCTACGAGCTGTCTGAACACAGGTCAGCATAGAACTTTCCTGAGCCTCAGTCTCCCCTAATAGCGTTGTCATGGTGATGAAATGAGACAATGTGGATAAAGAACAGCATTTAGCACGGGGCCCGAGCACACCCTGGCATTGACAGTGATGATAAGGGTGAGGGTCCATCTCCTCTTAACAGGTTTCTTTTGGCTGGAAAAACCTGAGTATCAAAGCAGGACACTTTTTAAAAAATATTTTTTATTGATTTGAGAGAGAGAGAGAAACATCGATGTGAGAGAGAAACATTGATGGGTTGCCTCCTCTATGCACCCCAACTGGAGATTGAACCCGCAATGAAACGGCGATCACCACCCCAGCCACGGCAGCACAGGATGACACTTTTGACTGCTGTGTGCCCTCCCTCCTACAAATGGGTTGGCAGTGCTTTAGAATACACTGTCTAAGACTTGCGAATAAATAAATCAGTCTGGAAGCAGATGAGCTATGACACTTTAACAGCCAGACGCCCGGCAGAGCTGAGACATGACAAGACCCAGAACGTCCACAGCTCCCAGAAGCCGCCCGAGTGTGCAGAGGGCAGCCTCTCCCGCCGCAGCCTCTGCGTGATTAACAGCCCCCCGGAGGCCGTTGCACCCCACTGACACCAGGACCATGCTGATCTGTCTGGTCTGGGACTTCCTTCTCCTCCCCTTCTCCTCCCCTCCCTCGCTGGCCTGTCCACGGGGCTCTCTCCCACATGCCAGGGTCCTGCCAGGGCGTGGGACACACAGGGCGCCTTTGTTTCTGGGGCTCCTGAAGGCATCTGCCAGCCTCGATGGCAGCAGTGACTGAAACTCTGGTATTCCACTTGGGAATTAGTTTGATTGCACACAGCGGTAGATTTCTGAACAAACCAAACTGAATCGGAGTCCTGTCTTCACCACTTAACCTACTGGCTGTGTAGCCGTGCACCAGAACAACGTCTTCTGAACTTGGCTTCCCTTGTCTTGAAACGAGGATGATGAACCGTGACCTGCTTCCCTCTCAGAGAGGTCAGATCATATGAAACGGGGGAGGAAGGCACGTGGATTTAGCAGGGTCCGGCGGGAGCCTCAGCTCTGCACTAGGCACGAGGGGATCACTGGTGGGCAGAGTGTTGTCAGAGCTCACCCTCCTGGGGCTTAGAATGGGGGGAGACAGAGTCCACGAATGCAGTCGGGTGAGCTGAGCTGAGTGGCGTGAAGGACAAGTTCCAGGGCCCCGTGACCTCTGCCCTGGGCACCTGTGAGTCTTGAGGGCAGGAAAGGCTTCAGTGATGAGCTGCAGTCGGAGCCGAGACCTGAGGGAGGAGCCGGAGTTAACTAGGGGGAAATGAATGGGGGGGCCCGGGATCTCAGACAGCCAGGCAGAAGGACCAGCAGTGACAGGAGGAGACATTATGGGCCCTTGGACACCTGAAAGCAGATGGTGGGGGCGGGAGAGAGGGGGGTGCAAAATAAGGAAGGGAGGGGCAAGATGAGGCTGGAGAGGGGGCAGAGACCAGCCATGCACAGCCTTATGGTTCCTGGTAAGGATTTTGGATCTTCTTCCAGGAGCCATGGGAAGCCATGGAGGGGTTTTAAGCAAGAGAGTGGAAGGGTGACAAGCACAGTTTACTTCTAAGAGACCACCCAAACTGCTATGTGCAGACGAGGCTGAAGAGGGACAGCATGGAAGCAGGGACAGCAGTCGGCTGTGACTGCAGCGGTCCAGACAGGGACAGTGGTGGCCTGGACCGGGGCCAAGTCCTTGCTGCGTCGCAGTTACATGCCAATGAATGAGGGCCCCCCTCTGTCTCAGTCCGAGGGCTGCCATAATGAGGCGCTATAAACCATGTGGCTTAAGACAGCAAAAGTGGGTTCTCCCACAGTTCTGGAGGCCAGAGGTCAGCACCAGGTGCTGGCGGGGCTGTGCTCTCTCCGAAGGCTCTCGGAGCAGCCTTCCTTGCCTCTTCCTACCTTTTGGTGTCACCAGCAATCCTTGGTGTTTCTGGGCTTGTAAACACATCACTCCAGTCTCTGCCTCCGTCGGCACATGGCGTTCTCCTGTGTGCCCAAATTTCTCTCTTCTTTTAAGGACACCGGTCATCAGATTGGGGCCCACCCTAAACCAGTAGGGCCTCATCTAAACGTCATTACATCTGCATAGGCCCTGTTTCCAAATAGGGTCACATTCGCAGGTCCTAGGGGTTAGGACTTCTACATACCTTTTTTTTTTTTTTGCGGGGCGGGGGACGGGGAGCGTTAGCGAGGGACCATTCAACTCACAGCAACTCCTTGGAATGGAACGACCTATGCCACAGCCTGCGAGGTAGGACCATCCTCGGGTCCTAGGTGCCCTCAGAGCAGACAGGAGGGAGAGGCTGCCTTTCAGTGCAGGCCCAGGGAAGTGTGTGTGTGTGTGTGTGTGTGTGTGTGTGTTCAGGTGGGATATACAAGAGCTGGAGAAGTGCAGGTTCCTCACTTAGACCCCACCAGCTGAGAGATGTGGGGCAAGGCCTTCTTTTCCCCAGGCCTCAGTTTCCTCCCTGGTAACACCGGAATTGATGGAACCTGCCCCGCCCTCCTTGTAGGGAATCCCCTGAGTTGATCAGCAAGTACTCCTAAGACACTTGTGTCCGGCATTGAGGTAACTCACCCGGAGTGCTCTGGGGAAAAGGACAAGTGCTAGTCCCATGGGTGTCATGTGCTCCCATGTTACCCCCTGCTCTCCTCTCCCAGCACAGTCCCAGTATCACCCAATAGGTGGGGGCGGGGGTGGGGGTGAAACAGGAGTGACCAGCAGTTGACAGTTTCCGAAGCTGAGTGATGGGTCAATAGGGGGTTTATTATTCTATCCTACTTTTCAAAAATGTGTTTGAAAGGATTCTTAATTTTTTAAGAAGTTTAGCGAAGTGCCCAGCTCGGGTGGCTGAGTGGTTGAGCGTGGACCTATGAACCAAGAGATCATGGCTTGATTCCTGGTCAGGACACATGCCTGGGTTGCAGGCTCAATCCCCAGTGTAGGGCCTGCAGAAGGCAGTCAATCAATGATTCTCTCTCATTATTAATGTTTCTATCTCTCTCTCTCCCTTCCTTTCTGAAGTCAATAAAAATATATTGTTTTTTTTAAAAGTTTAGCAAAGAAGACTTTAGGCTCTGGATCCAGACTGACTGGGTTTAAATCCAAGACCTGCCACTTACTGTGTGGATCTAGGGAAAGTACTCGTTTCCTCATCATAGGGACACTAATCGTGACCTGCCTTGTGGAGTGTTTGTGAAGACGAGATGAGTAAATATGTGTGAAGTCCTTGGGTTAGTGCCTGGTATGGGTGAGCCTGAACCTGAGATCAGCATTATTTATAGAAACTGGCACCAGAGAACAATGTGTTGATGTAGGGAAGTCATGAGACCACAGAGTCAGCCTGGTAGGTCCTCCAGTCATACCTGCTACCTGGAATGTGTCTTTGTGTGGGTTTCCTAAGGCAGAGCCCAAGTCGGAATTTGAGTACAAAGTAGTTATTTGGGGAGGAGATTTGGGAGAACACTAGTGAGAGTGTGGACGTGAGAACAGGAAGGGGAGGCAGCCAGTAGGTGCCTGGGACAGAAGGGCACCACAGCAGCAACTCCACGTGATCCCACTGGGAGCCCTGGGAGTCAGCCCCGTGCACTTGTCCGGGGTTAGCCCACCAGAGGCAGCAAGGGTGCTGGGGTGATTACCCACCAACACCACAATCCTTGGTTGAGGTTCGCCATGTGGGTGCAGAGAGCCCCAGGCAGAGGCAGGTGCTGGCGGGTGAAGTCAGGCAGGCAGTGAACACACACCTGTGAGCTCTCTGATGCGTGCTCTTCCAACACCTACTGAGAGCCTGACAATGATGGGGCTCACCTTCAGAATCCGCCTCCCCCTTGTTGGATGGCTCTGGCTCGTCATTAAATTCGAGGGGTAATAAAAGCAATTCTGTATTGTTTTCACAATCAGAGCAGCCCTTGGAATAGGAATGATGCATATTTGACATTAGGGCAGCTGCCTCCCTGCTGCTTCAGGGCAGACATCTGTTCTCAGCCCCGACACTTTCACCCCGAGCCAGGATATCGCCGCAGAATCTTTCTTAACACAGCTGTAGGTCTCCATTATAAACCCATGAGCATGGCACGTTGGAGAGGCTCTTTTATCCCTGCCCTAGTGTTTATGAAGATGGGGGGAGGGGCCCCAGGGTTAACAGCACTGTGTCACAGACTCACTATATGATTCTGAGGAGGACCAGGACGTTTACCTTCTCTGGCCTCCCCAGGCCCCCCTGGGTAGGATGAAAGGACTGGCTGAAGAACGGCCGAGGGAGAATTGGGTGCATTAGGAAGAGCCTGCTCATTTGCAGGCAGGCAGGGTTGGGTTTTACACCTTGGCTTCATCTTTTATAAACTGTTCCTTGGGCAGGTTACATGGCCCATGCCAAGCCTCATGGCATCTTCTCTGAAATGGGGCCATAGCACCCTATTTGATGTATGTGAAGCAGGGAGCTCCGTGCACAAGGGTGATCATTGTCAGAATCATAACCATCATCTTCTTCACCAAATGTCCCTTTCGGCTCTAAAATTCTATGACTTTATGGAATGTCCTCGTCCAAGTGGCAAAAGCAGGCAACAATCCTGATTTTGTGTAAGTGCACTTTCTAATAAGGACAGGAGGAGCATAATTGCCCCTAAATAATGGCTCCAACGTTACCACAAGCTGTCAAAAGCCCTTAATTGCTCAGTCTGTAATGATGCAGCCATCTGCGTTCGGGGTGATTTCAGCCGTGGGGCCTGCCCGAGCGGGGCCCTCAGTGATTAGAGCTGGGCCGGTGGTATTTCTAATTCTGAGGGGAGTAGTGGTGTGCGGTGCAGGAAATTACCTCCTCCTCCAGTTAATGACTTACCAGTTGAACCCAGCCAAGAAGAAGCACTTGTCACAGTGACTATGGCTTTTTTTTTTTTAAAGACAGTTTTCCTGCCCCAACAGCAGCCTATCTGGAGAGTGATCATGCCTTTTGCTATCTTGTCTCAATGCCCAAGCAAGTCTCTTTTGGAAAGATTTAGTCCCTCAATTAGGGAAAATTGATTTCTGTTTTCTACAGAGTCACTGTTCCAAGGATAAGTGGGAAAGGGCGGGAGAAGCCATATTAATCTTTGCGAGCGAGTAAGAAGGCATCTGGGGTGTCTCAGTTTTCCAGCCTCCGCTGTATGTGTAGATCATCTTCTCTCTGTTTATCTTTTTTTAAAAAAAATATATATGTTTATATTGATTTCAGGGAGAGGGAGAGAGAGGTTGGAACATCAATGATGAGAGAGAATCATCTATCTGCTGCCTCCTGCATGCCCCCTACTGGGGATCAAGCTCGAAACCCAAGCATGTGCCCTGACTGGGAATTGAACCATAATCTCCTGGTTCTTAGGTTGACGCTCAATCACTGAGCCATGCCAGCCGGGCACAGCGAGTTGCTTTAAAAAATCTAAGTAAGTTGTAGTAGGGTAAGTAGAAGAGGCACAAATCATGCAGCAGTAGATGACTGTCGGCGTTGGGAAAACACGACTGGAAGGGGAGAGCATAAGCTTCTACAGGGAGCCAGCAACTTCCTGGCTGTATGACCTCAGGCCAGTTTCTCCTCTTCTCTGAGCATGAATTTTCTCATCTGTCAGATGCAGAGTATGATTTTATGAACCAAGGGAGATAAAATATGTGCAGCTGCTTTGCAAATCATAACCTTCCTTATGAGTGAAAGTGATTCATTTCTTTCCTGGGTTAGAAAAATAAAAGCTTCAGTAGGTTTTGGACACGCAGCCAGGGGATCCTGGCGTGAAACAGAGCTCCGCTGCTAACTGTGCCGGAGGTGGGCCCTTCCCTTCTCGGGACCTCAGCTCTCTGTCTATGAAATGAAGAGACAGAAGTACCCCAGTGGTTCCAGGCTGGCTGTGCATCGCAATCCCGATTGTGATCAAGTAAAACCAAAGATGCTGGGTGCTACCCTTGGTCTATCATATCACCGTTGCCTGGGTGATGCCCCGCAGCCTTATTTATAGCCCGCTCACCAGGTGGTTTGGACACCCCCCCCACCCTGATTTGGGGAGGGAGGGGCCTTCCAGTCTAAAGCCTGATGGAGGGAATTCAGAGCAGGATTTGGGCTTTGGTGAGGGAAGGTGGTCACCCCAGGGGCTGGCAAGAGCTCTGTGAGGCCTGGGCTCAGGGCCATTGAAGACCTTCTGGTCCAAACTCTGATTTCAGAGACAGCCCAGAGGAAATAAGTGATGGGCTCACTGTGCCAAACCGGGGAGCACAGTCCAATTCTCCGGGTCCCCAGTCAGGGACACTTCCACTACACTCCAGCTTCCCCAACCAAGAGGATGTGTGTTTTGACCAATATATTTTGTAATTGAGGTCAAAGTTACAAACAGTGAAAAAAATGTACAGATAGTATGAGTATACAGTTCCGTGAGGTTTAACAAATGTATACACCTGGGAAAGCAGCACCCCAATCAAGATATAAAAATTGCTTCATCCCAGAAAGGTCCCTTGTGCTCCCATTTTTTTAAAAAAAGTTCTCGCCAAAGGATATTTTTATTGATATTAGAGAGAAAGGGGAGAGAGAGGAAAAAACCATTGATGTGAGAGAGAAACATCAATCAGTTGCCTTCCGGGGATTGAACCTACATCCATTTGGTATACAGGACAATGCTCTAACCAACTGAGCCACCCAGCCAGGGCTGTCCCAAAGCTTTTTTATCCACTTATCTACTGATGGGCACTTGGGCTGCTTCACTAGCTTGGCTATTGTAAATAACGCTGCACTAAGCATAGGGGTGCATATATTCCTTTGGATTAATGTTTCAGGTTTCTTAGGATATATTCCCAGAAGTGGAATTGCTAGGTCATAAGACAGTTCCATTTTTTATTTTTTGTGGAAACTCTGTACTGCTTTTCACAGTGACTGTACCGGTTTGCATTCCCACCAACAGTGCACGAGGGTTCCTTTTTCTCCACATCCTCTCCAGCACTTGTTTGTTGATTTATTGATGATGGCCATTCTGATAGGTGTGAGGTGATATTTCATTATGCTTTAATTTGCATCTCTCTGATGTTTAGTGACATGGAGCATCTTTTCATATGTCTGACCATCTGTTTCTCCTTTTGGAAAGGTGTCTATTCAGGTCCTTTGCCCATTTTTTTAACTGGATTGTTTGTTTTTTTGGTGTTGAGTTGTAGTATAAATTCATAAATTTTGGATATTAATCCCTTAACAGATGTACCATTGACAAATATGTTCTCCCATTTAGTGGGTTGTCTTTTCATTTTTTTGATGGTTTTCTTTGCTGTGCAAAAACTTTTTAGTTTGATGTAGTCCCATTTGTATATTTTTTGTTTGTTTCCCTTGCCCAAGTTGATATATCAGAAAAAATATGGCTACAAGAAATGACCAAGTTTTTACTGCCTATGTTTTCTTCTAGAATTTTTATGGTTTCAAGTCTAACATTTAACTCTTTAATCCATTTTGAATTTATTCTTGGATATGGTGTAAGAACGTGATCTAGTTTTATTTTCTTGCACGTATCTGTCCAATTTTCCCAGTACCATTTATTGAATAGACTATCTTTACCCCATTGTATATTGTTGCCTCTTTTGTCAAATATTAATTGACCATAAAGGCACGGGTTTATTTCTGGGCTGAGAACTGGCTTTAAATACGGAGTCTTTCAATCTATAAATATTATTTATCTATTCATTTATTTGGGTCTTTATACATGAGATTACTACAAATGCTATTTTTGTTGTACTTTCCAATTGTGTTTTGCCAGTGTATAGAAATACAATTGATTTTTTTTTAGAATTTAACAGCCTTATGGAGATATAATTTACATTCCATAAAAATCACCCATTTTAAGTCTGTAGTTCAATGTGTTTTTAAGTGAATTTATGCAGTTGTGAAACTAATACCGTAATTCATTTTTAGAATATTTCCACCACTCCAAAAAGTTCTCTTGTGTCTGTTTGCAATCAACCCCCACTCCCAACCCAGCTTCAGCCAACCACCAATTTCCTTTCCTTTCCAGAAATGTCACATAAGTAGAATCATATATCTAGTCTTATATGTCTGACTTCTTTAACCTAGCATAATATTTTTAAGGCTCGTCCATATTATTGCAATAGCTTGTTTCCTTCTTTATTGCTGAATAATATTCTATTGTATGGCTCTTCTACATTTTGTTTTCCGGTCACCATTTTTTAAAAAAAATATATTTTATTGATTTTTTTACAGAGAGGAAGGGAGAGGGATAGAGAGTTAGAAGCATCGATGAGAGAGAAACATTGATCAGCTGCCTCCTGCACACCCACCACTGGGGATGTGCCCGCAACCAAGGTACATGCCCTTGACCGGAATCAAACCTGGGACCCTTCAGTCCACAGGCCGACGCTCTATCCACTGAGCCAAACCGGTTAGGCCTCCGGTCACCGTTTGATGGACATTTGGATGGTTTTCAATTTGGGGCTATTATGAATGTTGCTGCTATGAACATGAGTGTACAAGTTTTTGTGTGGACATGTGTTTTCATTTCTCTTGGGTGTATGCCTCAGAGTGGAATTGCTGGGTTATAACTGTGTTTAACTGTTTGAGGAACTGCCAGGCTGTTTTCCCAAGTAGCTACACCATTTTCATTCCCACCAACAGTGTATGAAGATGCTTATTTCTCCACATCCTGTTCACACTTGTTATTATCTGACTTTCTGATTATATCAGTCCTGGGGGATGTAAGGTAATATGGTGTCACATACTACTGATGACTTTCATTTTCCCTGATGATTGATGATGATAAGCATATTTTCACGTGCTTATTGACCATTTGTATATCTTCTTTAGAGACATACCTATTTACATCCTTTATCCATATTTTTAATTGAGGTAAAATTCACATAAAATTAACCATGTTCAAGTATTCAATTAAGTGGCATTTAGTAGATTTGCAGTGTTGTGCAACCATCACCTCTATAAAGTTTCAAAATATTTTTATCATCCCAAAAGGAGACCCCATACCCATTAAGCAGCCGCTCCCCATTCCCCGGGCCCCAGGCCCTGGCAATCACTAATCTGCTTTCTGTCTGTATGGATTACCTATTCCGGAATTTCATACAAATGGAATCATACAATAGGTGGCCTTTTGTGTCGGGCTTCTTCTACTTGGTATAATGTTTTTAAGATTCCCCCATGGTGTAGCATGTGTCAGTTCTTGATTCCTTTTTATGGCTGAGTAATAGTCCATTATATGGATATATTCTATATTTGTTGATAGCATTCATAAGGCATTGGAAACTTGGGCTATTTCCACCACCTGACTATTGTGAATAGTGTTGCTATAAACATTCCTGTATAAATAATGAGAAGATTGTTTTAGCTATTCTGGGTCCCTTCATCCCCTGCATTTCCATAAATTTTAGAATCAGCTGTCAATTGTCAATTTCTGCAAAGAAATCAGCTGTGATTTTAATCACGTTGACTCTGTAGATCAATATGGGAGGTCTTATTAACATCTTAACAATATTAAGTCATCTAAGAACATGAACTGTCTGTCCATTTATTTTGGTCTTCAGCTCCTTCCAATAAGGTTTTGTCGTTTTCAAAGTATACAGTTTGCACTGGAAAGGCGCAGTGAGGCAGTGTGCCGGAGAGCTGTGTCTCACTGTAAAGTGCAGTGCACAGGTAAAGGAGAGGTCACAAGAATAAGATTACTGAGCAGCTCTTCTTACCCACCGTCCGTCTTTCCTCTTCTGTCTCCCTCCCAGAGCACCTGAAGAAGCCGCTTGAAGACTACATGGCCCATTTCCCCAGCGTGAGGATTCTCCGAACCAAGAAACGGGAAGGGCTGATAAGGACCCGGATGCTGGGGGCCTCAGCGGCAATTGGGGATGTCATCACATTCTTGGACTCACACTGTGAAGCCAATGTCAATTGGCTCCCCCCCTTGCTCGGTAAGGGACTCTCCCAAGACAAGGTAGGCGACGTGGAATGAGCCAGCCGTCACTGGCCCCAGCCACAAAGGTTCCCTTGCCTGCTGAGATGCACCCAGCATGATGCCAGTGCACTCAGAAGTTCAGGAGTGCTCAAAGGGACCTGAGCAACCCATTCGGTCCTGTTCCTTCGTTTTCCAGAGAAAGGAGCTGAGACTCAGAGAGAGGGGAAGTGACTTGCCCAAACTCATACAGCACATTAGTTTCTAGTGACATGATTGCTCCCCCAGATTACCTCAAGGTTTCTTAGAAAGCAAGCCAAGGCTGTCTACCATTAAAAACCAAACTGAGAGCAGTTAATATCCACGGCACGGCTCCTGTGAGCCAGCAAGGTTGCAAGCATGGTCTCTAACTCTCACAAAACTATACCAGGTCAGACGTATCCCTTTTTTATAGTAGAAGAAACTGAAGTTCAGAGATATTGAATGATTCACTTATTCCCTTGGGCCATAAGTGTCAAAGTCACCATCTGTCTGGCTCCAAAGTCTGTCTTTCATGATTCCACATTGCCTCCCTAAATTCAGTCCTCTTTGGAGAGTTTATGACAACTACGAGGGAAGGATGATAGACGCAGGGCAGCGTGATGCAGGAGTCGTCCACCAATGCTTGGAGGACAGAAGGGAGACGCGAGGATTGGATGCCAGTGTCTCCTCGCTGGTTGGAGAACCAGGCCTGCATCCCCAGGTCTCCGCTTTGATAAAGGCAGTGCGTCGGTGTGGACAGTTGGACATTGAAGAGGAAATGTCCCACTGGGACTGGGAGTCAGGAGATGGAGGCAGATGGGGGGAGAGCTACCAATCCAGAGAGCAAGCGAACCCCTCAGAAGTGGAGGGATATGCTCTCCGTAACAGAAAGCTTAGGGAGCAAAGAGGACTGGAGTTTAGGGCGAACGTGAGTGTGCCTCAGAATCACCTGGAAGACTTGTTAAAACACGGAGTGCCGGGCCCCACCCCGAGCTTCCCATTCGGGGGTCCAGGGTGGGGCCTGAGAAGCTGCATTTCTAACCAGCGCCCAGTTGGTGCCAGGGCTGCTGTCTGGGGACCACGCTTTGAGGAGCACTGGTTAGGCCACCGTTCAAAGGAGAGGACAGAACCCAAAACCCACACAGCTGAGTGGGATAACCAGCGTGCTGGGTCCCAACACAGATCAGCATGGACCTTCGTGTTAGATTATGCACTTGTGTGTGGTTAGGAAAAGGATATAACCCAGATTCCCTGGTAAACAGTTGATTTCATTAAACCAAGAGGTCTGCCTCTGCCTCTCATGACTGAAAGAGAACAAAAAACAAGCCTCACCATAAATCGCCTAATTGATAATCCTGAAGGGACAACCCATTTGTTGGGTCATTCGGTGACTCATAAAGAGAATGGAGTGGTGGGGCAGGAAGCCGAACTGGTCGTCTAAATAGCCCTTAACTCTGTTTCTATGGAAATACATGAAGGTAATTTTCATAATCTGCCGACATACACGGAAGAAGCATCCCCCCTCTTTTTTTTTTCCTTTTTGCAATAGAAATGTGAACCACTGGTGTAGATTTAAAAGTCTGCCCTGCTAATATGATCAGCAGACAGAGCACATTATGGCTTTTGTCTCTGAAACCATTTACACCTCTGTGCACAGCTCAGTCTGCCTTCTTTGGAGAGCAAGCATTTCTGAGTGAGAAGGAATCAGCTCCCCAAAGGAAAAGCGCTGTTGATCATCATTTCCTCCATCATTATCATCATCATCATCATCATCATCATCATCATCATCATCTCATGGCTCTGCTAGTCTCCTAGCTTTCTAGGCCACATCCCCATTTGAATTTGATGATTCCGTGGTAGAACAAGCAGGCCAGGCATTATTATCAGCATCTTGCAAATGAGAAACCTGAGGGGCAGAGAGAACGAGGGAGATGCTCAGCTTTCCAGCGCCTGCTTCTGAGCTACTGTCAGCAACCCTGGTCACAGACGGCGTCGGGAGTACTGATCACGTGCTAGGCGCCTTGGCCTCTTTGTCTCTCAGTCTTCAGAGACCCCATGAGATAGGCGCTGTCTTCCTCCATTTTGTCGGCAAGGAAACCGAGACTCAGAGGCATCGGATGACCTTTCCCAAGGTTATACCGCTAGTAGGTGACAAAACCAGGATTCGAACCTGGGCATTCTGTCCCCAAGTGAGCCCAGCACTGAACGCTGCCGCGCTGATGCAGCCCCTTAACCTCTTACCTCTCACAGTCAGCCAGTACCCAGCAGAGCACTGTGTCCTCAGCCCAAACCCTCCCCTGAAGTGAGATTCCCCATGAATAGTGAGGAAGGGAGGCCTTCTCTAGCTCCTTCCCTGGAGAAGGGTGTTCTGCTTCATTAAGAATCCCCAGGGAGCCTGTCACAAGGTTGCTCCATCTCCACCCTCAGAGATTCCGCTTCAGTAGGTGGGGGAGGGGTAAACACACCCCAAGTAGCAGATGGCCACCTACTCTGACCCCACCACACTCCCCATTCCAAGTCTTGAATTTGACTCCTGGCCCAAAGCTGGGAGACACACACACACACACACACACACACACCCCACCACACTCCTCATTCCAAGTCTTGAATTTGACTTCTGGCCCAAAGCCAGGAGACACACACACACACACACACACAGCCTACTTGCCCCTCACTGGGAGATATTTGCCCCAGCAGCTCACTGACACCCCCGGAGGGGAATGCTGGGTCTTGGAGATGTTAGTTATGTAGCTGGACCAGGTCGCCCGTCTTAGGCGTCAGGACTGGGATGGGAGCCCTGGTCCATCTTTTTTAAAGCTTGCGCCCTCCCTTCTCCAGGATTCTCAAGCTCAAGTGTTCAGATAATTCACCCAGGGAACACATTAAAAATTCAAATAAGCTGAAGAACAGGGTCATGCACTTAGCTGCTCCCCATCCTGCCTCCCTAATGGGCATCTCTCGGCTTCTTCAGACCGCATCGCTCGGAACCGCAAGACCATCGTGTGCCCGATGATTGACGTGATTGACCACGATGACTTCCGGTATGAGACCCAGGCGGGGGATGCCATGCGGGGCGCCTTTGACTGGGAGATGTACTACAAGCGGATCCCAATCCCTCCGGAACTGCAGAAGGCTGACCCCAGTGACCCATTTGAGTGAGTATGAGTCACCAGGCTGGTCCCAGTAGCTGAGCTGACCCGGTGACCCCCTCCCCAACACACACAACTCAGGATCGCCAGCTCCCCCAAAAGTCCAGTGCAGAGGGGCCAGGGCAGATGTCCCCAACCAGAAGTACAGTCCATCCCAGCGTGTCAGAGCCTCAGCTCCTGGACCTTGCCCGCCTCTGCGCAGTTTGTGGCCATTGCCAACGGGGGCTGAGCAGGTTGCTCATGCTCCCTCCCTCAAGCCTCCAGTTGTAATTATCATTGTTGTCACCACTTATTGAACACTTTCTGAGCGCCAGGCACCGCGCGCTGAGCACATCACAGCCTGATCGTCTTTAACCCTCTCAACCTTTATTTAAATTAGTATCCACGTTTTCCAATGTGGACATCAGGGTTACAATAAGTTACCTAGGTCATACAGCAATGAAGTGGCAAAGGCGCAGAGGTGGGCTTCCCTGAGGAAATGGAGGGGGCCGGGGCGATGGAGCTGCGTGAGCAGAGCCCCGGTGCCTCTTCAGCGGGTCAGACATTCATTCTTCTCCTGACCTATGTCCTCAACATGGTCCAGCACTACTAGCAGAGTCGGAGTCAGAGAGGAGGCGACACCTGCCCAAGATGACACATAGTAGAGGCTGAATCAGAATGGGCTGCTCCAGGAAATGGAGTTTTTAGGGTAACCAGAACCCCCTGTATGGTTTGACCCTTTGCCATGAGCCAATTCATAGGCTCTAAGATTTGAAAGGTGCATAGGTTGGGGCTTGGCCCGTTCACCCTCCTCACTGTGGGATGAGGAAAGGGCACATTCAGGTCGTGCAGTTGGTTAGTAGCAGAGGCCCAGCCAGTTTCCTCTGAGGCCTGTCTCCTCATCTGGATATTGAAGGGTTGGCCCAACCCCAGAGCAGTAGCTCTCAACCCTGGGTGCCTATTGGCATCATGTGCAAGTCACCCTCCCCCCTCCCCCCCAACCAATTACTCCAGAGTCTGGGGGTGAAATCTGGACATCATTTTTGTTTGTTGTTTGTTAATTCTCACCCGAGGATATTTTTTCCATTGATTTTTAGAGAGAGTGGGAGGGAGGGAGGGAGGGAGGGAGGGAGAGAGAGAGAGAGAGAGAGAGAAACATTGGTGAAGAGAGAGATATCAACTGGTTGCCTCCTGCATGAGCCCCAGCTGGAGCCAGGGATCAAACCTGGGTTTGTGCCCTTGACCAGAAATTGAACCTGTGACCCTTTGGTGCACAGGCCAACACTCTAACCACTGAGCAACAGTCGCCAGGGCTGGACATCATTGTTTTTTGAAGATCCCAGGTGATACTGATGTGTGACCAAGGTTGAGAGCCCTTCCTGAGGGGCTCTCCCTCCGTTGTGTCCTCTGATTCCTTCCAGAAGTCTCTCCTCTATATTGCACTTGGACAAAACCCAGGGGAGAGGCCACAAGAGAAATCCTGGTCATTTTCTGCACACCTCCCCATGGTGCCAGCAGACGGGCGATCTGTAGGCACAGCGTGGGGTAATGATGTTTGAAAAACTCGGGCTTTGGTGGTACACCCCGGTGTGAATTGCGGCTCATCCACTTACTCCCTGCATGCCCTTGCGCAGAGTGTATAGCATTTCTGAATTTCAAATTCCTCCATCTGAAAAGGGGCTAGTGATAGGGCTTTGTGAGAGCTGGAGATAATGTCGGTCAAGTGCACCGCAGACACTAGACACTCAGAATTGTTGTTATTGCAGAAAATAGGTCGGGCTGAAGGAGAGGCTCCCTCTGGAGTCACAGGCTCGAGCATCCAAACACCTTAAGGCCAATTGCCTACCTGTTGTGAGGACTCCTCATGAGGCAACTCCTTAGCCAGGCCCCTGGCTACCGGCCAGGCTGGTTTTTGAGTGCAGAGTCTTGAGTTTGATTTCTCATGAATACACCCCTCCGAGCAGCGTATTTAAGAATCCAGCCAGAAAACCCAAACCCACAATCTTCAGAAGACAGGAGAGAGTTGATACCATTGCCACCTTATCCTCTTACAGTCCTAGGTACTTTCAGAAATACACTAGCAAGGTGAGCTAGGAAGTGTCGCTGTAGGTCTGCTGTGTAAACGGGAAGCAGCCTCATTGAGGTTAAAATCAGCACCGTCCAGCAGAAATATGCAAGCCACATATGTACTTTCAAATCTCCTAGTAGCCACGTAAAAAAGGCAAATGATGAGGTAAAATTCGTTTTGGTAATACATTTTATCTAAGCTGGCATAGCTAAGATATTCCCATGTTAGCATGTCACCAACACTGTGAAATCACTAATGAGATCTTTGTGTACTTTACACTTGCAGCACATCTCAGTCCAGACCAGCCACATATCAGTGCCCCATACCGGGCAGCACAGGGCCCAGTGGTTAAATCCCTCTTTGCAGACACACCGCAGGCGAAGGAGAACCCAGGGTGCAGTGAGGGTTTCCCATCCTTTCACTCAATTGCCCCTTCTCGACTGCCCCTCCCTGACAGGAGGTGGTGTGCTGTGGCCGTGAGGGGTGTGGGCTGTGGCCGTTTAGAGGGTTAAATCCTGCTTAGTGGCTGTGAAGCCTTGAGCAAGTTACGCTGTACCCTGGTTTCTACCTGCATAAAATAGGATCGTAATGATGAGGCCTACCTCCTGGGGTCTACGTGAGGAGTGAGGTGGTTTCATTGCTAAATTAGTTCGTTACAGCACCTGGGATATTCAAGCCCTTGGTCATAGTCAAGAGGACCCCTTTTATTTTTGTGTGTTTTCTCATTGAGATTTTAGAGAGGGGAAGGGAGAGAGGGAGAGAGAGAGAAACATCTGCACTCCCAGAGGCCCCTGTGACCCCACCTGTCTTCTGGGTCCTCTGTCCTGAGGCGGCTGCCCCAGCCGGCACTCAGCGAGTGAACTGAGGAGCGTGGGCGAGTGGAGTTCACCTTAGCCCCGTGTGACTGAAAGATCAGAGGCTGCGGCTTCCGTCACCTCTCAGCAGAGCAAGTGTCTGTGCTGAACAGACAGAGCCCTCACCAGAGCAGGTCCGAAACGCAGGTCCCGAGGCTCCTTCCCCGCAGACGGTTTTGTGGGTCTGGGGGAGGCCCAGGAAGCTGTATGGTTTCCATCGCTAAGACATTTGACAGCCCAGCCAGACTCGGGAAGGCCTAGTGGGAGGACTGGGGGGAGAGAGAGAGATGATTCAGCTACAAGGTTCATGGGGAGAACATGCTGTGATATCATTTCACAAGGATTCCCTGGTGTTAAACGTGTAGGAACGTTGGGTCCACTTGGTTAAAATGTAGCATTTATGAAGGGAAGCGTAGGCAAGAAAGACAAAGGCCTGGGCCCTCACCCGGAAGGGCCTGGGATTCCCTGCAGAACACGTGGGCTGTGTTCATGGAGCAGCGGGACCACCATTGCAGGGGAACAGCAGTGTCCGTGTGCTCTCAGGTCCACGTCTTCACACCACGCTCTGCTTCCCTGACAGGTCTCCCGTGATGGCCGGTGGACTGTTCGCCGTGGACCGGAAGTGGTTCTGGGAGCTGGGCGGCTACGACCCAGGCCTGGAGATCTGGGGAGGGGAGCAGTATGAGATCTCATTCAAGGTGAGCCAGCTCCTGGGAGCCCCCTTCTCCTGGCACAGCCCCTTGGCCGCTGTGCTGGCACAGCCCCTTGGCCGCTGTGCTGGCAGGTCGCCCGCCTCCTGTCTGTCTGAGCCTGGAAAGAGAAGGCCGCAGGGCTCCTAAGGCGAAGGAGTCACAGTCTCCCTTTCTTTGTGGGACTCTTGTGGGTCTCAGGTGAAGATCAGGTCTCTCTGAGGGGAAGGTTAGCCGTGTGGTCAGCCAGGACTTGCTTCTCACATCCCCAGAACCCCCGGTAAGGTGTCTCCCCAGCTCACGAGGGATGGCCAGTGGCACAATGTGGCTGAGCAAGCGTAAGAAAGATGTGGGCTTTGGGGTGAAATGGGCACATCTGTGTTCTGAGTTCTCACCAGAATGTAAACTTCACTGGGGTAGGGATCTTGGTGTGTTCCACTTACCGCTGCATCCCAAGTACTGGACGTGTGTCTGACACAGAGAAGACACTTCATACATGTGTTGGTTGAATACTCAGAGCAGGCCTGTCACTGGCCAGAGCCACCTCCTTGGGCAAGGAGTCCCCCTTCAGAAACTCACTTTGTGGAGAACAGTGAATGGAGAAAGATTTGCCCAAAGGACTTCCTAAACCCAAAATGATTCCATTCTGTGTGTTTTTTAAAGGCCCGTCTAATGATGCTCATCGGGCAATTACAGCACTACAAATGGCATTTTCTCCACACAGTGTATTTACAGAGGCCTCGGTAATGAAGCCATTTTGGAGGTCTGTCACGGGGAGGCGGGAGGAGGCTGGCTCCTGCTTCCATTTGATCCAATTATGTCCTTCACCTCGAGGGAAAGAAGACGGTGTAATGAGGAGGCTCCCTTCCCCTCTCCTGGCTTTGAGAGCATGAGTTCCCGGATCCGTAGCAGCCCATCTGCCAGTGCATTGTCCGAGGCCCCTGTGGACAGCCCGCCACGGTGCCGAGCGGACAGGAGAGCTCAATCCTCTGCTGGCAACGCCTCCCTGGAATGCCAGCTGCTCCATCTCAGGCCGAGCGGGCATTTACAAAGGGCCAGATTCCCTCTGATTTATCTCTGCTGAGGTCCCGTTTCTTCTTGGTGACGGAGAAGAGAGACGGGTATGAAAGGCTGAGTGTATTTTCAGAAATTAAGACAAGTTGATACGTGCCAACAGCACTGATGGATTAATAATTTGACTCCAATTCCAGACTAGACCATCTATCCTGACGGGAAAACCTCAGAAAAGATGTCCTAAAGGCTCAGATTTCTAGAAGAGTCATTGACCCTTTTCTTCCCCTCTTTCCCATCCTCTCATTTCTCTTAGCCAACAGAGATTTTTTTTTTTTCCAAAAGGCACAGTCACGCTATCAGCACCTTGTCCTCCTACCCCATTGCATTAGTCTGGACTCTCGGTTACAGGTGACCAAAATCCTAGTTGAACTGATTTAAGCAAAAAGTCAGAATCAGTTGGCCCACACACTGGAATTCCAGGTAGACCCTCCAGGCCCGGCTGGATCCAGGGACTAACTCGTCCCAGTCTCCATCCCTCTCGGTCCCCTGGCTGAGGTTGGCTTCCTGCGCAGGCAGGCGTTCTCTCTGTGGGGAGTTCCTCTCTCCCATCTTCCTGTACAAGTCCCCACGTTGTGTCTCATTGGCCTGCTGGTCCCTTACCTCCCTGAGCAACGTTCATATTGGTCAGCTACAGTCACATGTCCATCCTGGAACCAGGAAGATGGGCCGGCTCCCCAGAGGAAAGACTGGCCACTGTATCCAGAAGGGGGAATAGATGTGGAGCAAGGGGAACCGTAGATGTCCACCTCCCCCAGCCCAACAGCACTGCTCATTGCCCACAGGCCCATCTTTGGAGGTACACACTGTTCACACTTTCCTCAGTCTGGCCACTTCACACTCAGCCTTCTGGGCTCAGCTCTGTAGATGGCCTCCTCTCCGCCTCACCTAGCTCCCTGGGTTCAAATACCTTGTGCTGACATGACCCAAGGGTTGGCCTGTCTTCCCCAATGGACTCTGAGCTCCTGGAGGCTGGGGGTGGGTCTTGTCCCATCTCTGTACCCCAGGGCCTCGCCCATGCTGACATGACCCAAGGGTTGGCTTGTCTTCCCCACTGGACTCTGAGCTCCCTGGAGGCTGGGAGTGGGTCTTGTCCCATCTCTGTACCCCAGGGCCTCGCCATCATAGTGTTTTAAATAACTGTTACTGGCATTGATTCCTATCTGATTATACTTTTTTCACCCTGCCCTCCCCAGACTCACATCACCATCTCTGGGTAATAGTGGTGTGCTGGGAAAGGTGTCGGTGAGAAGGCAGGGCGCTGGCCTCTCGTCCCTGCTCGCCATCCACGTGGGACCTGGACCTATAGCCTGACCTCTCAGGCCCTCACATCCCAGATGGTGCTGAGGTACTTTTCCTTCCTCCCCCACGAGGTAGGATTAAACAAGATGCTCTCGCACAGGCGCGAGGATAGTTTGGGCTGGACATGGCAGTGGCAGGGAGCAGAGAGGGGGCCACACAGTGTCCCCAGGAGGCCGGGTTAGGGTAGCTTCAACTCTGAGACCCAGAGAGAGAAGTATCCACACGACAATGTGGCTGAGCAGGTGTAAGAAAGATGTGGGCTTTGGGGTGATGTAAATGGGTATTTCTCTTATTAATAGCAGTTTGGCAAAATCTGTTACATTTCACAGCAAGTACATTCTTTGACCCAAAATTCCATGCCCAGGAGTTTACCTGAGAGACAGTGCATAGATGAGCAAAGATTTAGGTAGAAGCTATTTATTGAAGCGTTACTTACAATAGGGGAAGATTGAAAATGACCCAAACGTGCGTCCTCGGGGGATAATAAGGTAGCGCATATTCCAACAGTGGAATACTCTACAGACGGTGACTTATGGTGGTTCCGCTGTTACTTTAAGGTGGTGCACAAGCAGCAAGCATTCGGGAGAAACCGTACTTAGATTTTGAAAAGTGATCTTTTCTTGGGCTGGTGGTACGCTGTACAATACTCTCCATGGTGCTGGGCAGCGGCAGCCACAGCTCGTCAGCCATGCACACGGTCACCAGGGTGCACAACCAAATCTCCACAGTGGATCCACTGTGTTAGGTGATCTTGCCCACCTATAGGCTAAAGAAGGAAAACATATGTAGGTTTTCAGCTTTCTGGGCCCATCCCCTCTCCATGTATATCCCAACACTTGGGCCATTTGCAAGTTCAGGGCTAGGATTTCCCACGAGAAGGGAGTCCAGGGAGAGCAGAGCCCTGAGTGCGTCTCCACAGGGCGGCTCTGGGGGCAGAGATGTGCACCGGCCCTGGGAGGGACGGAGGGGGGAGGTGGTCTGAGGGTGCCGTGGGCAGACTGGGAGAGCAAGGTGGTGGTGGAAAGCCCCGGGAGGGGCAAGGGAGAGCCATGTTCCACCTGAGAGGGAACCCATCGCATCCGAGTAGCTTAGAGGCCTCAGATGAGTGCTGTTTGCATTATTTGACACCAATATCCTTACCAAAAGCCAAACCGGTCCCAGACTGGGCAGATTTAAACAACAGAAACACTCAGGTTTCTTTGTCATAAAACTCACTGCATCCTCAAGAGGATGAAGTGAAAATCGGGTGTGTGAAAGCAGGTAGATGCACCCAGAACCTGGTCAAGGGTGGCGTGGAGACTGGTGCCCTGAGTGGTTAGGGGACGAGGCCAGGGTCCCTTAGCTAGACAGGGGCAGAGCCAGAGCTGAGTGAGTGACCGAGGACCTTGATTGCCAGCCAAGGGTGACCCCTGTGTTCCGCAGGCACTGCGAGTGCTGATAGGGTCTCTGCGGAAGAGTATGAGGGTCAGGATCTGGCTTTAGAAAGATTAAACCTCTCCCTGGAGGCCTTCGATCTGCCTGGTTCTGAGACCCAACCCCGATTCCACCCGGGGCTCTGCCATGCGTGAGCTCAGGAACCATGGGGAAGGCACTGCCCCCGGCTTGGCCTCAGTTTCCTCGCGTGTCACGGTGTGATGGTCACTCCCCGCTGGGTGGTTATGCGTGTGCTGTCTTTCCAAATACAAGTCAAAACCTAAAGGATCCTGGAGCTTTACTGAATTCATTTATTAAATATTTAATTTATTAATTTAGATACACATATGCTTAAAGCCAAATTGTATAAAATAATGCATTAATTTAGAAGTAAATTCAAATGGTTTTTACTAGTAAATATAGTAAAATTGTCTTCCCTACACTTTTTACCAACAGTATCCAGTAACCATTATAAACAGTCCAAATAGCATGAGTGAGGTCCCAAAACAGTATCTTGATGTTCACAACAAACTGATACATTCACAATCATAGGAACTCCGGAAGACATGGGTCTAACGCCCTCCTTTTCTGAGGGCAGCTGCGGGCACACGTGCAGTGCCAGCCCCCGGGCAGTGCCAAGTGTCCAGGTGGCACCACAGGGGTGGCTCCCAGTCCTCTGTGCTTCAGAGTTACCTCCTTTCAGCCTCATCGCAACCTGGGAGGTGGGCACAGTAGTTCATCCTGTTTTGGAGATGAGGAAACCAAGGCTTTCAGACCCACAGAACTTGCCCGGATTGTGAGTCTGGCGAGGAGCTTGGACTCTACCTCACTCAGTTCTGTCTTACTCTGGAGCCCAAGCTCCTAACGCTGCCCTCTGTTCCTCCTACGCACACAGATCATGCAGAGTAATCGGTGGCTATTATTATCTTCTTATTTCCCCAAAGGGCAACTGGATAGGATTTGAACTCCATAGGGGTCCTCGGCCAAGATGCCAACAGCAGAAGATGGGGCTGGCTGCCGCCTTCCCCCCAGTCCCGTCCCTGGTTGGCTTCCAGGCAGCCGTTCCCTTGACAGAGAGAGGTTTCTCCCCAGCCCCTGCCCAGCCCGACCAGCCCTTCCTTCCACCGCCCTCTCTCCAGGCCCCATTGTGTCTTCCTGATGCGCATCGCCACTCGTCTCTCCTCCTCCGTTTAGGAGATAAGAGCAAGCAATTGTCTTTTATAGACACTGTAATGAAGCCTGTCATCACACAAAAGAAGTTTGCTAATAAAATAAATCAAAGCAGCAATGGCAATGAATGGGGAGCAAGCTTTTACAGGAGATTTGTGCTCGTCTTGTGGCAGGATGCTTCCAGTGAGAAGGCTGTTCCCCGGCACCCAGCTGACGGGCTCCGTGGAAACCTTCTGGTGGAGCAAGGCTCCCAGAGCAGGCAGGGATGGGTGGGGGCTGGGACAGGGCCGGGAGGGAGGGAGGCTAGAAAGCTGACAGCAGAGAGGGGCTGCACAAGTGTCATCTCAGTGGCCTGTAAATGCAAATACGATGGGGTCCAGTCAGACATGCTGGCTGTGGCCGGCACTGCGACTCCCCCTTCTCTGCCACCAACTGGACTCCTGTGCCCGTGTGTAACCGGGGGCAGGGGGAACGCACTTGCATGCCTGGCCCCCATGGTGCCCCGTGACTGTGCCCCCACCCCCACCCCATCATTCTCCTGGTCAGTTGCAGGTTCTGCCACCAACTCAGTTAGAAAAACTACTTCTTCTCTCTGAGCCTCAGTTTCTCCATTTAGAAATTGGACCATAGGACAAAAGATGTGATGGCGTTGGGCCAAAGGGCAAACTCCAGCTGAGGACAGGGCGGCTCCCAGGTGACTGCCTGGCATGAGGTCACGAGCTGGCACTGGGACCGCAGAGTGGTGTGTGCCGTGGTGTTTGTGCGTCTTGAGTGGCTGCTGCCCCAGCTGTGAAGGAAGTGGGGCAGAGCCCTAAAGGTACACAGGTAGGTGGCCAGCCCTGACCAGCGCCCCAGCCCAGGGCGAGTCGTGACACTGTTCTTTGCCTCCAGCTTTTATCGTGTCTTTGGAAGGAGAGCCCCCTCCAGTCTTGGGGTCCCGCCTTATAACCAGTGAGCACCACAGTGTTGACGCTGTGTAAGGGGCGTTCCGGGTGGCAGAGCGAGGTCTGAAGGGTTGGGTGTGCCTCGCACGGCCCTTCTCAGCTGCTCAGGTGCTCACAGGCCTCACAGGAGTAGCAGCATCTTACTGAACAGGTGTGTGTGACTCTAAAGGCAGTTCCCACCCTGAACAGCCTCAGTGGCGCTGCCCAGGTGCTCACAGGCCTCACAGGAGTAGCAGCATCTTTACTGAACAGGTGTGTGTGACTCTCTAAAGGCAGTTCCCACCCTGAACAGCCTCAGTGGCTCGTGTCCAGGGCAGGGAAGCCGTGAAGCAAAGCCATCGTCCAAAGCCAGGACTCCTCTGGGCTCTGGACATTCCTCTCAGCAGATCAAGGTCACCCCAGTCCCTCAGGAACCTTCAGGCTGGTGGCCAGCGTGGTCAGGGCCAAAGAAACCCGAGGTCACAGCAAAGGACAGGATTTGGAAATTGATCATCTCTGCATTAGGGAAGGTTCCTTGCCAGGCAGAGCGGAGACACAGCCTCGTTAGCTAATGCGAGTTTAATATGGAGTTGAGAGAGCTGGACGCCAGCCTAGCCAACTGCCCAGGAGATGTTCAAAAATAGAACGAAGGAAGGTGTCCCCCACCTGCTCGGGGCGCTCCACCTCCCGAAAGGCAGGGGCCGCCAGGCAGCGTCCTGGGCAATCTCCTCCGGACAAAAGCATCCCTTCGACATCCGTCACTTTGTGTAAAAGAAGAGTTATTGTTATGGGATCCTGGCGCCTGATCAGTATCTCCTGCTTTGCAAATAAACTTCTTGGCTTGGCCTTGACATTAATCTACCATCAGGAGCCCATTATCTCAAGACCAATGTTCTGTTCTATTGACTTGCTCATGGTTTTTTTTCTCCCCCAAGATCAGAATATAATTGCATTTCTCCAGGCAGCATGTCCACTAATTGCAGCCCCATACACACAATAGCCCCTTGTGGAAAGCCCAGGACAGGGCACATCGGGGTGGATAGAGAGAGCGGCTGGCGGGGGGTCCAAGGGGACTGAGAACCCTCAGGTGCATGAGGTAGAAGGAAGAATGGCCCTTCTAGAATTAATCAAGACATTAAACAAACCCCCAGTATCCCATTGAGCAGTTCAAGCTGAAAATAGTTCTTTGACAGAATTGATGGTGTAAGTGTACCCACTCCTACTCCTCATTCCACAAGTGAAGGCGTATAGTGACAAGATTAATAATAATGTCCCGAATCCAGCTGCGTCCCACCATTGCCACAGCCTCCAAACCATGACCGAAACCGAGAACCACAAACCAAAGCCTTGACGGCCTCATACCTGCAAGGGCCTCCCAGGCCTTCCCTCCCCAAGTCTGCACCCTCCCGGCCCTTCTGTTTGTGAAATAGAAATTGGATTGTGTTGTCTCCCTCACTGATGACTTTTAGCACAGACTCCCTATTCTGCCCTTTAGGACCCTTATGCTTGTCCCCACACTTGTCTTTGACCTCCCCTCCTATCACTTCTCCCTCTGCTCCCTTGCTTTGTTCAGTGATTATGCTAAACCTAGCCCTACCCCAGGGCCTTTGCACTTGCTCTTCCTGCCACCTGTTCACTCACCCCTCAGATCTTTATGTTACTTTTACCTTCTCATCATTTAAGTCTTGCCTCAGATATCCCCTGCTAGATGAGGCTTTCCCAGACAGGTAGAGGTGACAGAGCAGCCCACACATCCATTCAGTGAGTCTATCCAGTGACCTCATTTTGGTTTCCTTACAGCACATATCACCACCTGAAACTGTCTCCCTGTGTTAGTTACCTACTGCCACGGGGAGAAAAGTACCCCCCAAACATAGCATCTTACAGTGGTTATTACTGAAAGTTTGTGTGGGGCAGGGATTTGGGAGTGGCTTAGCAGGACAGTGCTGCCTGGGGCTGTCTTGAAGTTGGAGTCAGAGTGTCAGCCAGGGCTGCCATCATCTGAAGGCTTGACTGGGGCTGGAGGATCAGCTTCTAAGACCGCTCATTCATTGACTGGCAAGTTAGCACTATTAGCAGAAGGCCTCAACTCCTCCGCCCTGGGCCTCACCATAGCACTGCTTGAGTGCCCCAAAGCAGGTGTTCCCAGGGAGTAAGGTGGAAGCCTTATCATTTCTGCAGTGTCCTGTTGGTTACACAGCTCAGTCCTCCTGTGACCGTTCTGGGAGAGAACTAACATGGGGTATAAGTACCAGGAGGTGAGGGGGTCATTGGGAGGGCCGTCTTATAGACTGCCCCCCCCCTCCCCGCCAAGAGCAGGAGACCTGGCTGACTTATTCACCACTGTATGTGCCCAGCACAGTGTTTGGCACATAGCAGATACTCCATAAATATTAGTCAAACGTATGAATGAATCATGTAACACTGCTGTGTCTGTGTGCCAGTCTGTGCTAAGCACTTTCCATGCACTGTCTCATCCCCCAGGCCCACCCCATTTCATCCTTTGCAGATGAGGAAACTGAGCCTCAGAGGAGTTAGTACCTCGATGGAAGTCACAAAGCTGATAAGTGGCTGAGGCAGGATTTGAACCCAGGACTGTTGAGGAGGGTCTGGTTAGGCTGGGCCCCTCAGTGGGAGTGAGTCAGCTTTGATTGTACTTAAACATTCTCAGATTGCAGCCAAACCCAGGAGCTCTTTGTGATGCCAAGTATGGAGGGAGAAACATCAGGCCCCTCACTGCAGCGATCCCAGCTGCACGGCTTAGCTGGCCAGACTGCTGAGAGGTGAGGGCAGGGCACCTGCTGCCACGGCTCAGGGTGACCCAGCGAAGAGGCAGACATCCAGGAGCAGCCTCCAGACCCGTGTGCCGCCCTGTCCCCTTGCGTCCCTGCCCCAGGCCTCACTGAGCGGTCACCTCGTCCTCCCCACTGAGCCCCCATGCCGGGCCTTGGAATTCCTCACAACAGCACAGCATCCACGTCTAGAGCTCAGATTCCAGAGTCGGCGAAAGCCGAGTGTGAATTCTGGCGCCACCTCTTGCTCACCCTGTGACCCTAGACACGCCTCTAGCTTCTCTGAGCTCGGTGTCCTCATCTGTAAAACGGGGCTCTGTCCCCACCCGGGTTCCAGGTGTCCTGACGAGGCTGCAGTGCAGTTGTGCACATGAAGCTCGTGGCGTCGTGTCCGGCCATGAGGAAGCACTCGGTGCCGTCAGCTGTTATCACGCTGCTGTCCTCCGTCCCTAGTTCTATAAACGGGGCCTTCGTGGACAATCCAAGCTGATGCTTTCGATGAATTGGAGGCAGGAATATCATCTTCTCTCTCCCTTTCACCCTGCAGGTGTGGATGTGTGGGGGCCGCATGGAGGACATCCCCTGCTCCAGGGTGGGCCACATCTACAGGAAGTATGTGCCCTACAAAGTCCCCGCCGGTGTCAGCCTGGCCCGGGTAAGCTGGCGGCTTCGCTGGAGGGGGTGCGAGGGGGTGGCCTAGGCCCATTAGCAGAGCAGAGACCCTCTAAGGCACCTGGGGCCGCAGGCCAGATAATCCCTAAGTGTGCCCCCACCGCTCTCCAGGAGAAATCCGTTGTAAAAGAACTTAAAGCCCTGTTTACCCACTTAGTACCTACCTGTGTGACTTTGGGAGGCTTACTTGACTCCTCTGAGCCTGTTTCTGCTTTTGTGTAAAGGAAGTTAATTTTTCCCAACTCTTACTTAGCATTGCCAGGAGAATTAAGGCGATGGCACCATTTCCCAAAGTGTGACGGACAAGATGGTTTGAGGCGGTAGATACAGGAACATTTTATTTACATGTGTTTAAATTAATGTGGACGAGAAATTAACATGTATTCGTGTAGCAAACTTGTGATGTCACAGACATCGTGACTTAGAGTAAAGCTAAAGCGGGTGCAAAGTTAAAGAAACATGTTAGGTAAATGTTACTGCAGGCTGAGTGGTGTGTATGGAGACACGGTACTTAAAACTTCCTGGCACAGGGGCCGTTAATAAAGGTCAATGTCTCTCTCTTCTCCCCACCCCTCCCCACTTTTATTGCCAAAGATTCTGTCAAACTATTTCATGCCTTCCAGTGGGTTGTATTAATCATTGCTTGAACTTCATTGGCCACTGGCGACCAATGTAAATCCGTTGGCCAGAGGTTTGGGTTTTTTCAGGAGAGGGGTATGAGTGATAGTTCACTAAACTTTAATAATACATTTTAAAATATTAAGTGTCTTGACAAAACGAATCAAGGTGACCACAAAAGAAAACCGAAGAGAATGGGGTGTCCCCCGAGGGTAAAAAGGGTCACGGAAATTTGGGGGAGCTGGAAAGGTCACCAGCACAGCTTTGCTCGTGGACAGCCCACCCCACTCTTCCACCAGACAGCGCCCCCTTGTAAGCCTGATTGGCATCAGCCTCCTCTGCCCAGGCCGCTGCCGCCCCCTTCCTGATCACCAGACAGTCGAGGATGTGCAGGATTGTAGCCCCTGGGTCCAGGGAGAGCCTCTGTCCTGCAATTTACAAGAAGACAGAGATTCCCAGCGCAAGGGTCCCACCAATTCCTCCCCCACCCCCACCACACACACACACACACACACACCCCCCTCCATCAGTGGCTGTCTCAGAGGCGGCTGGCTAGGGCCTATGGAGCCGGCGTTGAGGGAAAAGAGAGCCGGCAGCGCTCTCTAGTGGTCAAAGGGTGCAACAGCAACTGCACCCGCCATCCGCGCTTTGGGCGGCTCCACGTGACGCAGCGATGGGTTCTAGATCCAGCAGAAGAGGCAGGAACCACAATTCCTCTGAAATACCATTTGCAATCTCAGAGAAGGTGTCAGGCACAAAACAGCGCAGTCTCTCAGCAAGCCAAGACCGACCCTTCCAGTTCTTAGGGACGGCGGGACCATGGGGACCCCTCTGACCCCTGAACAGAGCCGTTCCCCAGAGCATCCTCTCCCTCTGCAGAGCTATCATCTGCGATCCGCCGGGTAGAGAGGCACTACCGCCTCCGGCTTATGGAACTATAGATGGATTCAGTGGTAACAGCTAACTGTAGTAACAAAAACTTCCGAGAGCTAGGCAGCTTGCAGAGCATCTTACGTATTTATCCAACTTAATTCTTATTTGCTTTTAATCCCCATTTTAGACATGAGGAAATGAAACATAGAGACATTAAGTCCAAAGAGCCAGAATTCAATCCCACCCTAGGCCTGTCTGAGCCTGAGGCAGCATTCGTCCCTTAAATAGCGACTGCTAATGTTAGTGCCAGCTTTCATGTCAGCATCAGCTTCAGCAAGACGGGAAGTGTATTTCAATGTTATCGGAATTCTGTGTTTATATATTTTCATTTATTTTTGTCTGTACTGGATCGGTTTCCTGTGCCTTTCCACCAGTTGACAGTCTGCGTGGCGCCCCATGTAAGTTTGCGGGACCACGGAGCTGCCTATGTAAGCTCCCCTGGCGTCCGATCCAGTGTCTGATACCCTCATTTAGTTGCAGATCAGATATTAAATGTTTGCTCCGTGTTTTAACAACCAATTCCTTCTAGAGCATTATCTCTGGGAACATCATTTTGATGGATTTGAGGAGAGAGATTCCCAAAGCCCTGAGAGGGACTGATAAAGAGGGCAGCCGAGGTCTTGCTGAAGTTGTGCCGACTCCGGGACAAGCAGCCAGACAGCAGAGAGGAAGCGGAGCAGGGAGGAGGGGCTCGCCTCCAGCTCGCCTGCCTCCGGAACAAGCAGCCACTTGGTTCACGAATTTGCTAAAAGCCTTCTCTCTGCCTCTGGGAAAGGGGTCTTAGGGAAGGCAGTAACGGGAACCCCCTCGAACTTGGCAGAACAAAACTGGAGACTTACTCCAAGGGTTGAGCAAATCTCTGTGATCCCGGCACAAGAAGAGCAGGACTGGGACCCAGAACTAGGAAGGTGTTAGGAGGAGGGATAAGAGGGCCGCACAGCCCACTAAAACCCCTGGGTCCTTTCCAGGGTTCTCGTAAGTGGAGATAAGGGGATAAATGTGAAGTCCTTCATTTCGGTCCAGATACTCAGCTGCACACAAGTTCAAGATCTGGGAGAAAAGGCTTATTAAGTTATGTCTGGAAAATGCAATATTCATTAAAATAGTGATTTTTTTTCTTTTTTCCCTTTTTTTATTGAATTTATTGGGGGTGACATTGGTTCACAAAACCATACAAGTTTCAAGTACACAACTCAACAAAACATCATCTGCACACTGCATCGTGTGCCCACCACCCAAAGCACAATCTCCGTCTGCCCCCCCTTCCCCCACCCTTTGCCCACCTCCATCCCCCTTTCCCTAACAAAAAAAAAATAATAATAATTTTAATATCAACTAAAATTTAAACATATGTGATTTGCTCCTGTAAGAATAACACTGTGAATGTCAGCACCTTGCCTTGGTCAGAGTGGCCACCCTCGCCTGCGGCTTGAGCACATTAGTGAGCAAAGGACCTGGGGCGAGGGCAGCCTGGGAAAGAGAGAGTCAGGCCCTTCAGGCCTTCAGCTTCCTCTGGGCACAGTCTTAAATTAAACCCAGCTTTGCCATGCAGGGGCCTGCTGGGGACAGCGCTGTCCCTGACCTCTTTTCTAACCCACTGTTGACCTCTTCAGCACTCAGGAAGAAGGCGGTGACAAGGAAGTTCCTTAGCTTCCTAGTCCCAAACTCAGAGGCAGCACAATTGAGGAGTTGGTGAATCTTGTCTTTGGTACCAGGGCCTCCTCCTATTGGCTTCCTTCCTCCTCACTCGGGAGTCACTAAACTGTTTTCGTGTGGCCCGTGAGCTAAGAATGATTTTTACATTTTTAAATAGTG
>NW_005362269.1:4340448-4350598 GCF_000412655.1 Myotis brandtii
AGATTATTTTGTGACACATGAAAATGAAATTTCGGTGTCCATAAAGTTTTATTGGCACGCAGCCACACGCATTCATTTACACAGTGTCTCGGGCTGCTTTACAGCTACATCATCAGAGTTGAGGTCATATGGCTTGCAAAGCCTAAAGTATTTATTATCTGGCCCTGTACAGAAAACATCTGCTTCTAGAGCTGTCATTTACCCTGAGGCGTGAAAGACTGATAGCAGCCTGCGTGCTGACTCTCTTGCACCCTTCAGAAGAACATTTGGATCGCAGTCGGAAAAAATACTTTTATGATGGAGATAAAGCCTGGAGACTTAAATGCGTGTGTTGAAGGGGAGAGGAGATTTCTGGCAACAGCCAGGGGTTCGAGGGCAGGCGCTGTTGGAGCAGGAACTTCCCCCGACCCTGGAGTTGCGCTCTTCCAGAGCAGCTGTCAGATGCTCAGCAGGTGGAGTCTGCCCTGCAGGTGGGACAGGAACGTTTGTCACTCCTCTGTCCCCAGGTCTCCTCACTAACAGGGTGCCTCCTCACCCACTGCCTCTACTTGCCAGTAATGTGGTTGTCTTTTTGTTTTGTTTTGTTTTTTTGGATAATCCTTGTGCTTCATAATAAAAGTAGCAGAACTATCCCAGCTCAAAAAAACTATTTAAAATTCCAGCTGCTGAAGGGATTCTACCTTTTGGTCGCAAATTATAATTTGTTTTTACCATGCAACTCGGTCAGCACTTTTGAAAATGACAGAAACCCAACTCAAACTGGCTTGAGCAGAAAGGGAATTTACCGACTGGTGTAAACGGAACGTCCTAAGGTGGTTTGGGCTTCGGGCATGGATGGATTCAGGTGCTAAAAGGAGGAATGTGGTCCTCCCTCCAGCCCTCAGTTCTGCTTCATTCTGGGTTGACTTCGGCCTTGGACGGGCTTTCCATGTAGCCCAGCTGCCCTGGCTGGCATCTTACCCATCAGAGTAATCCACGCAGAAGCACAGTGATTCTTCGCCATAGTTCCAGCAGAAATTCCGTGGCTAGTAAATGCCTGTTGATTCTGATTGGCTTGGCTCAGATCACGGGTTCCCTGCTGACCAATCCCTGTGTCCAGAGCTGTCTGTATTCCCATTAGCCTAGCTGAGTCCTGTGCCACATGAGATAACAGTGAAGCAGAGGTGGGTACCGCCCCCCCCCCCCAAAAAAAACAGGGGGAGGCCATCCCTAGAAAAAGTGGGGATGGAAATGGGCCAGCAAAACAACAGCAGCCTATTACTCAACCATAAGTGGTAGAGTCCTTACAACACATGTAGATAATAAACATAGAAGGTTGACAGACATGGTAGGGCTGAGGTCATTGATGCAACAATGTAAAATAAGAAAGACTGGCCTAGCTGGCATGGCTCAGTGGTTGAGTGTCGACCTATGAACCAGGAGGTCAGGGTTCGAGTCCCAGTCGGGGCACATGCCCAGGTTGCTGGCTGGATCCCCAGTGTGGGGTGTGCAGGAGGCAGCTGATCAATGATTCTCTCTCATCATTGATGTTTCTATCTCTCCCTCTCCCTTCCTCTTTGAAATCAATAAAAAATATTTTTTAAGAAAAAAAAAGAAAGAAAGAGTAGCCTCAACCTCCAGAACCCTTTGCACCCCACGCCCAGGCCTCAGCCCCTCGGAGTGCCTGAGCCTTGCACCTGCCTGTCGCCCCTCCAGAACCTGAAGCGCGTGGCCGAAGTATGGATGGACGAGTACGCCGAGCACATCTACCAGCGCCGGCCCGAGTACCGCCACCTCTCCGCCGGGGACGTCGCTGCCCAGAAGAAGCTCCGCAGCTCCCTTAACTGCAAGAGTTTCAAGTGGTTTATGACCCAGATCGCCTGGGACCTGCCCAAATTCTACCCGCCCGTGGAGCCCCCGGCCGCAGCATGGGGGGAGGTGAGTCGAGGGCAGGGCCAGCTCCAGTACTGGAGCCACTGCAAAGCGCACACACGGACCCCTGTTCACAGGGCGGGGAAACGTGCCATCAGGGTATCAGTTGTGAAACTTTCTCATCTTTCTCCAGCTTTGTTTCTTGTTGTTTTGGGTTTGGGGTTTGTTTTGTTTCTCGGTGCGTGTATTCTTCTGTTTAATGATCCAAGTAGAGGAAAATCAGAACGTTAAGTGATTCGCATAAATTTTATCATTTACCGTTATATTATGCACTGCCGGCTTTAAACGCACATCAGATTTCACTCACAAGTTCAAAGATAAATTATTAAAAAATTTAAGACGGAGACACAGAGCTGTGATCCAGCACAGGCCCTCCTGAGCGAGGGGCTCTGGGCCACGACCCATGTCACACGCCATGAAGCCTGTCCTGCTGGGGAGGCGGGCAGTCTTCCAGGGGCAGCGCTCAGTCGCCGGCTCCTGACTCCTGGGTCTCCGAGCTCAGAGGACCCTCTCACTTGTACATGGATGTAGTGGAGCTTGGGGAGAGGGATCGAATTCCCTGAGAGTGGGCCAGGGAGCCCTCCTTTACCACCCCTCCCCTCCAACCCCCTCCCCCCCGCCTCCAGGACTTTGTGCTCTAAGACAGCAGGGTTTAGAGGAGCCCCTCTCTGTGGGCTGAGCATCCTTTCCTGAGGGGCTCCAGGCACTGCCACGGCCCGGGCTCAGTTAGGGCAGCTCAGAGCCCAGCCCATCTGAGTCTCTGCTTCGGTTCCTTCCTCCACCCCCGCAGGGGCCCCAGGGGGAATCTTGCTGTGTCTCACTGGTCTGCTCTTTCCCTCTTTCTTGTCCAGATTCGCAGTGTGGGCACAGGGCTGTGTGCGGACACGAAGCATGGGGCTGTGGGCTCCCTGCTGAGGCTGGAGAGCTGCGTCCGGGGCCGCGGAGAGGCCGCCTGGAACAACATGCAGGTAAGGCCTCCCCCGGGGACTGGCACCAGGTTCTCTGCGCCCAGGTGTGGGGACTGGGAGGGACAGGCCATGGTCAATGCTGAGTGACAGAGTCAGCCCAGGGAGCGAGTTAGAAAGGCTCCCTGAACACCTTGGAAAGAGGATCCCTCGCCCTGCAGTCCAGCCACCAATGGGCGCTGCTGGTCACAAGTCCCGGCAACAACGCAGGTGGCCTTCACAAAAGGGAGCTATGGGCTCATGGCACTGGAAAGTCTGGATGATGTCATTGGGATCTCTCCAGGTCTCACCTCTGCTTCCCTCTCTGTTGGCTTCCTTCAGAACCTGCTCCTCCCCAGGGGGTAGCAGATGTGACCCCAGCAGCAGAGGCCAAGCCCCCCTGGGGGGAGGCACGTCCCTTCGGAGAGTTCTCAGTGCTGGCTCTCCTGAGCCGTCACGGGGAGGGGGAGGGGGGGGGACGTGATACGGTCCTCACAGTGATCAGGCCCAGGCCGCACCTGCAGCCTGGGGTGTGGTCGGCCTCACCGAAGAAGAGAGAGAGGGTTGGTTCCCCAGGGGTCATTCCCAGGAGGTGTGCTCAGAAGACGAGGGTGCGAGCCAGCCTTGCCGGGAAAGCCACCACCCTCGGGAACTGCATTCAGCTTCCCGGATCCCGTCCTCCAAGCGGTTAGCCCCGTGTTAATTCACACGGCTCCCTCCGAACCTGGGCTCAGGGCTCCTTCCTGTGGGTTTGTGGGATTTTGGAAGCTGCACTGATAAAGCCTGTAAGGCGGGTCCTGTGCAAACACAGACGTCAGCAGGTGCGCTGCGAGCTCGCCGAGAAAGGACAGCACCGCCTCTCACACTGCACAGCGCCCCGCCTGCCCATCGCTGCCCTCCCTCTGAGCTGCTTGCCGCTCCCCCTCGTCCTTTCTTGATGACAATCCTCATTAGATAGTGGTTCTCCTTGAGGAATTCTTCTGAATTCTGCAAGGCCATTATGTTGGATTTGCTCCAAAATAAGGTGGGGGAGGAGGTAAAGTCGTACAAGATTCACCCCTAGGTGGTGGGAACAGCTGTGGCCAATATACCCTTTTTCTGGACCTCTGTATTTAAACTTTCCATAGTTAAAAAAAATAAAATAAATAAAGTGCCCTCGCTCTGCCATGTTGTCATGATGTCCGTGTGCACAGGTGTTCACCTTCACCTGGCGGGAGGACATCCGGCCTGGAGACCCCCAGCACACCAAGAAGTTCTGCTTTGACGCCGTCTCCCACACCAGTCCAGTCACCCTCTACGACTGCCACAGCATGAAGGGCAACCAGCTGTGGAGATACCGAAAAGTAAGGCAGGCTGGGGGGGAGGGTGGGAGGAGGGGGGAGACAGGGCGACCCGCTTTAGAAAGAAAGCAACGCAGTGCCTCACTCCTGCCAGCAGAGCCCGCTCACTCACGCATGTGCGCCACAAGCCTACACGCCCGACGTTCAGACATTTGAGAGAAGCCCGAAATGCAGAGTTTATGTGAAATCTCTAGAATCTGAACTGTTGGTAACTGCGTCCATTAAACACACACACACAGTGAGGACCAATGAAAATTCTCTAGAGACGGTCAGTGGTTAGGGCCCCGGCCCAGAAGTGGCATGCTTCACTTATGCCCACAGCCCAGCGGGCACGACTCAGGCACACGCGAGGGAGGCGGGCGGTGTCTCACTGTGCCCTCAGCAGCAAAGCCACACAGGTCCGAGCCACTGGCCGGCCACTGCCTCGCAGCCCGTTGCTGTTCCTGCTGCTGCTGTTTGCTCGCACCGCCAGCGCTGCCTCGCTGATGACCTCCGTGTTTTGCAGGACAAGAGCCTGTACCACCCCGTCAGCGGCAGTTGCATGGATTGCAGCGAAAGCGACCACAGGATCTTCATGAACATCTGCAACCCCTCCTCTCCCACCCAGCAGTGGCTGTTTGAACACACCAACGCAACAGTCCTGGAAAAATTCAATAGCAACTGAGCCCACATGCCTCCACCGCAGGCCTGGCGGGGTCCTCCCTGCCGCTCACTGCGGCCTTCCTCTTCCCGGAGAGGCAGGCCTTCCGTGGGCACCGTGATGCAGAGGTGCTGGCCAACCGGCTCGGGGCGGAGCTGGAGCCAGGCGACTGCCTGGTCCTGAGGCCCTGAGCGGTGGAGGGGGTGTGGACAGCAGAGCCCACAGCGGCCCCACGAGATGCAGAGCCTGCTTTAACCCGATGGCACCGTGGAAGTCCAGGCGGACCTCGCAGCCTGGTCACCATGTTCCCTTGAGCATCATGCGGGAGAAATGCCAGGGCAGCCCCAGGCCACTCACCAATGAGGCTCGTAGATGACAGTCCTTTAGAAAGAGGCAATTTTGCCTGTTCAAGGCAGCTGTTAGCACATGACCACCCATTTGCAGCAGGAGAGAAGGGGCTGCTGGTGTCAGCCTTGTAGTGCTTGCCGGTCGGTCGTGGGGGTAAGTGCAGTTTGCTTCCGTTCTCTGTCACAGCCCCAGGGAACGCAGCCGGGCCCTCAGTGTGTTCTGTCCTGAACCCCGGCAGCTGCCAGGCCTGGGGTCAGATGCTGGACCCTCAGACATTCCTTTGCAATGTGGACATACACTCCTTGCTCTCTGGGTACTGGAAATGCCCATTTAGCGCCCTCCAGGCACAAGGACAGCCCAGCCATCAGTTTTTTAGGGCTGTTTCCGATGGCCTTGGGCCCATGGAAGAGGCCTAGTAAGATCCCCAAACCAGAAATTCTAGCTGAATTTCCCTGGTCAGTACTTCCACTCCCCCCCCCCTCTCTCTCTGGCAATTCCTTGCCTCGGGAGAGGAGCAGAGGTGTGGAGTGCTCCCCTCCCAAGTCTGGAGGCCTCCAGGGTAGACCACGACCAGGATGCCTGGTCTCTGACCTCATTATGGTTCTAGTTCTCACACCGAACTCTAGAATTTTTAAAGAACTCTGTAATTTGATCACAGGCTAGAATGTTACACAGGATCCTGGGATTCTGGCGTCCAATATGGCTTTCTAGAATGTTGTGATTAAAGGAGGCAGCCAGGTGTAATACAGTCATGGCAGCCCTCGGCCTAGAGACAATCTGTGAAGTCCCACTCCTGGGGGAGGAGGGGGGCTGTGTCCATCAGTTCCTGCCAGAGGCCTTGTTGTGACATGGTCCTCAGCCAGACCTGAGGCCCTGCGGCCTCCCACCACGCGTCCCAGGAACAGATGCACCCCAGCTCCATGCAGTCCCTCCTGTTTCCCTTCTGCTTTGTTAATTACATGTCACACTCCCAGAGGGCTCCCCGACTAATAGGAAGCATTTCTGAAACCAGCCTGCCACGCACTGATTCAGAACTGGAAATGGCATTCCGCAACCTATGGCTTCCATTAGCTAGCCCAGGAAGTACTGGAAATCGGTATTCCAATTAGAGTCGGGCCTCTCGATTGTATCATTTGCCAATTAAGTAACTGAGACGTAAATCTGGGAACAGAGCCACAAATCTGCCTTTGCGATGCCGGCTGATCTCAAGGCCATCAGTGATCTAGGGGAGGGGGAGAAAGCATTCCGGGTCACGTCCACCCCAATTAAGCGTGCAGCTGGCAAAGCGTCACTTCTGTCTGCCCCGCACAAGCCCCGCTCTGGCCACCTCTCCGCCGGAGAGGCCGCCTGTGCTGGCAGAGCTTGCTTGTTGAGCCCTGGTGTCTTCTCCAAATGAGCTTTGTCTGTGGAAGTGGCCCTCAGTGGGAAGGAGTCAAAGAGGAGGCCCCTTCCAGAATCTAGGATAACAAGGGCATTGCAGTTTGGAGAGTCGATTTAGGATTCCTCATCAGAGAGCAATGCAGCATCATTAAAATAAAAACTGTGCCTTTTAAAAATGCAAATGTACAGCAAATCCCTAAACTTGAACCATTTCCTAGTGCCTTGCTAGACAAACATAAAGGGATAGGGATTGGGGGAGGGGGGGATGTTTTTGGTGGTATGTGCAGTTCCTATCGGATGAGTGTGTGTTTCTTAATGTTGAATTTCAAGCAGGAGACTTTAGGCCTAGAGCAGGATCTGAGATGGAGATGCCCCCCGAGGGCAGAGGCCAGAAGTTGCTCCAGTTAGTGTAACACTCCAGATTAAAAGAGCAGCTGGACAGCTCGTGTAGTCTGTGGCCTAGAGGGGCCTCCGCAGCCCCTGGGAGAGGCCCTGTTTGGAGGCCGTGTCTGCATCCCCTCCTCCAAGCCCCCAGACAGAGTGCAGAGCACTGGCTGGATTTCCAAATGGTCCCACTCCAAGTGGATGAGTGTTCTCGGCACGACCAGGACTCATGTGGAAAGCAGGAGCAGCCCCAAGCAGTCCTCAGCCTTCCTCTCACCCAGCCTTTGGGTCTCCTTCTGGATCTGGTTTCGTTCCCTCAACAAGGGATGGGCAGGTCCTCTGAGCATTCTGGCCTCTGTCATTGCTGAGCCCACATCTGTAGGTGCTGGTGGTTGACAACGTGTGTAATAGGGATGGCAGGAGACAAGTTCGTTGCCTGGCTGACCAGCTGGCTGATTGCAAATACTGGCCACTCGTTGTTTTGGCCTCATTTATTCTAGACTGGCTGTCTTAAGGATTTCAGATTCCTGCTCACACCCCCAGCTGATGCCCAAATAAAACAGCCAGGAGCCTGTGGAGAGGCTGTCAGCCAGGTAATGGGTGAGAATGTGGGCCCCTTTTTTTCTAAAGGCTTTATTTCGAGCACGAGATCACAAAAAAAATGAGTGGCTAAAAGGTATCATGACCATGTGGCCCACCAGCAGCCTTTCCGAAGGGGACTCCAGAAACATTTCAAAATAACAAGCGCATCTCGCTGTAAGTACAGGCCTTTGGAGGTGGCCAAGTGTGCCAGCACACGTGTGAAAAGCCATTGCCTCCCATGGGAGCTTGTTTCAGCTTTAAAAACAGCCCAGAAACTGTTGATTCTCCTTTTAAGGAAGAAATAGCTCAGAGGCAGAAGGGGTGCCTGTGGGGGGGAGTAACCTTAGGTCCAGGGGAGAAAGCAGTTGCTTCAGATGGAGCAGACGGATTCCCAAAGCCCACATTAGAGTCGTTTTTCTAACCTCCTACCTGTGGAATTTCTTTTTGTGCATCTCCATTTGTCTAGTCTCTGGAGCATCAAACAAGCTCAAAGCACTTTACAGCTGTCAGTGGGAAATCCGGAATCCTTGCTTCCACAACCCCTGGTTTGTAGATTGGTGATCTCGTATAATTTCTAATAGACGATGCATTTTCAGCATTTTCTGGAAATTTCTAAGTGTGGGAGAGGGGCAAGGAGTGTGGTTCTGTTCTGGGACTCTTCTCTGCTTTCAGCTGATGCTCTTTGTGAAAAATCCAAGTAATATTTTAGTTCAACTTGATCGTGAGCCGAGGCCCACTGCCACCTCTGGGGTGGGTCTTGGGCCTACATTCCAAGTGACAAGGTCCCGGGCCCGACAATAGAGTCAGGCTCCTGTTCTGTTGGGGCTGGAAAACCGGGGTCCCAAGGGGGTTAGGGACTAGTTGAGCAAAGTCAGACTGGGATTCCCTAGAGAAAGCTCGAGACCACCAGCCTCTCTTCTCCTGCCTGGAAAAGTGCGCCTTTGTGAAGAACTGACTTCATGTACAGTTGTGATTGTGACTGAGTAAAACTCCAGACTTTCTCTAACGTGGTCTCCAGTTCATTCCTGGTCGTGCGCCATTCCCCACTCCACCTTTCCCTCCTGCTCAGTACCCAGGCCCTCTGCCGGGCACTGAGCAAACTCCCAACGAGGGAGGCAGACCTAAAGCAACTGACCAAGATGATTTCAGATGTGAATAGGGCGAGGAAGGATATAAAACCAGATATTTTAGAGGCTGGAGTGCCTTGCTTATTCAGAAACAGATTTAGAGAACTTGGCAATGTGCTCAGCATTGGGAAGGATGGTCGGGGGATGCCTGTCCGCAAGAGCTGGGAAATATGAGGGAGTGTGAGCCAAGAGGCAATGTGGGCAAAGTGAAGAGCCAGTGCAAAGGCCCTGAGGCAGGAAGGCGTTCCCATGTTGGAGGCACAGAGGAGGTGAGCAGGGTGGCCCACGACAGACTACACCCAGGAGCGGAGGAGTTCAGGAGGACAGTGACAACATGACATAAGCTTAGCTCATTTCGGATGCTCACCCATCAGCCAGAAGTCTACTTACCAAAACGTTGATACTTTGAGTATTAGGTTTGTGTGATACCATGTGGTGGGAAGAGCACTGGCTGGTCCGGCTCTGCAGCAGGCTCACTGAGATCTGGTGTGCGTCCTGCCCACTTTCTGGCCTCAGTTTTCCTCAGTAAAAATTAGACATTTTGGGATCCAGTTCCACCGATGTTCCTGTGGTTGAGTCTTGATGTGGAGCTGCAGGGGACCATGAGCCGTGCTGCCCGCTGTGCTGTCACGCAGGGCCCACCAGAGGGCGCCGTGGACCACCGCTTGGAGAAGGCTGACACCAGAAAGGGAGCGTGTTCACTAGCCACTGTGGCAGGTTTAAGCCCTGAGAGGGTGGATATTTCCTTTTGTAGCTTCCATTATCTTTTGAAAAGTCTTTTACCACCCATGAACATGATCATTTTCTTCTAAAAATTGTAATGGGTTTCTTTAGAAAGCTTAACTCTTACTAGGAATAAAAAAGAGGAGAGGGAAGGCATTCCAGGTGTTGGGGACAGCAGGTGTGAAGATGCTGTGGAGGGAGATGACAGATATGCAGGTCAGTGGGGCCGGAGCAGAGTGGGAGAGAAAGTGGAGACAAGAGGCAGGAGGAGCCATGTTAAGGAGTCTGGTCTTTATTTTAAAAGCAGAGGAACCACGAGAGGGTTTTAAACTGGGCAGAGTGAGGGCATCAGATGTGCCCTTGGCTGATGCTGGAGCCAGGAGGGACTTGCTCAAGGAGCTGGGCACATAGTAGGCCTACAGGGTGAGAAACAAATCCAAGCAGCTGGCCCTGGGGGCCTTCTCCAAGTCACCAACCGCTGGGGCAGGTGAGAGGACAGAAAGAGGACATTTCTCACCCTCCCGAGCCCTCCGTGAGGAGAAGCCAGGTGTCCAAGGGGCCTGGCTGCACAGAGTGGGAGCTCTGGATACCTGTTCCGAAATGGCTTTAGAGAACTTGGCAGTTCCCTCAAAGTTTTGAATCTTCTTTTTCTCTGTGTTTCGTTTGAGATGGGGGCTTTGAGGGTTCTTAGTAAGAGCCCAATAAGTATCGGATGGACAAATACAGTTTGAGTAACGTAGTTTCAGATTACGGCCTCCCCTCCCTCCACCC
>NW_005362269.1:4350732-4358636 GCF_000412655.1 Myotis brandtii
GCCTACTGACCTTCTGACAGAGTGCTCCCACATTTGTTACATGCAATGCGCCCTTCCTCTCCCTGGGCCTCCAGTTCCCCCTATGACACTGGGGGAAGGGGAGCAAATTAGATCGTGGACAGCCTAGACTCATAGTTCTAAATCTTGCATTTAGGATTTTGTGATGGCCCTGGTCATAAGGATTTATTTTCCAAGCTCAGCGAGGGGATGGGAGTGGGACCCCCTTCCGGTTCTGCTGGTGTCTCCCACCCCAGGCTTTCTGGGCTTTTGCTGAAGTGGGTCCAGGGTTCAGTATCCAAAGCGTCCTTTCTGCAGCTGCTCACAGCTCTGCCAGCCTCTGGCCTCGGGCAGCTGCCTCCTCTTGTTCACCCTCAAGGCCTGGGCTGCCTGGCTTGGCCATACCTGGGCGCCACGACCTGCAGTTCTTGCCCTCAAGTCTGGCTTGATTCATGGCGGGCCGGGTGCTGGCCTGTGGTGCACTCACACATTAACGCGCACAATGCCAGAGAAACAAAGGACCACTCCGTGAACCCTTAGAAAGCAGGTTTCTTAGCAACTTTACAGCTTTTGTTCATGAGCTACTTTGACTTGAAGAAGCGTCTGATCTCCTGCCAGCTCCTGCCTGGGGATGGGGGGAAGGGGTGGCGGATCTGCCTTTGCTGGAGCTGAGAGCTGAGCGCCCCACCATTACTCTCTATTTACTATAGGTCATTAATTCGTTAACATTGAACTCAGGGCCAACAGCACTGTAACTAATGACTCAGAGAAACGTACTACCACATCTTCGTGCCTATGAACACTAGACAGCACCTCGGCACTGCGCTTGAGGGGCATTTTAAACCACAATCACCAACAGAAAGGTTGTACAAAAATATGAAAAACGTGCCACTACACAGACCACAACGAGGACACTTGTTTACAGCGTGGGAGCTGACTCGACCTCAGCTGGGAACATGCGTGTTCGAAGACTCAAATATTCTGCCACTCTGCCCGTGCACATGTCTGTAAATGACCTCGAAGGTACCACCAGTATTCATTTTGAGGTTGCAAATACATTTTAGTGAGTAGGCACAGTCACAAATACGAAATCAGTGAAAAGTGAGGATCTTTTCCTTTATTCATTCATTTGTTTAGTGTCTTTCTCCTCCACTTAATTTCCGAGGGCAGGGCTCTTCCTGTACCCGCGTCCACCGTCTTTCCCCCAGTTCTTAGCAGAACTGGCTTGGACCTCAGACATTGTTGAGCTTCTGATGAACCAACCACCTACCTCTGGAATTTCAGTTTTGCAAAATTTATTAACAATCCTTATTACTTATGTTATCATTAGCTACATAATCAGTTAAGGCCAAAATGAAACATCTTTTCAGGACTGACTTTCCCTAACCAAACTCGCAAAAGACTGACAGAGAAATGAAAAGTCCATTTTTTCATGGGCATTAGAATTGTCTAGTGACCCAAGTAATTGTGTACACTCTCCTACTTACTATCAGTTGAGTTATAATTTACAAGTTTGCTTGGTGCTCTGCCATTAAAGAAGTGGAGAGGGCTAAGGGCTATTTTTTGCATTCCCCTGACAGTTTCACACGCTCCTATTTCCATACATAATTGGTTCCTAAAAATGTGACTAATGCCAAAAGCACAAAAGTCAAACAACACATTGATTCTGTCAGCAGGGCACATCTGTTCCTAGGGAATAAGAAATGGTATAACATTTCCAATTACAAATGCCTTTGTGGACATAATCTTTGATGATATATTTCCTGCCTTTCCTACTATATCTTCAATTTGATTATTTTCCTTCGCTAATCAAAAAAAAAAAACAGGCTTAAGAACATCAAGTGGAGACTAGAGATGCATCCCTTTCAACAAATCTAATGATTTCTTTTTATGTCAATTATAGTTAATAATACACATACTTCCTTTGTTGAGATATAATTCACCCATTTAAAGTGTATAGTGTTCTTAGTATATTCACAAGGTTGTACAACCATCACCGCTTCCTAATTCCAGAACATTTTTGTTGCCCCCCAAAAGAAACCCTACCCATTAGCAGTCACTCCCTACCCCAAACTACACACTACCACCACCCCGCCCCCAGGCCCTCAGCCGCTGGTAATTGCTAATCTGTTCTCTGTGGAGTTCCCTTTTCTGGACATTTCACATAAATGGAATCACAATATGTGGTCTTTGTGTCTGGTTTTCACTTAGCATATTTTCAAGGTTCATCCATATTGTTGCATATATCAGTACTTCATTCCTTTCCATTGAAGAACACTATTCCATTGTCTAAACAGACCACATTTTGTTTATCCAGTTATCATTTGATGGATATTTGGGTTATTTCCACCTTTTGGCTATTATGCATAATGCTACTACTATGAACATTCATGTACAGGTTTTTGTGTGGATGTATGTCTTCACTTCTCTTGGATAGACACCTAAGAGTGGAATTGCTAGGTCATATGACAACTCTACGTTTCACATCTTGAGGAACTGCTGAACTGTTTTTTCCAAAGTGGCTACGCCATTTTTGCATTCCTACCAGCTCAATGCGGGTTTCATTTCTTTCCTACATATCCTCACCAATACGTGCTATTCTCTATCTTACTGATTTTAGCTAGCCTAGTAGGTATGATGTAATTTCTCATTGTGGTTTTGATTTATATTTCCCTAATGACTGGTGATGTTGAGTATCTTTTCATGTGCATATTAGCCATTTGTATATCTTCTTTGGAGAAGTATCCATCATACCCTTTACTCAGTTTTTAATTGGCTAATTTTTTATTGTTGAATTATAAGGGTTTGTTATGTATTCTGAATACAAGTCCTTTGTCAGATATGATTTGCAAACATTTTCTTCCATTCTGTGGTTTTACATTCTTGATATACACATACTTCTGATCACTCCTATTGGTACTTTCATGTTCTTCATTCATACAACTTTATAAGATGCAATAAAGCAATCAATTACCCTTCCCGATCTTTGCTGTGCAGATGGATATGCAGATTGCCTATGTGGAAACTGAACAATTGGCAGTACTACCCTACCATCTTGCAATATGATGTCTTCTTCCATAACATGCAGAAACCTGAACTTGGGTACAATGGCGAGTGTTGGGCGTCAGCATGTGATGGATGAAATAACTCCTATTTATTAAACATTCACTAAGTGCAAGACACTGTGCTAAGTGCTTTACAAGATGACACTTGATCCTCACAATAGCCCTTTGAGAGAAGTACTAGTATCATCCCATTTTGCAGAGAGAGAAAACTGAGGCTCACGTAGTTTTAAAAAGTTGTTGATGGTCCCACAGCTAGGAAAGTGGCAGAGCTTGGATTCAAACCAAGTGCTTCTGAGTCCCGAGCCTTTGCTCTTACCCACAATGCCAATAACTACAAGGCCCATCCAGTGCCAGGCTGCAGCCCAAGGCCAGAGGAAGCCTGCACAGCTCCTCTGTGGAAGGAGGAAAACAAGGACAACGTGGCGCTTTTCATAAAACTAAATTGATTCCATTTAAATGACTGTCTTTTGTTCTCCCTACTTTTTTGGCATTCCATATTTCCTACTTAATAACAGTGCCAAAAGATGGGTTTCTTTTTTTATTATTCTTATAAAGGAAATATGGGCATATAGTAAAATATCCAAACAGGAAAAAGGTTATGAAATTCCAGTTCTTCCTACCTTTCTTGTGCAGTCCCCACCATAGACGTAACCACAATTACTAGTTTCTTAATATGTGTGTGTGTGTATGTGTGCATAAAATTTTTAAGAAATACAAATGGAATTTACACTCTACAATACTGCTTTCTATCTTTTTTTAAATCTTAGTAAATACCTTGGTATAATTGGGTATATTTAAGTTAATTACTGAAAAAAAAATGTTTTGAGTCCCTACTTAGCTAGCTACAGAATTGGAGAACTAGTGTTTATGCACTGGGCTACAGCAATAAACAAGACAGACATGGCCCCTGCCTTCAGGGGGCTTAGATTGTAATGGGAGAGATATCACACAACAACAACAAGGATAAAATAGTATAATTGCATATTATGATGATTGCTCATAAAAAGACATTTAAGATAGGGAGGGGTAGGGGGTGGGGGCAACCCTGTGGGGAAGAGGCATTTAAGTGAAGACTTAAAGGATGGAGCCAGCCATAGGAGGAGCAGGTAGAACAGCATTCTAGGCTGAAGGAGCTACAAATGCGAAGACCTCCAGGTAGGAAGGAACTTGGCTTATTTGAGGAAACTCAGGAAGAATAAGAGGCAAAGAGATGGCAGGGGCACTGTCAGAATGCACTGGGGAATTGGTGAGGGGCTTTGAGCAGGGGGTGGCATGGTTTGCTTTGGGGAGATGCTCCCTAGAGAATTAGTGGGTTAGGGACCGGCTCGGAGGCCAGTGAAGCACTTCAGGCACGTGATGCTGGTGGCCTGGCCTGGCTGCTGGCCATGGGAAATGAAGCAAACAGGACAGATGCTAAGTATTTATTGGAAGTAAGAGAAAATGTTTCAATGATGGGTCAGCTTGGAGCGGGGGAGAGGAAGGGAGAATCCAGGGTGGTACAGGTTGTATAGTTTATGGATTCAGTTGTCAGAGAAGATTTTAACTTGTTCGTCTTGGTCAGCAATGCCTCTAGAGTACTCCAAGCAAAGAGCTGAATGTTGCTATCTGGAGCATAGAGGAGAGGTCTCAGCTACAACTGTATTGGGGAGTTATAGACCTGCAATTTTAAATATGGGGGGTTTGGGTATGGAAAAGAATGTTACAGTTACTGACTCAAGATGCCCATTTTAAAACCTAGCTTTTCTTAAAGGCTTTAAGTTCAACATATAAATCTTATTATTCCATAAATCTAGTAACTTCTCATATGAAAATAAGAACAATTACCTCTACTTGTTTTTGATCACTGTCAAGTTAATTCGTAAGTTTAGTAGATTCAGTCCTCTTTAAACATTTAAGACTTACGGCTTTGATTACTCAAATTTCCTTAGACATTCAGACTACAGTTACAAATTTAATGGACCTGATTTTCTAAAAACACTTTAAATGCCTAACAGGGCAGATTTACAAATCTAAAAAGCAACATCTTTTCTAAGCACTTAAGCAACTGTTGTAAATTAATGACCTAGACTTATAAATGTAGCAAATCAGATTCTCTTGGCCATTTCAATCATTAAATCCAACACAAAGGAGAACGAGAGTCACAGAAGCTTCTCTCCTGTATTCACTTCTTCTTTATCGGAATATTTATATTTCCTTTCTGGAATTATGGATTTACTCCACCAAAATCGTAAAGGGATCCGATTTTTTCCAAATATTGCTATTTGGAACCAATCTGCCTCATAACCTGGGGAAAGCTTATGATTAAAACATTCCTTGAGGACTTCAAAAGTGCACATAAAGGATAGTTTAAAAGCCTGTGTCCCTGCCCCCCCAAAATATAGAGAGGCTAGGGGTATCAGTCTGGGTCCAGCTGGGAGAAACCACACAATAATTTGGACAGGCAAAGGGTGATACAAAGATGTACTAACTATAACAGGGAACTGTCGAAAACGAGCCATTGAAGAGAAGTAAAGAGAACTCTAAAGAATACAGGCATAGCAGATATAAGGAGAAGCCAGTACCCCCAAGGCTCAGATAGAGCCCCTGAGGAAAAGGGCCCTGTCCCTTCCCCAACCTGCCCCAGGAGTGTTGCCAGAAGAAGCTGGGGCTAAAGAAGCTGCAGGGAGTGCAGTAGCCTGGCACTGGATATAAACGCTGTTTGAAAAAATGTCTAAGTGCAAAATGTATGTAGAAAATGTAGAGTTCTTACCCACACCAATCAACTTTGGAACCAACATCACACACTAACTTGTACAGATACCCAGCTGTTTTCTGTGTATATGTCTGAGCTCCCCTGCTAAAAAATATCCTCTTTTAAGACAAGAAGTATGCTTCACCCTCCTCCTGTGGCCAACCTGAAATGAGTATACACAATATGGCCAATAATTTACTTTTGAATAGATGAACTCTGAGGGAGGAATGCTATTAAACTGTGCCTTTTTTCCCATTCATTTTTTTAATCCTTTTTCCCCCTACTATAAAAGCAACACATATTTATTGGGGAAAATGCAAAGCTAGAACAAAAGTAGAAAAATATTAACCATACTTCTGTTACCCAGAAATAAACACTATTAGTACTTTGGTGTATTTCTTACATACAAATAGGTTTTTTTTCTTATTATTTTTTAAAATATAGATGTACATATATTATATCTCATATCCAACTTTATATCCTGCATTTTTAACAACATAAAGCATTTCTCCGAGTCATCAACTCTTTGTTGGAGTCATGGCTGAAGTATTATATATGGAAAATGTTTACACTGATGTTGAAACTACCTTGAATGTTGCAAATATAAATGACTGCAAAATATATCTCATTCTGAAGATGTTAGATAGTTTACTGAACCACTTCCCTTGTGGAAGTTTTAGCGTATTTTTCCTATTATAGATAATCCCATAATGAATATTACTGTTTAAATTTTTCTCTGGTAGGCCAATTTCCTAAAATGTCCCACATGTGACATCACTGCTAGAAGGTACAAACACATTTAAGGCCACTGAGGAACATTTAAGATCACAAGGCATCTACTGCTAAACATGGAAACTAGCAGCTTTCCATTTTTTCAACAGGATAGAGCCAGAAGCCTGTCCAAGGCCACCTGCTACTACCAAAATAGGTACACGGGCTCCCCTAACACTCCCTGACCCCTCCACCTCTCTTCCAAGAAAAGGGTACCCAGCCCTAAATGATTGCTTGACCTCATGACCCTGGCTAGTCATTTGGGGCCTCCCGCCCTCACTTGTCCCCCAGCTGCCCAGTAGCGAGGTAGCCTGACTAGGGGTGCTAGACTAGAGGATTCCCCTCTCGGCCTTCCTGGGGATGTGTGACACCCCAGGCACCGAACCCCACGCTCAGAGGCTTGGCAGGGCACTGTCACCTCGCAGGTAGACCGGGAGGCTGAAAGCAATAGAAGCCGCCGCTTACAGAGCTGCAGGAAGGCCCCAGGACAACCGCAGTCCCTCCCCCACCTGACACTGGCCCTTAATCCTCCACGCCCAGCCACCTGCTCCGCAGCCCCTGCTCGTCCTAAGGTGCACCTAACCCAACCTCCAGGCCGTATCCCGACTTCCGCTTCTTCTGAGAGGAGGGACCACCCAAGCCCCTGGGGGTCCCCTCTTCGCCTCCCTCTCTCTCTCCGCGCGGAGCGAGCCAGGCCCAGTCTTCACAGAGGGGTCTCCCCCCCCTCAAGCATCCTACTACCTTGCAAGACTCGCCATCAGACCCCCATCATCTCCTCTGCACGTCTTCCCATGGATCTCCGAGTGTGTCCTGTCTTTCCCGCCAAGCCTGGCTTTCCGTCCTCTTTCACCCAACCTGCCTCCCACCGGTCTGTCTGCGGGTCCTCTGGCCCCGATCCTTCCGTTTTAGCGAGTCGGTCCCCCTCAAGATCGTACCTCTATCCCCCATAGGTCCCCCTCATAGGCCCCTCCCCGTGTCCCTCTGCGCCCCCGCCCACGTCCGTACTTCTGCCCGTCCCCTAATGTGATCCTCAGTTCCTGCAGTCCGGCCTTCGGCCCGGGCAGGTCCCCGGTCGCCACCTCCCCCAGGGCCAGGACACTCTGCGGCCCGGTCCCCTCTCTCATCCTGGGAACTCTTCCCTCTTCCACTTTCTCTACTTTGAACCCATCCCAGCAGAGTCCAGGAAGTAGCCAGGCGCCGGGGACTGGCGGCTATGCGGACCAATGGGGAGCGCCAGCGGCGGCGGAGGCCCCGCCCAGAGATCAAATGCCGCCAATGGCCGGGTGGAGGCGGGACTTCCGCTGTCCCGGGGAGGGCGGGGGGAGCGAACTGTTGTGGTG
>NW_005362269.1:4359471-4389584 GCF_000412655.1 Myotis brandtii
ACTCCGGGGCTCCCCGTCCTGGGCCTCGCCGCCCTTGGTCCGCAGACGAGGAGCTGGACTCGGGATTTCAAAGGCCGCCTCGGCGCCGACCTGCTCTCCCTTAGGATTCTGCCCAAATGCGGGAGGTTGGGCGGGGGGCTCCGACGGCCCTTCCTCCCGGGGAAGATGGACAAGTTTTTAGCTCGTTTTATTGGTTTCGATGGCGGAGCAGAGAGGGGAGGGTTCAGTGCGTTGGCCCACGGAGGAGCAAGTGCTGGGGAAGTGGTGATGAAGGCACCGGCTCTTCTCCAACTTCTCAGCGCCCTGTTATTCCTGCGGAAAAGGCGAGGTGGCAGCTGCTTCCCCGTCTGCCGCGGCCTCGGCTTCTGCAAAGGGTCAGGGAGCTACTGCTTCGCAGGCAGCTGTAGGGAAACGGGGTTTTCTAACGTGTGGCAGGAATAAGGCCAAGGCCAGGGCTTCCGAGGTGGCCTTTGCAGTCCAAGGGTCTGGAAGCAGAAAAATCCATCTTCTTAGGGGTGACTTCTTTAGGAAAGCCTAGTAGGGGGTCGTGTGTGTGTGTGTGTGTGTGTGTGTGTGTGTGTGTGTTTACCTTGACTAGAAACGCCCTGTGTTTTGTGTCTTAACTATAGGAAAACTTTTCCTGTGTGATTTCACTTCCCCTAGTTAACAGTTCTGAAGATGTGCCTATAGTCAACCAATTAGAAACTTTTAGTTTGACATCTGTTGCTGCAGCTTCTTGATTAGGAGTTGGAAATGAGCTAAGGGGGTATTTAATATTCAGGTAGGACCTCCTAACATCCCTTCTCTTTTAGGACCAAAATTTGTCCAGTGTGGAGGGAAATCAGAGGTGGCTTGTTGAACTGAAAGGACTCCCACTTTTCCACTTCTGATTTTACAGTGGAAACTGAGGCCCAGAGATAGGCAGTGACAGTGCCAAAGTCACTCAGCACCTAATAGGCCAGTTAATTTCTTAACCCCATTATCTGATTTACTTCCAAGCCCCATGCTTAATTAAGTCTTTGGTAAATAAAAAAAAAATTGGCCCTGTTCTTTCTTCCAGGCTCTTCCCTCCCACCCTCAATTTTTTTAAAGTTAATTATAATACACTTACAATTCTTGAATGGAAAGATGTTATTTTAAAATGGTCAGGGTGGGTTAATGGCTTTATTATTACAAACCTCTATCAATGAATAAGTGAATGAATGAACGAGAGCAAACAGCTGACTAGATACTAAGATGGTCCGGATTAGGGCACATGTTGAAGTGAAATGCTTAATTCTAAGCAATGAACTCAGCCTCTTGAAAACACTGCCTACCTTCTGTGTAGGTTGTTGGGAGCCTTCACTTGATCAGCTTATGATAATAATATTTTCCAATCCTTAAGAAAAAGAATTTTCCAGTTCTTTTAAACCTTTTGGAAGCTGTCACATCTGAATGAATGTGCTGCTGCGATTGGGGCTCCGTGTACCCAGTGACCCCACTGGAGAAGCCTGCGCTGGGCCACGTTGAGTGTTTCTCACACACTGTCTAGAAGAGAAGCAGCCTACGCCTGCCACTGCACTTCCCAAAAGGCAATGCTTCTGAAGGAGCAGGGTTTCGAGGTGGAATCGCTCACGATTCGTTTCAAGGTGGTGTAGAGTCATTATTTCTGAAAGGGATTCTATTTCATTCTCACAGGCTTGGGCAGGAATTCAATTCTAAGGAACTGCTGTGTTACAGGAATGTTTAGCTGTTGTAGAAAATGAAATAGGAAAAATAAACAGTAGAGCCCTTGCTACCACCCTTCTTTCTCCACCCACCCCCAAAGGCCACTGAGCTCTGAAGTTTCTGAAAACCAGTATGTACTTGAAAGTGGTTAAGTAGAAATAGTAACTATTTATCTTGTAAAAGGGTGTAGCAGGGAGCTTTTTTAAAGAATAGCACCAAAAATCCAACTTGGGCAGCTTAACTCATTTTATGTAGACATTGGCAGTGTTCTGTGATTTATTAAGATACTAGAGGCCCGGTGCACTACATTCGTGCACTGGGGGATGAGGGGTCCCCTCCATCCGGCCTGCGCCCTCTCGCAGTCCTTAGCGCTGCTGCAGCCCGCCACCGCAGCTGCACTCGCCAGCCGTGAGCCCGGCTTCTGGTGGCTTCTGGCTTCTGGCTGACCGGTGCTCCCCCTGTGAGAGCACACTGACCACTAGGGGGCAGCTCCTGTGTTGAGCGTCTGCCCCCTGGTGGTCAGTGCGTGTCATAGCGACCAGTCGTTCCCCTGTTTAGTCGATTTGCATATTAGGGTTTTATTATATAGGATAACATGCTTTTAAAACAGTCCTCTAAATCAACATATTCTGGCTTTTTTTCTGGAGAAAAGTGGAAGTATAAAGAAATTGTTGGAGTAGGAAAGAAACATATGCCAGGGTCAAAAGGCCTGAGTGGCCTTAGCCAGGTCATTTCCCTATTCTGGGTGGCTTCAGTTTATTCCTCTAACAGTGGTTCTTAACCTGTGGGTTGCGACCCCTTGGGGGGTCGAACAACCCTTTCACAGGGGTCGCCTAAGACCATCCTGCATATCAGATATTTACATTATGATTCATAACAGTAGCAAAATTACAGTTATGAAGTAGCAACGAAAATAATTTTATGATTGGGCCCTAACCGGTTTGGCTCAGTGGCTAGAGTGTCGGCCTGCAGACTGAAGGGTCCCAGGTTCGATTCCGGTCAAGGGCATGTACCTTGGTCGCGGGCACATCCCCAGTAGGAGTTGTGTAGGAGGCAGCTGATCGATGTTTCTCTCTCATCGATGTTTCTAACTCTCTATTCCTCTCCCTTCCTCTCTGTAAAAAATCAATAAAATATATTTTTTAAAAAATAATAATTTTATGGTTGGGTCACAACATGAGGAACTGTATTTAAAGAGCCAGAAGGTTGAGAACCACTGCTCTAGAAAGTGAGATTGGGACCAGCGAGGTTGCACTGGTGATTGCTAAATTTTCCTCCATCTAGCATTCCATTATTCTATTATCTTGACCTGAAATCTCCCAGCCACAACTCTAGGAAATCACCTCTTCTGCCTCCTACAAGGTTTGTCTCTGTGAATTTAAGGAGCAGTTCAGTCTCTTAGGGTTTACATGTGGAACTGGCTAACATGAGGCCAGCTTCCTATCAGGGAAGTAGAGTATGCTGAGAGTTGCTCTCTTCCCTAATAATGTCCAGTGGTATATAAATCAAGTAGATTCTTAGGTAGAGTGACACATTGCTGTGTCTGAAAGACCTTTGACAGAGTTGAATCTGACAAAGCTGTCCCAATTTGTAACCATATGTAAATGGTGACTTTTACTGGCCTAAACTGCTTTTAGATGCAAGGGATGCTTATGTTGATGGGACAGCTTTTATTGAGCACCTACTATCTGCAAGACACCATCATAGAATTAAAAAACGACTCATGACTCACTAATCCAACCACATGAAAGTGGTAATTCATTGGAATAAAAAGCAGTTTTGTTATTTTCTCCATGAAAAGGCCTGAATTAATTGATGCTGGTTTCCTATCAGCTTACTCTTTAAGAATTTAAGGAATAAACTGAAATTCAGAAGCCTCTCAAGAACATCTGTGCAGCATCTGTTTCAGTGTCAACAGCCCCAAGTCATTTCCACAGGCATTCGGTTTCTGTTAGGTTTTTGAATGTTTCCCCCAGTCAAGCTGGTACCAACATTCTTAAATAAAAGCATGTTCTTCACATCTCAGCTGCTGTGCCGCCTTCACTTATTATTCTGCCTCCAGTCTGTATTAGAAAGTCAGCAGCAGGGGGCAGCTTCTTCTGTGTGGTTCCACCTTGTGAGAATGTCTGCCTCTCTCTCCACTTCTCTTTGTGGAGCAGCTGTGAGGTAATGCAATAATTAGAAGCGGATGCTCAGAAATAAAGTATTTCAGAGAGTTGTCATCCTGTTATCAATGTCAAAATAGTGTGTCCCATATCCCATTACCATAGTCCCTCTCCTGCTTTTTTTTTTTTTTTTTAAGTTCGCAACTCCTACAGGTCTGAAAATGTCCTATCACTCCCAGCTTCAAAAACCTTGGGGGGCTCTGTCTCATCTGAAGGAAAGTCAAAGCTGTTCTGATGTGCATCCCACCCCCCAATTTCTCCCTACATGGGCAGTGACCTCCGCCTAATACTGTCTAATCTGGGGCTCCTTCACTCACACCTCTGTCATCTTCACCTGAAGCTCTAAGTCTTGGCTCTTTGCATCTGGAATGCTTCCTGTCTACCTTACAGTAGGGGACCTCCCCCTAATGATCTCTGCTGTGGGATCTCTCCTTGCTGACTGTGGACCACAGGTTTTCAGGGAGGACTTGGTTTATAATACACCCCAATGTGATGGGAGTATTCTCTTTGTGGGTGTCCTGTTCTGCAGCTCAGTAGGAAACGTCTGAAAATATGGCCTGCTCCTTGTTCTTCCTCCTCCCTCTCCAGTCCCTGGAAAAGGAGAGAAGCCCATTAAATTGACAGATGCTCTTTCCATGGAATTGGCAACTCTGACTTTTATTTGCTTCCCATCAGGTAAGGCACCTGTATATCTGCGATTTCCACAAAAATTTCATCCAAAGTGTACGAAATAAAAGGAAGAGGAAGACAAGTGACGATGGTGGAGATTCTCCTGAGCACGACACTGACATTCCTGAGGTAACGGTCAAAAACATCGGCTTGAGAAAGCTGGAAGGACGGGTTCTAATTTGGTCCTTACCTCTGGCCTGGTCTGCTTTTTTGTGCTAAAAAGTCATTTTAGTCCCTTTGTTTTGCTGTGGTTTATTTGAAACGTGAATCACAGAATCAGAGTAATCTGAGAGCTGAACGCTTAGAAATTGACTGGTCTGACTGCCCCATCATTTTACAAACGGGCACAAGGACCTGAGGTCACACGGACAGTTTGGGGGCTCCGGTCTGGTGCCCTTTTCAGTAGCCACACAGCCTTTTTGTAAGAAACCCCTGGCAAATGGTTAAATCCAACCACAGTGTCAAGTTTTTTCAAACTTTGTTTTTGTCTTAAAGTTGGAGACTGAGTTTGTATGGTTTGGGGAAGTCACTTCCCCTCTGTTTTCTAGGCTGCAAAATGAAGGCATAAGTTGTCAGTTTATCCCAGCTCTGATTTTCTGTCACTCTCCAATTCCTGGTCCAGGTTTGTTCCCAAGGATCATTCCAAAGTCATTATACTGGACCAGAGTTCTCAACCCTGGCACTATTGACATTTGGGGCCAGGTAACTCTTGTTGTAGGGGCTGTCCTGTGAATTGTAGGATGTGTAGCAGCATCCCTGTATTCTACCCACTGGATGCCAGTCACACCACTCCCTGAGTCATGATGATAAAAAATGTCTCCAGACATTGCCCAATGTTCTCGGGGTAAAGGTGGGGGACAGAATTGCCCCATGTTGAGAACCACTGCACTAGACGATGAGACCTAGGCTTCTCAAACCAGAGGCCGCCTTTCCTTCAGAGGGCCAGTGTCCATAAAACAAGGCTACAGGAAGGAATATCGGATTCTTTTTCTACTTAAATTGTTTTCACTTAAGACTCAGCAAAGAAGAACTGTTTATAGTGTACATTGAATATTTGACGCATGAATATTTCATAAGGCAATGGCCTTTTAGCACTCAGTGGAAATGACTGTAGGAATAGAAAGAGTAGGCGGGCTTTTATCTGCAGATGAGGAAACCTTGGAAAATATAGCCCTTACCCTCTGCCCCTCCCTATGCCCCTTTTTTAATATTGGTTTAATGTATCTTCCAATTGCCTCTAGCATTATTAAATTTTATAAAGAAATGGATGTATTCAATTTCTAAATGCTTTTCACAAAATAAAAAAAAGAAAAAGGTTTGAGGAATGTTTTGAAAAGAATGAAGGACTTTGGTCCCTCATATTGATCATTCATTTTGTTTTTAAGTGCTCTCCACCTGCCTGAAGCAAGAACATCTCTTTTAGAGGCAGGTAAAGGCAGCCCAACTTTCTGGGCCTTCAATGTTTCATGACTGTGCAGCTTTCCTCTCTTCTGTGTTAGGAGAAAAAGGGGGGGTCCTTTCCCCTTTGTTATCCAGTCATCTGCAGAGACCCTGACCCTAACCTGCTGATTTGTACACTCGCCACAGTAGCTTTTGAGCTTTCTCTGGAGGGTTGTTAAGGATTCTAATACCTGAAGGCTGAGCCTAGGAAATCACTATTTGAGAATAACAGTACTTCCCACTGTTCTTCACGCTTCTCTATCCAGTCTGCTGCCAAACTCTGGCCTGTCTTCCTTCAGGATGTCTTTCTGGTTTGACCTTTGCTCATGCCTGGTTTCCCCCTCTAGCATCACCACCCCTCCAAAGCTCTGCTTCATCATCTCACTTCTGGATCGTTGCTACAGCATCTCCCTCTGCCTGTCCCCGCCCATCAAACCACCTCTAGATCCATCTTCCTGGAATATCACCTGGCATGCTACCACCCAGTTTCACTCCTTAACCCCATCAGGATTGCTTATGACCCCCTAGCCCATCTATTCATTTCCTGGCTTTCTGTGCTCATGATCTTCTCACTCATTCCCTACTCTTGCTCAGTTCCTCACTGCCTTTCTAAACCCTGTTCTCCTTAGTTAAGCTTCACTGCTTCCATCAGCCTTTTGGAACCAGCCTTCCCCAGCCAGAACTCGTTCCACTGTTATTTTTGTCCTCCCAGCTAGTTATTAGTCCTCAATGGACCATTTCTAAGACTTCTTTGTAGTCATATCCACCCCACCCCTAGTGTAGTGCTAGGCACATAGTGGGCTCTCAGTGAGTCATGGCTGCTCAGGTGATGCATAATGTGTTTCTCCTCTTCTCTCCAGGTTGATCTGTTCCAGCTACAGGTGAACACTCTACGACGTTATAAACGACACTACAAATTGCAGACCAGACCAGGCTTCAATAAGGCCCAGTTAGCAGAAGTAGGTAGACAAAATTGCACTCTCCAAAGAGAGAGCCATTGTGCCTCTGGTGGTGACCTTGATTCTCCCTCCTGCTCTGTTTGCCTGTGGATCATAATCCCCTCCATAGCTCTGGAAGCAGCTTTCTAGTCCATCTTTTGCACAATTTAGAATCCCACAGCTTAAAACTTAGAAAGGCTCAGATTTTTATAAAAGAAAATCAAGAGAGAGGAAAGTACTTGCTTAAACTCACAGCAAATTGGTGTGATTCCAGAATTGAGCCTGGAACCTCAGGACTCCTGATTCTAAGCCCTGAGTGTTCTTTTGTTTGTTTATTTGCTTGAATCTTGTTTTCCAAGATTCTTTATAAATATGGTCCTTCCTACATATCAGATGTGTCAGATTAATCATCTTAGAACCTTCACTCATGTCCTATAGGAGCTATTTTTCTTCTTTTTGGTTTTTTTCCTTGATTTCTTCTACTCTGATGTTGGTAATGGAAATATTTATTACAAGAATGGAGCCCAAGAAAGGTTTCTCCTGCCCTGAGTTAACATAGTTTGGATGGTGGAAAATGCTCCATTGGCTATTATTTTAATATAATGACAGCCTGGCTTGATACTTCTGTCCTGTTGGCACTAGTGTGGGTACTCTCTCATCCCCCTTTTCTGCTTATTGTAGAAAATTTGGAAAATGGAGAAAAGAAAAATACAACCCTACGATCCAGAGATAACCACTCTATAGTTCTTTCTCTCTCTTTTTTCTGTCCTAGTCACTCGGTCTATTCAGAGATTCCCTAAAGGCTCACAGCCCCACTGTTTTTGTCTTTCCTTTAGAGGTATCTTGCTGATCCATCATTTTTTCTTTAACTTCTCCTTCACCAGCATCCAGATAAAACATAGGGGCACACAAGCCTTTCCTACTTTAAGACTGCATTCACCACTTGCCAGTATCCACCCCTGGTGGAAGAGATAGGATAAGGTGGGGCAAGAGGAGACCTGTTCTCAGGACTTATAAAATAAAGCAAAGTTTCAGGAATAGAGAGTAAATGGTTCATTTTTCTTCAAATATGGTGTGTCTTTCAAGATGAATTCTTGGGTCACACACTTACATCTCTTCAGTAGGCTACTTATTTGACATAATTTTTAAAAAGACACTTTTTTGCCAAGTACCAGAGCCTGAGAGGTTATGGTAGCAGCTGGCCAAGCAGAGCAGTCCTGGTCTCTTCATTTGTGGAGGTGACCTTGAGATCATGATGGGCAGCTGGCTGCCACTAAAATAGAAAGACTTGCATCTTGGGAGTATTGAGGATTAAAGTCCTGCTTTGGAAGCCTGGAAACCAGTCACCTAAACCCCAGGGAAAGAGGGTAGTCTGAGTTCTGCAGCTCTGCAGAGTTCTGTAGTGATCTTAACCCCCTCCATAGCTCTGGCAGCAACTTCCTGGTTCCTCTTTTGCACAATTTAGTCTGTGGCCCTGATTTATGCATGGTTTTTGGTGTGTTTTTTTCTTTTCTTTTTTTTTTTTTTTTTTTTTTTTGCCTCCATGTAGACTGTCAGTCGACATTTCAGGAACATACCTGTGAATGAAAAAGAGACCCTTGCCTACTTCATCTACATGGTAAAGAGTAACAAGAGTAGACTGGACCAGAAGTCAGAGGGCAGCAAGCAGCTTGAGTAAGGATGAAGCACATCTTCCAGGAATGAAGTATAATGTTTAATGCACAGGTGATATCTGCTACATTTAAGTAGACTGTCAGTCGACATTTCAGGAACATACCTGTGAATGAAAAAGAGACCCTTGCCTACTTCATCTACATGGTAAAGAGTAACAAGAGTAGACTGGACCAGAAGTCAGAGGGCAGCAAGCAGCTTGAGTAAGGATGAAGCACATCTTCCAGGAATGAAGTATAATGTTTAATGCACAGGTGATATCTGCTACATTTAAGCCCATAAAGACTTACAAGTTTTATTATAAATAAAAATGTTTGAATGATAAATACTGTAAATCTTTTTGGTCAGGAGGGTTATATTCTCCTGATTCAGCATGTGTATATGAAGACTTTCTTTTAAGGCAACTACTGGGCTGAAACAAACAAGATCATAAAAAGAATGAAAGAAAAATTATGTATTGCAGCATTTAAAACAGCATTAAGTCCGTGCTACTAGAAATGAGGGATACAAATATTTTGGTAATCACCTTATAATCCCACACTGCCACGTGTGAAATGTAGTCCTGTAATAGCGGCAGAGTACAGGTGATGGTGGAGGTGCGTGAACAGACGCAAACGTGCTGGGGACGTGGGTGCCCCACCTTGTTTCAGGCTTTGATATTTATCAGCAAATCAGTTTGACCCTGGTCCCCCTCGCTGGCCCTACACCTTAGGCACAGTAGGCACTCAATCAGTATCTGTTGGCTAATTGAGCTGTCACTAATAGTGCCAGCCTTGTAACATCTGCTCCGCTCCTCCAGTTAATGAGATCTCTGCCATTTCTGTGGTTTACCACTTAACTTCTAGAGTGGGGAAGAAATCCTGATGAGCCAACAAGAGGTTTCAGCTCAAATTAGTACTTCAGGGAAGTCGCATGTGCCGCACTGTATTTGTGGAGGTTCCAGAAATGCGAATGCAGAGACGCTCGCAGGAGATGCAGCCCTTGGTACACTCCTCTATGCTTCACTCTTGGAGTGAAGTTATGTATTACGACTTAGGCCATTCTCCTGGGCCATAAATGCTCTGGCAAACGGAGATGCTTAGTGGTTTAGGGCTCACTTTCAGAAGTATCAATCCATAGTTCACACTCACTAAGAAAGCTGCCAAGGACCATGTGATTCCTGCTCAGAAATCCAGCGCTGGGATAGAAAGTCTGACTGGCCTTGACACCTTGAGCTCAGGGGTCAGCAACAAATTCTAGGTTTGAGCAACAAAGGTCAGTGCCGTCTGATGCTCATTTTTATGAGCAATTTGCCTCTCTTTTAGGGAGAAAGATTGCTAAAATGATTTTTTTAAGTATTATAATTACCTGATTTTTTTTATGTTCAAAAACTCAGCTTCCTCTATCTACGTCACAGCCAAAGTATCCTTTGAAAACAAAGCTTTATATCCAAAAGTCTGCTTTTCCAAAATTTTCTAATCTATGTGTTGGGGGCATAGGGTGTGGACAGGGAATGGGAGAAAGGGAAGAAAAAGATGTAGATGCTAATTTCTGACCATCTTGACATACACTGGGGTCAAAAGTATCATTTTCTTACTCGGTTTTAAATCTGAGTTCTTTCTTAAGCCTTAAATGCTAAAAGGAGCAGTGGATAGCCTGGCCTAGTAGAGAATTAAATGTCTCACAGATGGCTTCATCTGAGTACCACCACAGAGAAGTCAGAATGGAAAGCCCTACTGAGCAGGGTGGTGGATTCGGGTTTGCGGAGCAGTGCCATGCTTTCTGTGGACTGGAGACAGGGCCACCACTCACTAAAACTGTGTGCTCCATTGCAGCATGCTTTCACCCGTGTTAAAATGCATGTCTAGCAGATGGCAGCCTTTTTAAATATGTATAAATGAATGTACATAGAACATACTCTAGACTGTGAGGGGTCTTATTTTAATACACCTGGCTGTGGATGGCACGTCAGGGTGCTCTGAGTGTTTTAGTCATTCTGATCCAATATGTATTTTAGACACTGTCTCATAGCTGAAGGATCAAGAAGGCCCAAAGGTGTGTGGCTTCTCTGGGTTTTATTCCTGAGAGGCTGAATTAGAAAGGCTTTGATGGTGTCCGACACCAAGCCCTCTTTGTCAGGGGGCTTTTTTTCTCATCAGACTGGAGTTTGAGGGCAGCCGGGCCCGTAGGCTAAGGCATTGGAAACCTGCTCTCTGGAAATGTCCCTATCTTCTTAAGAAGGTGTATCTTCTGATGTTTAAACCAATGATGGATGTGTAGGTCACATCACTGTTCTTCTAATGGCAAATCTGTTTTCCCAGTTGAGAGAGACAGCGGTATACTTCTGTAAGAGCACATGTGGGTTAGGATCCATCTGTTCATGTGTCTGTAAAAATGCTTCTGTTCCAAAGTGAAGCCCAGGGAAACTCCCCCTTCAGCCAGATGCTGTGTGCGCTTGGTCGCACGCTGTCTTTCCTCTAAAGAGAGCTACTTTTGGAAAGTGGAGATTGTGGGTATCTTTTTCACCTTGGAGACTTGTTGGGTGAAAGAAAAAACAAAGCTGTCCGAACTTCCTTTTGTCCTGTGTGCAGAAGTCTGTTCTGTCATCAGACCACTAAACCACTTGCCTTAGTCTCTTGTGCAGTCTCCATGGCTTTTCGTGGCAGGAGGCTCTGCCTGTGGGAGTGGCCGAGCCCTCCAAAGCAGCTGGGTCTGGCTGCAGGGAGCAGTGGATCTGGGAAAGCAGTGTTCGCCTTGGCTGCCTGCGTTTTCATGCCGCCTGTCAAGGACTTTTGCGCTTCTCTCCACCTGTAACATGGCAACATTGCCTTCTCTCCTCTTGGTGCTCCTGGGCAAAACTGGAATTGGAAACAGAACTGGAGTTGTCTTCTTAAATCCTGCCTCAGTTCCGGCCTGGTGTGGTTCTTCACATGCCCTAACGTTGTCACATGGAAATGCCAATATCCTGCTATTCATGTTGCTTCATTTTAAGGTTTTTAAAAATCAAACAGAAAGCTCATTATTTCAATGAACAAGCTCTTAGGTTGGCAACAACACCTGACAGTGATCACAACTGAATCCCACGAAAAATTAAGGATTCAAGACTGGCGTGAAATGAAGAGGAATTTCACTTATGTGTTCCAGCCGCCACGTTGCTAGATGTTCCTGTCATGGCTGGATATTCACTGCTGGCCTTTCGGAGACAGATTCCTAATTGTTTGCAGTTGGAATGTTGCATCTAATCTTGGCATTTCAGCTGTTTATTTTGTGGAAATTTTTCTGGTAATATCCTACAGACAACTGCCTGGTGGAAGGGAGAAGGTAAGAAAAGAAGCTCACTCCAGGGGCCTGGCCTATTGAAATAGGCTGTCCCAACCCAAAGTAGCTGCTGCTGGAAGTCATCTGAAGGCTCTCAATCATTACAATGAGAAGATCTAAAAGTTGGGAAAGGGGCTTTAAGTCATTCCATCCAGTCTAGCCATAGGTGCTGACATTCTGCCTACAGCCATCCCACTAAGGGTTTGAACAATCTGGGCTTAAACACCTCTGAGGACAGAGAACTCACTACCTCCTGGGGGTATCTGGTTCTATCTTTGCAAACCTCTGGCTTTTCTTTGTTCTCTGTAACTTCCATCTGAGTCTCTGCCCAGTGGGGGCCACATGGAAGAAGTTGCTCATCTTGGTCAAGGATCTAATGGCTGGCACTGTCCCGGGGCATAACGAGTGTCTTGTGAAAAGGAGCAGGTAGCAGATAGACACTTTGTTGTCCTCACTCTCCAGCCCCCTGAGTATTGGTGCATTTAGTTCCTTGTTGGAGAATGTTGAGGAAATCCCACCAGCCTGGTTCGCTCACTTGTTCTTGCTGAAGCTGATCAAGGGCGTCAGCAAAGGCAGGGGTCCTATTGGCCTGATTAAAAAAACTCAAGACAGAGGAGGCCTTAGTTCTGTATTTGTCCCACAAAAATTGATGCTCATAGCACTTAGGGAAAACCTTACCTAGAAAATCTTAAAATATTGCTCTGTGTGGAATTTAAAGTTTCCATGACTGCTGAGGGTTTGTACCTTAAGATTCCTATAAGTACTTCACATACTGTTTTTACCAAGAAAATAGCTAAGGAACCTGGGGGAGTGGAAGCACCACATATCTCAGTGTCAAAGTAGTGCCATATTTTCAGGCTAGAAAGTCCTATAAGGTTGCTGTTGTCCAATTCATTTTTAGAGATGGGGAAACTAAAATCCAAAAAACTTTGCTTGAGTCACATGGCATTCTCTGGACTAACCTCTCGTCCTGCAGCATGACTGTAATCCAGTCTAAAGTGACCTGCCTCAGACTCTTGAGACCTTGCAACTGAGTAGAGGTTCCCAAGACCAACCTGTAGAACTCAAGGTTGAGTGAATGATTAGGACTGAAGCACTCAGTTGAGTTTTGTAAAACGAATGGGAGGGGCGAACAGAACTAGCCTATAATTTAAGACTAGGATTCAAAAGTCCTGGCAGGGTTTAGTGTTGTCCTAGAATCTAAATTCTCATGAAGTGGTCTTGCTCTGTGATCTGTTGGTCAGACCTCGGCCTTTCAGGTCGTTGTTGAAGCTTATGTGATTCACTTGGTGCTGATGGTACAGACAGTTCTGTGGCCCTGTGATGCACAAGCATTCCAGCCCCTTACTGGGCTAGACAGTTGAACTAAAGGACAGGTGAGCTCTGGAACATGCCCTGGGAAGCATGGTGCTTTAGGGGTGCCTTTTTATTCCTTTCATTTTTATTGCTGACTGTTTCCAATTCATGGTTAGGAAAGGTAAAGGTGATATGATGTTTTCAGGTAGACTGGGCAAGGTGGGACCTTTTTAAGGTAGAATGTCTACAATTAGTTATTTCATCTAGCTTGCATCTTAAAACAAACCCTCAGTTGCTTTCACTTAGTGAACGCATCTTTGCCAATGACAGGGTTGTACAGCATCCCTGTTTTACATTTCTATTATCCGTTACGCCCATCAGAGTGTTGGGGGTGTGGGTTTTCTTTCCATTTTGTAACTGCCTTATTGAAAAGCAAGTGCCCTTCCATTTCAAGCCTCCTCATATTGTACATGTTTCCTGCCAAGCGTGGGGGATCATTTGTATTTTAATTTTGTAATCTATGGCTCTGTACTGTTGAAAGGCTCTCAATTCTGTGGGGTCTCCTTAGTAATGTATGTGACTTTTCATGTTGCAATATCACACAGATGGGACAGCTCGACTTTCGCTCTTAATAAACGGTCTGAATGAGTAATAAGACACACTCTATTGTTCTCTTTGAATGTCCACATGAAATTCAGCTGCTTTCACTTTCTCATTTGGGCCCTGGCTACAAAGCACAGTGGTTGATGATAGTGGTCTTTCCTCCCAGCTCCAAGTACTAGCTGCTCCACTCCCCCATCCGGTCCCAGGGCACACCGAGTGAGTGTAGATCAGAACATAAGATTGGGCCCTGGGTCGAGTCCTAAATGCTGTGTAGCATACCAGACACCCTGGCAAATAGCTTCCCTCTCTGGGCCTTTAGTTGTTCATCTGTAAAATGAGAGTCCTAAGTAAACCGGATGGAGAATTGCAAATGGAAATTATGCAGGGGGCATGCTGCAAACTGGAAAACTCAGGTCCCTTCGGAGGGCAGCCACTACCCAGCTCCAGCCCACTGTTGCCATGTGGGAATGCCAGTTCTTGCAGTTTGACAAGAGGAGCTGGAAATAGAGACTTTTATGTAAATAGCCCAATGTTTAAATGTCCCAAAATTATTTTTAACAGTTGGCACATCTTCTGAGTGCTTGTTAGACATCTCTGTCTTCCTCCTCACCTGCCAAGCCGTCTACTGAACCAGAATCGGCCTTTTAATGAAGTCCCCAGGCAGGATGGGGTTACCTGACTGAGCTTTACTGGTGAAGGTACCAGCCCTGTGGGATGAAGCCCTTGCCCAGCCAAGCCTCAGACTCTGGTCTTTCACTTCACATGTCACTAGTGCCATTTTAGCACACCTCTGTCCTCAGTAGAATGAAAGGAAAGAAATGCAACGTGTTTTAGCATATTACCTAGAAGTAATACATGTTAGCCCTAAAACTATAAATAGCACCAAAATTTACAGTGTCCTTCCTCTTTCCTCCTTCCCTCCCATTCTACTCCCCCGTCAGTAGTGTGGAGGATGACTTTTCAGGAGGCATTTGGGGGTAGGGAGGGTGGGAGTCTTGGCTACCACTGGGATTGATGATGGATTGTTGCTGAAGGCCATCACTTAGAGCAGTGGTTCTCAACCTTCTGGCCCTTTAAATAGTTCATGTTGTGACCCAACCATAAAATTATTTTCGTTGCTATTTCATAACTGTAATATTGCCACTGTTATGAATCGTAATGTAAATATCTGATATGCAGGATGGTCTTAGGCGACCCCTGTGAAAGGGTCGTTCGACCGCCAAAGGGGTCGCGACCCACAGGTTGAGAACCACTGACTTAGAGGCTCCCTGAGTTGATTTCCTTCAGAAAGCAAAGGAAGTTCCAATTTTCATAGTGTGTTGCCTCTTCATTTGAGGTATAACGTAATTCATTGTTTCCACTCCCCTGTCTGCTGCCCTCCCATTTGTTACATGTCTAACCTGCCCTGTCCTCTAACCCATCACACACTGAACCGCTGAGAAGTGCTTTGTCCCTAAGCTTACCCACACAGGCTGAGTCCTGCTGGAGCCGACCTCTGAGGATCCACAGACATCAGTTGTCATAGAAGGATGAGCCCACATCCTAATGTACCATTAGAACAGAAGTTTCACCAGGAGCCAGACATCCTTTTTTCAGAATAGACCTTTAGAATATTGAATATCAGATCATCTGAGGTTCAGGGTTTTTTAATGTGTGGCAGTTGCCACCCCATCAGAATCTCCTAAGAACTCTTACAATGCACTTCCTGGGCCCCCATCCCCATTCTCAGAATGGAAAGCTCAGAGGCTGAAGTCTAGGAATACAAATTTAATTTGCCCAGGTAAGACTCAAGCCCAAACCTCGGCTCCAGAGGTTTCCCAATCCAGCAGCTTCAACCTCATCTGGATTGTGGTTGAAAGTTCCCAGTGAGACCTACTAAATGAGAATATTCTCAAGTGGGGCCCAGGAAACTATTTGTACAAAATCTGGGGAATCTGTATGTACATCAAGGTTTAGAGAGCACTGAGCCCAACCCCCTAAGTACAGTGATGGCGAACCTATGACATGCGTGTCAGAGGTGACAGGCGAACTCATTTTTTTGGTTGATTTTTCTTTGTTAAATGGCATTTAAATATATAAAATAAATATCAAAAATATAAATCTTTGCTTTACTATGGTTGCAAATATAAAAAAATTTCTATATGTGACACGGCACCAGAGTTAGGTTAGGGTTTTTCAAAATGCTGACACGCCGAGCTCAAAAGGTTCGCCATCACTGCCCTAAGACCTAGGGAGAGAAAGTAGCTGTTCAACCTCAAACAGCTCTGAAGTGTCAGAGCCTGAGCAGAGTGACCTGCACAGCCACAGAGACAATCAAGATGAACCACTCAAATGGATGGTCTTCAGTCTGCATAAAACTAGAGTGAAAATACCCTGGCTGGTGTGCTCAGTGGTTAGAGTGTCGGCCTTCACACCAAAGGGTCGCAGGTTTGATTCCCAGTCAAGGGCACATACCTGGGTTGCAGTTTCAATCCCTGGCCCTGTCGGGGCGTGTGCGGGAGGCAGCCCATCGATGTGTTGTGTCTCTCTTTCTCTTCCTCCCTTCCACTCTCTCTAAAAATTAATTGAAAAAATATCCTCAGGTGAGGATTAACAAAAAAACCAGAGTAAAAATAATCCACAATTTCCAGCACAGTACCTGGCATGGAGGGGGACACAGTTAATGTCTGCATTGAATCTTCCATTTATGTAACAGTTTTTTGGTTTCTAAGTATTTCATATCCAGAAATAATAAGAGCTGCAAGTGCAGTATGCATGCATGCCAGAGATGTTTCTAGTCTTACAGTTTGCATTGATTCATTCAATCTCACTACAATCATATAAAATAAGAACTGTTATTAACTCCAGTTCACAGAGGTGTGAATGCAGAGGCTGAGGAACTTGCCCAACTAGCAATGACAGCTAGAGGCACTCCGGGATTGGGACACTTGTCAACCCCACCATCAAAGAACTCGGGAATGTCACGCTTTGAAGCAGTGCAGCCACAACAGTCACCCCTGTCCCCCCATCAACTGGATTTACTAAACTTTAATGAGGGACTCCTAGAAGTTACTAAGACTATAGTTAGGAAATTTAATAGGGTTTAATGGAGGTTAACAAGGTACATCCAACTTCCCAGCCAGGTTTTAACTTACCAGAGCTGTACAGAGATTAACAAGCCCAGGAGGTGTGAAGGCACCTGCATGATTTAATGGGGTTAATGAAACTGTCAGAGGTTGGCTGAGAGGGACAGAGCTGGAGCACACTGCTGTTAACAGTCAATCTGGTTGAAGTCAACATTTAGGAAACAGCTGAAGCCTGACCTGCCCTGTCCTGGGTACCCAGGGTAGCAAGTAAGAGAAGGCCGCAACCAAGATGCCAACCATGGCTAGATCTGTTGGTGGGATCTGGAGTTTTACTGTCTCCTCTGTGCTTTTTTGAGGATTGTCTAAATTGTTTATCATGGGCCTGAGTCATTTTCACCAAATCTATAAAATAGCAAAGCAATTTTTTTAAGTGCCTTCAAAACACATACTCTTTGCTTGCACAGTTTAAGTTACATATTCCTAAAACCTGTAGAAAACAGTAAGAGTAGTAAAAAACAATAATACAAATCTTAAATTCGGGCAGCACTTGATTCCCTGGTTATTGTCACACGTTACAAAATAATGATACTCAGGTCACACTGGTGAGGGGGGAAGTCAAAGCAAATCCTCATCTTCTACCTCCCAGACAGTGCTGCTTTTTCACTGAGCACTGAGTATGTGGTAGGTATTGTGTTAATCACTTCACATGCCTTAGGACCCTACGAATACAATTATGCTCTTTATACTATAAATACGGAAACAGACGTTTGTAAGGTGAAATGGCTTGTCCAAGATCATTAGAAAGTGGTGGGGAAGAAAGTCAAAGGCATGTCTATCTGACCCCAGAATCCACTGTGCCCTGCTGCCTTCTAAATCGGATAAGCGGGTATCTCACGGGAGTATTGTTTAGAACAGTGGTCGGCAAACTCATTAGTCAACAGAGCCAAATATCAACAGTACAACGATTGAAATTTCTTTTGAGAGCCAAATTTTTTAAACTTAAACTATATAGGTAGGTACATTGTTATTAACTTAATTAGGGTACTCCTAAGGCTTAGGAAGAGCCACACTCAAGGGGCCAAAGAGCCGCATGTGGCTCACGAGCCGCAGTTTGCCAACCACGGGTTTAGAACAAGGAAGAATTGGAAACAACCTCAACTGATAGGGGACTGCTTTTAAAAAGATTATACTTTTACATTATATACTTACAATAATTACTATATATAAATTATATATTATAATACATAGTATTATAAGTATATGTCAAAATTATAAAATAATATTGAATGACATTCTTAGTTTAAAAATACTAGATATGTATACTATATATGTATACAAATTATATTAATATGAGTATATACGATGTGGATATGCATAGTTACATCTGTGTATACAGGGTGTCCCCCCCCCCAAAAAATGTACACACTAACAGCTGATAGCTCCTTTGATGTTTATTTTCAGATTTAACTCACTATGCCTTTATAATTATTCAAAATGTGTACACATTTTTTGGGACACCGTGTGTACATACACACACAGAGCTGTATTTAATGTGACTATGATCATATTGTAGGCATATCAACGCATCTATTTACCAACCCCGTGTACAGCCATACTATATCTTCTGTATCTATAAAATTCAGAGAAAAGGTAAAATAGGAAGGAAGAGGCTTTCTGAAAATCAAGAGAGCTTCCTGGAAGAAGAGGCTCCCAAGCAGGCCCTTTAAGGAAATGGCAGGTTAGGCAGGAGACTGAGGATGAGGGAAGTCCAGTCCGGAGCGGAAAGCCTCAGAGGCCAGAGTGAGGAGCTTGACCTTGGGAGTCACCAAACCTACAACCATTAAAAACAAAGCCAGACAACGAAATGTGGCCAAGAAAATGCGTGTCCGCTGCGTGCCGGCTGTCTGCGGGGCTCTGCAAACAGCTTGTCCCCCAGGAGCCGGGAATCTCAGGGGAGCTCATACCTAGACAGCGGTGGAAGCAGGCCTCCCTGCTGAAAACCAAGGGTCTGCGAGGAAGGCTCGGAGCCCAACGCACAGGTGAGGCGTGCGTGGGTGGGTGCGTGCGTGCGTGCGTGTGTGGGTGCGTGCGTGCGTGCGTGGGAGCGTGAGTGGGTGCATGTGTGCGTGAGTGGGTGCGTGCGTGCGTGGGTGGGTGGGTGCGTGCATAGATACATGCGTGCGTGCGTGCGTGCATGGGTGGGTGGGTGCGTGCGCGGGTGCGTGCGTAAAGGGCTGGCCGTCTTAGAGAAGCCCTGTAGTGAGCTTAGTTAAGCGACGGTGGCTAGGGCCGCTTCCTGAGGACGCTGGCCACCAGCAAGCGTGGACTCTGAGCCGTTGGAGTGCGTCTGTGCCCAGCCAGATGGCGCAGGCAGGAGTGGGCCAGGCTTCAGGGGGCACAGTCAGCGGGCAGGGGGCAGGCTCAGCCAAGTCAGCGAGCAGCAGCCTGCAGGTGGAACTGTGTCCGAGGAAGCTGTCCGAAACCCAGAGACAGAGGACTGCGGGGAAGACAAGACCCCAGCCTGCCCGTGGGGTTTATCTCCTCTAGACGAGGCTGAACGTCGCTGAGCCCCTTTGAACAGTTCCACGGAGGCTCCACCCTCTGCCATGGTAAGGGTGTTTTATTTCTGGTTTCTAATACCACTTTTCAAACGAATTCTATTCCTATTTCGCCCTAGGAATGTTTCCAAAGCTGAACGTGAAAAAGTGCTCAGGATGACATCGCCGCAGAAATGATGGCTTTTGTTCGTTCAACACCTACTAGGTGCTGGACACTCTGCTAGAATATTTTTTTCTGTTCTGTTCTATTACTGTTTCTGGCAGTCATCCTCACACAAACCTGCAAAAAAGTGATCCTCCCTAATGTTCAGGTGGGGAAACTGAGGCACAGAGAAGCTAAATAGATAGCTTATCCAGGGTCTTATGGTGAGCCAGAATGGGGACCCGTGCTAATCCGACTCCGTGTCCCATGCAACCTCTACCACAGAGAGAAGCAGATCCTGACAGTGTGGGAGATGGCAGGGTAGCGAATGCTGTTGGAATTCCGGAAGCCACCAGTCAGGTATTCGGAGCAGGGGGAGCCGCCCTCTGCAGGCCATGAGCCCAGTGCAATCGTGGCAAAGGAATTTGTAGTTACCAGGAGAAGATTGTGTTTTGTTCAGTGGCTCCCACCCCATCAGAAGAAGAAAACGTGTGATGCATTTTAGACTTTGTAATAGGGAAATACAGACTCCTACCCCAAGGTGCCTTTAGGGAAGAAAGCCTCAGAGATCTTGGATTGTAAAACCCATCATCCCTCAGGAATTTGCCTCCTTCCCAGGACTCCCGGCTCTGTGAACGTTCTGGGTCCCTTCTTTCCTGAAACTGCCAAAGAAAGTTAGGGAAAGTGGGCCCTGGGGCGCTCGAGTCACTGTGGAGTTGGGAGTCCTCCCTGGTTTCTCGACAGAACACAGAGGAAGGAGTATGTCCACCAGGTGGCAGCCTCCCCTAGTGGTAGCCCCAGGAGGCATGGGAAGGCTCAGGGGCATTTTTTGTCCCCCTCACAGATGCAATGTTATAAATACTATTCACTAAGCACTATTTACTAAATACTATTTTAAAAACCTAGACAGTCGAAGCAGAAAGGGACTTAGTTCTCTGTTCCCACCTTCTCATTTTACAAATAACACCAAAATCCAGTAGGGGCAAGGAAATGCTCAAGGTCACACAGCAGGCTGAACCCCCTTCTCTTGACCTCTGGGTCTGGGGCTCTTTCCACCACACTCACTATTCTCACACTCCCATGAACACCCCCTCACCCCATTGGGCCGCCAGAACACTACCCTAAGCCAAGAGCTGGGGGCAGGGGAAAGCCATGTTCCCTTGCCCTTACCTGCCATTCCCTATTGCTTCCAAAGCAGGCCCTGCAGCCCAGCCCCAACTACAACAGCAGCAGTAGTAATGGCCCATGTTTACTACTGTCTGTTCTGGGCCAGGCCAAGAGCTTTTGGATCTTCACATCTCTGAGCTATTCTGCTTTCCCTTTTACAGAAGAGGACTTTGGGGCTCAGAAAGGATAATAAGCCTGCCCCATGCCACACAGCTTATCCGACCAGCTGATCTGGTTTTCCTATTTTTTTAAAAATATATATTTTATTGATTTTTTACAGAGAGGAAGGGAGAGGGAAAGAGAGTTAGAAACATCGATGAGAGAGAAGCATTGATCAGCTGCCTCCTGCACACCCCCTACCGGGGATGTGCCTGCAACCAAGGTACATGCCCTTGACTGGAATCGAACCCGGGACCCTTCAGTCTGCAGGCCAACGCTCTATCCACTGAGCCAAACCAGTCAGGGCTGGTTTTCCTATTTTAGCCTAACAGTTCCGTGAGTTGAGGAAAGGTATTGTTAGCCCATCTTAGAGATTAGAAAACTGGGGTCCAAGAGGATGATTGGCCCAAGATCACCTGACTCATGGTCCAGTTAAATCTGAAACCCAGGGCTCCACCCACTGGGTGGAACCTCCAAAGGTCCCTCCATATCTCACTGTGCAACTACAGTCCCCAGGTGTCTCTGGAAGTCATGGAACTCAGCAGCTAAAATGGCAGGTTTGGGAGACAGATGGGTCTGGGTCTATATGCCAGCCCTGCCGCCTACTAGTGATGTGACCATGAATAAATTACCCTCTGTGGTTGTTAGGAGGGGTCAGTGAGCCCATATATATTGAGCACTGCTGCCTGAACACATTAAGTGTTTAGTAAATGGAGGCTATTTATTGATATGATTAACTAAAGCTATGTGTGTAATATTCCTGCTACATGAGCCTTAAGACCTGCATTGTTCAATATGGCAGCCATTAGCCACATGTGGCTATTGAACGCTTGCACTGTGGTCCAAACTGAGAAGAGCTTTAAGTATAAAACACGCCCTCCGCCCCGATTTTGAAGGCTTAGTATTAAAAAAAATTAAAATATCTCATTAATAAATTTATATTGACTACAGGTTGAAATTATATCAGACATATTAAATAAAATAAATATTTAACATAAAGAATATAAAATATATTAAATTTAATTCCATCTGTTTCTCTTTACTTTTTTAATGTGGCTACTAAAAAGTTTGTAATTACATACATACCTCGTATTTGTGGCTTACGTTATATTTCTACTGTATAATGCTGCCTTATATAGTTTCAGAAATTCAACTGCTACTGCCTACCTGCCTCTCAGTTTGCCTTCATGATTTGGAATGTGAGGGCTTTGACCCAAGAATGCACTCACTAGCTGTGTGCCCTTGAGCAAGTCACTGTTACCTTCTGGGCCTGTCAGAAATATGCACTACATTTCCAAAACAAGCAAACAAACTTAAATAAATTCTTAGTACCTCACAAGATTATTGTAGGGATTAAATAATGTAATAAAGGTAGCTCTGCAGTGGAGAACATGCTGAGTACTTTACACACCTTATCCCATTCAGTCCTCATAAACCCATTTTGTAGATGAGAAAGTTGAGGCTCAGTAATGTGTTCAGGGTCTCTTGCCACTGTATTGTTCTTTAACCTGCACTAGAAGTAAAAGGTGTTAAGTAAACAAAGGGAAAAGAAAAATACAACTTCCCATGTGACCTTGGGCCCTCTCCCATTGGGGCCTCAGTTTCCCTTTCTGTAAAGTGAGAGAAATGTTTAGATCTTTGAAGTCCCAGTATTTTGGGGTGCTTTGAACATTTCAGTGAACGTAAGACTTCTGGAACTCGCAAGTCCAATGCCTTCTGTGTCCATTCTGTGGGGATAAATGTGTATTTCTGTTTGTTTTAATAACATTTGTAGGAGCTTTATATAGTGTCTATGTCTGCTTACATTAGACGCTGTGTATTATAGTTAAGAGTCTTTCACTGTTTCCCATATAAACCTTGTTTTTTTATGGGTTTGGGAGAGCTCAGCTGTAAAAACTCAGCTTTAAAAAAAAAATTTTTTTTTCCCCAAACAAATTCAGTTTAAATCAGGAGACTGGTTTCAGACACTTTAGAGCTTGCATATTTTTTCTTCCCAGTCACTATTCATTTAAAAATGAGATTGGCTGATTTCTTAGTTTTGTTTCTTTTATGAGGATTTAGCAAGACCATAAGCTTAGCTGCTGGTTGCATGAAGAGAAAGGATGCATAGCCCTTTCCAAGAGAGCCCTGGGCCTCAAGTCTCCAGGCTGCCTTCTAATCCCTTGACTGGCTGTGTGACCCTGAGCTGGTCACTTCACCTCTCTGGGTTTTCCTTTCTCCTTCTATCCATGAGGAGCCATAATCCCTGCCCCTGCTTCCTTCTAGTTTCTAGGGAGGAAAATGTGCTTAGAGAAGTGAAGGTACAGAGGAAAGGTGAATGAGCTGCACAAACATCAGAGGCTGGGGCAAAGAATAACATTCTGAATTTTTCACCAGCAGAAAGTCGATTCCTAGATTCAGTGTTACAGCTGGGAAAGAATCTGGGGATCAAGAAACTCACCCCTTCATCACTATATACATGGATCCACTCTGAGTGGGGACAGAGGAAGAGGATTCCAGGTGAGTTGGAATCCCAGATCCTTTCCCAAAATCCCTTCTTTCTTTCTCTACCTTACTTTACCAACGAAGATCAGACTAAGAGGCTGTATTTGCACACACGTACATACATACATACATACATACATACATCCTGGAGGCACTTTGAAATGTGGGGAAAAGCCAGGTCTCTGGAGACAGCAAGACCTGCCCTTTGATCCGAGCTCTGTCAGCCTTTACGGTCCATGTGACCTTGAACAAAAAGTCCTTCACCTCTCTGAGCCTCAGCTGCCTTAGTATCAACCTCACACAATTCTCATAAGGCTTAATGAAATAATTCATGCCAAGGGCTTCCATAATTTCCTTAATAAATTTTAGTTGTTATTATTTCATGCATTAATAGGTTTTAAATGTGAGAGAAAAGTCTTTATTTACTGTGTAGAAGGAAAAAGCAACTCATCAAGACAAATATTTACTATTGTATGTTAATTGATGGTGATTATATGGATTCTTTCTTACTCATTATGTTTATACCCACAGCTAGGTACTCAATTAACATGTACTGACTAAACAGTGTACACTGGCAATCAGAGAAATTAGAAGGAAATTGCAGCTTACGTTTTTATTTTAAAACTAATACTTTTTCATTGTATAAAAGAAAGTAGATGCCCTTGCTGGTTTGTCTCAGTAGATGGAGAGTGGGCCCTCAGACTGAAGGGTCCCAGGTTTGATTCTAATCAAGGTTATGAACCTCAGTTGCAGGCTATATCACTGGCTGGCCGTGGTTGGGGCGCATGTGGGAGGCAACCAATCCATGTCTCTCTCGCACATCGATATTTTTCTCTCTCTGTCTCTCCCCTTCCACTCTCTCAAATCAATAGAAAAATATCCTAGGGAAAAGAGTAGGAAAAAAATACGCAGGAGGAAAAATCAAAATTATCCTATTCCCTCAACTCAGAGGTAGAGGTGTAAATGTCTTGGTGTATATTCTTCCACTTTTTCTCCATGAATGTTTATTCATTCATTAATTTATTTTCACATAAAACAGGTCAGGATGGACAGTCTTCAGTAACCTGGGAGAGTTTTTTTTTTTCCCCTCAACGTAATATATCATGAACAATCTCCATGTCAACCCTCACATTTTTTTCTAGTGGCTGAGTAGTAACCCACTGTACGGGTGGATTTCTTTAACCAGCTATAATTCTGTAATTATAGCCCATCTGGGTCCTCTCCTATTTTTCACTCCTTAGTAGACTAGTCCTGTAGTTAAAGGTTTGTAATACCAATGAGTATTTCCTTACGAGAAATTCCTGGAATTTACTTTTAAGTTCATGACCATTCCATTTTATCCCTAGATTTTTTTTTTTTAAGTGATGCCCTTAAAAATAATAATAATGGCACTGCTTCTGCCACAGCCCGGTTGAGGTAGGTTTCTGGCAAACAGCATTGAACGGTGGGAGAGAATAAGAAAGTAAAGACCGGGCTCTAAAGCCATTTCACAGGAGGGGGATTGAAGAAGGGTGAGAGGCGCGGTGAGAAGAGAGGAGAGACAACGCAGAGACCGGTTTTTTGGAACCCGGAACTACTCCGTTCCTCTCCAGGGGTCCCGCTGTTCCAGTCCTGGAGTGGGGGCTGGGCACGCTAAGCCCCTGGAATGAGGCTTGGGGAAAGTGGGGGGACATCCCAGTGACCCCTCAATGGGCATGCCCCAGCTCAGCTCGCAGGTCCTAGGTCTGAGATTGGGACAGACGTGGCTGGGGCAGAATTTGAGGCACCACCCGCTCAGTGGGGGTTTGGGCCCGGGCCGCTGGGGTTTCCGAGGAGGCCTGGTTAGGCAAACGCGGCTGGGGCTGCGCAGGCGGTACCCCTCGGTATCCTTTCCTCTCACTGGACGGGACGCAAGAAAGGGGACCCGGTGCGCATTCTTCCCGTGCCTAGGATACTTTGGGAACTAAAAATAGTCCCCAGAGCGCGCACAGCAGTGAGACTGAGGATGGTCTGAAAACCCAACTGGAGTCCTGGGTTCGAATCCCAGTGAGGCCCCCTCCGCGCTGGCGCAGGTCGATCGGTTCGCTCCCTGAGCCTCAGTGTCTCGGTGCGTGCGGACCAGGATTTCTAAGGGGCTTTCTAGCTCTAGGAAAGGAAAAGAAAGAAAGAAAAAAAAACCCGATTTTTGTTTTCTGCTCTGCCCGAGGGACCTTCGGGCCTGGGGCCGGGAACTGAGGCCGGGGGAGGGGTGTGCGAGGACTGCTCATTACCGCGAGGTGTTGCCCTAGTTAAATCACCGGCCTGTTTGATCTGGAGGCGGGTGGCGAGAGGGAAAAAAGAAAAAAGTAGGGGGGTAGGAGTGGAGAGAGGCTCACACCTCCCCCACCATTTCCTCACGTCCATAAAACACCTTTTATTAACTCCTTCGTGTCCGGAAAGGCCCGCGTGGCCGCTGGGCCCCTGCCACGGTGTTTACAGCCAAGACTAATGGGGCCCTATATTCACCCCGATGCTAGGACGAGGCGCCTGGACACACCTGGCCCAGAGCTGCCGGGGGTCTCCTTTCTGGACCCCAAGCCACGGCCCCCAGCTCCCAGTGTGGGGCTAGAAAGCGCCCAGGGACCCACGCGCGTGTTCCCCCAGAGGGAGCACCGGAGACCCGCACAAGCACTGCAGACCATGCGACCCTCAGGCAATCGGGGGAGCTGTTCAGAGGCATAAAAGCGCTTAGCCTAGTCACTAGTGCCTAGCACAGTTGCGCGCAAGCAAAGCAAAACTAGTTGTCTGTACTCTATTATTCAGGGACATGTAACAGTCTTTTTGCCCACCCCAGTTTAGCCCAGCCTTCGCCAAAAATGCACTCTCTTTTATTCACCCCCACACCCAGCCCTGGGTGTGCATGTGGGAGCGCAAAGATGGCTCTCCTACACAAGTGGCGGAACTAGCATGCACATACCCCCACCCCTTTGCACAATCCGTATGCTCTCACAATTATTTGTTGAGTGCGTTATTGCTGGAGAGAAACCTAAATGTCTCAATTTAACTATAAGCATTCACAAGCTTATTTTGCTCTTGTATAAAATAATAGCTGCTTCGACTGGTCGAGCCCTTACTGCGAGCTGGGAGCTATGCTAAGCAGACCCTCGTTGGCCCTGGCACGGGCACTGGGCTCCGAGTGAGTTTCCGCACCATTACCTACACAACTATGTTCTTCATTTAATGTGGATGAACACCGTATGGTGGAACACATCCCTCTCTTCCCAGCTTCACTGCCCTTTCCTAATAACCCCACTTCCTTCATACTAACCCGGTGTTAGACCAGCCCAAATGCCGACCCACCTAAGTCATAGCCCGACAATCTGGGTCTAATTCCTTTCTAGTTTTCCTTTCTGTGAGTTCTCTAAAGTTATCCTGTCCCCGCAGTTATGTTCTAAGGAGAGCTTTGTTCTTCCTTCAAGGAATAAGTCCTTTATCTGCCCCCTCCCTTTGACGTGACTTGTAGTTTGGTTTGGCATTTATCGAAAAAAGTAGGAGCAGGAGGCTCTCTACCTAGCAGAAACAATGAAGCCAGGGATACCCACCAAGACATCACACAGGCTTCCTCCGATTTCAGAAAATGTTTTATTAGTCAAGAGCATAGATACTGCTTTGGCAAGGGGAGAGGGCGGTGAGTGGTCATATAGATTTGAGGTAGAAAAAGGGTGGGGATGGGGGAATAAACAAACACCTGAGCACAGCAGGCATCGTAGGTAGTTTAAATACATAAAAACTTTTCAACATTGGGAAAAGCTTTTATTTACAAATGAAGGGAGGGAGGGAACCAGGGGAAGGAAGGAAGAAGACAGAAGAAGGAAGGAGAAAAGAAAGGAAAGAAGGAAGGGGAAAATGTGTTTCCCTTGGAGCTAAGTAGGAAGTGCAGCGACAAAAAAAAATAAAATAAAAACACCACTGTTTGAGGGAGATTAACAACAAAAGGCAGCCCTCCATCTTCCCGACCTGGTTCTCTGTTCTTGGCAGTAAACTATTGATTCCTCTTATTGCATTTTAATTAGGGAATTGAGCACTCAAGGGTTTTGATTGGAACCAGAGGGAATTAGAAAGAGAGCCAGATAGCACAGTGGGGAAGGTGCAGGGGTCCAAATTCGCCCCAGAAGGGTTGGAAGGGTGCGTCTTAGCCGCTCGTCCGGAGTCCCACAGTCTCTCCCTTTCGTATATAGTGCTGCCAAGAGCCGCCCTCTTGGTTATGGGGGTGGTTATATATATTTCTCTTTCTCTTAATGTATTAAAAACAATTTCAAATGACATTGCACGTGCGATCCAAGTGTGTTGTTGCAGCCAGCGACCTGCCAGCACACAGCAGAGGCTCGGCAGGATGCGCCCCATAAGCCCCTGGTACCCAGAGCCTGGCACTCGTCTCCTTCCTCTCCTCCCGGGCCTCTGGGGTCGGCCGCGGTGGTGGGGTCCTCTGCGCGGGCCTTGGCTCACTGGTTTAACTCCAGCGCCCAGACTTGCTGTGGCCAGCCTGTGCGCCCTTTAATCCTCTTCTCGCCTGGGCCCAGGGCAGGAGGAAAGCCTTCGTGCTGCTGCTGCCAGAGGACATGCACAAAAAAAGAGGCGAGAGAGACAGGTTTAAATTTTTCTGCTCCAGTCGCCAGAGCGTAGAGTGGGGTCGGGGGAAAGGTGTTGGGAGCAGTAACTGGGAGCCTTTAAATAAGTGACGGATTTCTGTTTGCGAAATAGGCAAACAAGCTCATAAAATTTGCCTTTATGCTCCGAGTCTGGGGGTGGGGGCAGTATGGGCTGGGCAGCTGCTGGGGGTTCCATAATGAGAATTTTCTGTGTCTAGTGAAATTGATGCGCCTAGGTTTGGCGTGATGGCGCCCGAGAGAGACTGCAGGGATTGGAATGGGAGGGGTGAGAATCCACAGTTTTCCCGCTCTCGCTCAAGGACCTGCTCTCCCCTCACAGCCCACAGGCTTTCCAATCTGGTTTAGCCCCTGGGCTTGGACACTGGGTTGGATCCCCACTTGCCTGCTGGTGCTGGGTAGCTTCAGACAGCTGGGCGAAGGGTACTCGGCCTGGCCTACTATCCCACACCCCCTTCCCCGCTCTCCAGCGGCGATTCTTGAAAGAGGCGGTGAAGTGTAGAAGGTGGGAATACGCGCAGTAACTACTGCCACCGAGGCGTCGCTGGGCCTGCATCTCCTCTAGCTGAGGGCAGAGGTTTATGGACTCGGATGCCTATCTTTCCCAGTCTCCCCAGTTGAACTTTCCCTAGTTTGCTACAGCCTCTGCGGGTCAGACCAAACCCAGCGGGGCTCTCTAGTCAGCTTCCCCCGGCAGCAGCCGGAGCCGGAGCGGGAGCGTACAAACCTAGAGAAACTAGTTCTCTAGCCTGGAAATCTCCACCCTCTGAGGTTCCACAGCTCTGGGCCAGCAGAATCAGGCTTCAGAAAATGTCTCCCTCACTGGAGAGGATGGAGAAAGGCCAAGTAGAGACTGTGATCTCCAAAGCCAAAAGAAGTTAGTGAGACTCTCCCTTGTTGATGTTGACACACCAAACCATCGAGGTCGCCCGTGGAACTAGCCCGTGGGAAGTGGTGCTCTGGACTGAGAGTAGAAGACCTGACTTGTTTTACCCCAGCTGCATCTCTGACTCCTCGGGTGGGTGGCCTTCACCTCCAGTCCCACTCTGGGCCTCAGTTTCCCTGTCTATAGGAGGATGTAGGTAGACTAGCCTCTCCAGCAAAGGTCCTTTGAAAACAGTAACTAAGTCCGTAAGCATAAATTCACACTCAGGCACATTAAGTAAGGAACTCCTACAGCATTCTTAAAGTGGCTTCCAGGAGAGCCAGGGATAGCTAAGAACCCCTCGAAATTGGAAGCGAAATATATGTGTATTTTCTCCGGGTCTTAAGCTTCCAGTGGATTCTTAAAAGGGACTCCATAGCCCCTCCAAAAAAGTTAAGACTATGTCTTCATTCACAGCCTTACAAACAATATCCCTCATTACGTTCATATATTAATCTTTCTCCCTCACGCACACAATCCCACATTTCAACCATCTCAGAACGCACACCGCAACACAGGCGCCTCCATTGCGCGCTCGCCTGCCGGTACCCACCGCTCGCGCCCTTGGCTGGAGCTTAGAGGCCCCCGAACTTACCAGCTCCCTTTTCCGCTTGCTCTCGCGACCGCCATCCACCTTCTTGATTTCGGCCTTGAAGGCCTCGGGGTCGCCGGCCTGTGCGTCCTTGGCCAGCACGTCCATCAGGTAGGCGATGTAGCTGGTGGCCAGGCGCAGAGTCTTGATCTTGGAGAGCTTGGTGTCGGCCGGCACGTTGGGGATGCACTCACGCAGCTCCGCAAACGCGCTGTTAATGCTCTCTGTGCGCTTCCGCTCCTTCTTGGGTCCTGAGCCTTTCCGCCGGCCCAGGCGGCCGCTGAGGGCCTCCAGGCTCCCCGGGCTCTGGCCTGACCTGGCGTCTGGGACGTAAGCGGCAGAGGCCGCCGCTGCTGTGGGTGGTGGCCCTACGGTGGGGAAGTCCGGAGCAGCGTCAGGGGGACTCAGCAGCCAGCTCTGGAAGTAGGGCCGCTCCTGGTGACAGCGCGAGGCCGGGCCGAAGAGGAAGGGCTCGTGGAGCACCGGGTGCGCGGGGTGCGGGTGGTGATGGTGGTGATGGTGTGAGTAGCTGCCCACGAGGTTCATGTTGGAGCGGCACCTGGTCTGCACCGCCAGCCCACTTAGTGCCGCCCCATGCACTCCCGAGACG
>NW_005362269.1:4389808-4390008 GCF_000412655.1 Myotis brandtii
CGGGCTAAGGAAGAGACGCGCAGCCTGTCGCTTCCGTGGCGGTGCCACGAACTGAGGATACAAATACAGATGCGGCGTAGAGACCTGTTTAACCCTTCTGCGGCCTCCCCTTCAGGGTCTGGCTTATATAAGGCCACGGCTTTGATGTCAACCTCTCCCTGGAACCAATGGCAGGGGGGTGGGGGTGGCCGTCCCTGTTT
>NW_005362269.1:4390104-4394816 GCF_000412655.1 Myotis brandtii
CCCCCTCCCGGTGCTGGGCTGGGGCGGGGGAGGCAGGGGCAGCGGACTCGAGGCACAGGCCTGGCAGCGCCCTGAAAGGTGGTTGCCACCCGCTCCCCCAAAACCAAGGGGGAAAATCTAGAGTCATCTTGCGAAAAGGCCTTCTAGAGCCCACCCTTTGACTTCACACAGGGAAACAGGGCCAGAGAAAGAAAGGTTCTTATTGACCCTCCAGAATTTAACACGGGAATCCCAGAGGTCGCCAGTCCCGAACTCCACTGCTCCCCTTGGCGTCAGAGGCAGAAGATGAGGGATGGCTGTGGAGGCAGGGTAGGCCCCTGGCGTTCCTCCCCAGGCACCCCAGTCACGAGCCCCATCCCGCCGGAGTGGGAGCAGTTCCGCACGGGTCCTGCGCCCGCCGACTCCAGCCAAGTCGGTTGTACTGTGGCGACTGCCGCCTCTCCGCGCAACGAGCCGGCTCGCGTCCGACTACTCCGCCGAGAATGTTCGATTCTGTAGAAGACGCCAGTGCCAAGGCTCACACCGCGAGAAATGAGCGGTGTACACGTATCGAGGACATCCACACTGGCCGCCAGGCTCCCTCGGCGGGAGGAGCGCACCCTCGAAACGCACCACAATGACGCTGTTCGGACCTCCGCTATTTCCCCTCAGGCCAGGGCCTGTCCCAGTCTCTGCTCAGGAGGCTCTCCCTGGGCTCCGCTCGGACCTGGAATTCCCAGGGCGTTGGCGCTTCTGGCTGGGTTCTCTGTCTTACCTCCCGTTGCAGTAGCTTCCAGCTAATGTCCTCCTACCTGGATCCCTCCACCTCGCCCACCTTTCCCAGCCCCCCTTCCCTGGGTGGGGTAGAGGGAGTGAGCCCAACTCTCAAAACCAGTGTGGAGGTGAGGATGGAAGGCGGGGAAGAGCAATATGTGGCTGCTCTTTTTAGAGGACAAATTCATTTCTTTACCCGTTCATTTAGTAATTTATTGGTGCCCGCTAAGTGCCTGGCACACTTAGTCCAAAGGCAGAGGGGGAAAGGCCAATTCTTTCCTGAACAGACAGAAAAAGTGAGGCTCAGAGATGAACGATTTTCCTTGCTTCCCATAGCCAGTGGATACTGTGTTGTTTCCTCTCCTGAACAAGGGAGTAAATGGAAAGGGCTGGGACCGGCTGGCCAGTTCCCCTGGTCCCCTAGGGCTGTGGGCCCTAGAGGTGCATGGGGGGAGGGAAGTCCTAGTTTCCTGCCTGAGGCTTGCTGGAAACCCGCCGCTCTCCGGGCGCCTGGCGCCAGCAGCACTGGGGTTGGGCCCAGCAGAGCCAGAGGTTCAAGGGGAGGGAGCGCCCGGCGCCCAAATCCACCTCGGCTCTGCGGGGTCCCGCGCCTCCCTGGCGTGGAGGCTCTCCTGAGCGTGTCAGGTAGGGAGAGTAATTACTACGTGGAGAAGGACCTCAGTCTTCAACACACACCCAGTCTTTGTCCTAATCCAGGCAGGATCTTCACTTAGAGACTCTCAGTGTGGCACACCCAGCCCAAGATTACACATGCACACGTACATGCACAGCGGATCACCCAAACTCACCCGCATACACAGAGGTCCATATGTCCAAAAGTATGTGTGTTCTCAGGATAACACAGGTACACCCACACAGGACAGCATTTCAATATTCATGCATTCTCAGGATTTCACACATTATCTCTCTGTCACCCACCCACGGGCACACATCCCCATGCAGATAGGTTGCAGCTGAGCCACTCCAAAGGCTTCGTGTGGGCATGCATAAGACACCATCTTCCAGTAGAGGCACACACATTCCACATAAATAACACACCACTGTAGGGTGCTGCACAGCGTCTTATGCCACCATTGTGCATGGGTGCAGTTTGTATTTCCTTACATTTCCCCACAATTATATGCACAGCACAAACGTCCAAAAACTGCATCATGCATTTTGTGTATTCTCAGTGTCACAGCTAAACCTTCAGTCCCACAAACACACACAAGTACACCGCCATGATTACTACTATATATGCACAGGTGCTCAGAAATAGATGTTTTCACATGTTTGCACATTACACACTGACACACACTCAGTTCGACATCTGTTCTGTCTTACATAGCCATGTGCACACATTGATGAAGTAAAGTTGAATAATAGTATGCATATTATCATAGTATGCACATGAATGAGGCACACACACACAGGCACACACAATTATCCACATACTCACAAATTCATGCTCCAGCACCCATCCATGTGTCCCAATCCTTTTCCTGTGGTTACACAACACCACCTGTTTAGTGGGATGAGGAATACATTATCAGTACTAGGTGATGAGTCCCAGTTCCATCAGACCCCTTGAGGGCCCCAAGATTGCCCTGCTTCCCCCACCCCATGCACAGGTAGGTGCTTAAAGAGCAGGGTGCTCCCAGCCACCTGGGACCCAAAAAGAGCTGCTCCCTCCCTCCCCTCTTCCCTCAAAGATTGTTAAGGATTCGAAGTCTTTCGGATGAGTGGTGCCTGCTCCGAGAGTGAGGCCCTAGGGAATCCACCGGGACTCCAGGCTAGGCCGGGCTGGGCGGTCTCCTGCAGGATGGACGCCTGGGAGAGCTCCAGTGCCTGCATAGACCACAAGGCGCCTAGGCTTCAAACCCGGCCTTCTGGGAGCCCCCAAGGCACTTTTAACTCCAGCCTGACTTCGGCGCATCTGGAGTACAGAGGAATGGGATGATGGGGACCTGGTGAGGGTGTTCCCTGCAGAGGGGCAGGGAGAGAGGCTGGGACCCAGGAGTTTGACCAGAATTGCTTTAAGCTGAGAACAAGAGTTCTGGCTCTGACTATCACCTCAGTATTCCTTTCCCTCTTCAGAGCCTCAATTTCTCTCTTTTCAGAAGGGGATAGGATCGATAGTCTGTAATTCCCAGCCCTAGTTCCCTCTCCCCACACTCCAATTTAGCACTTGGCCCGAGAGAGGATTCCACTGTCCCTGGGCCCACATCTGTAGACCAAGGACTAGGGACTCGGAGGTCCTGCCCGCCAGTCTCAGTCTCCCCTGCCCTGCCTCCCCTCTGTGGTGCTCACCTAGATAGCAACTTCAGAAGGTCTGGTGCTCAGAGCATTATCAAACATGTGCTTCCTTCTCCAATTGTGCTGGTGAGGTTGGACAAGAACTTCTCACCTCATTTGATAAGTTAGAGAGTTTAAGCACATAGAGGTTGGAAATTGTATTAAAGGAGTGTTGAAGAAAGCCTGGCAGTGGGATTGGGCCCACCTGGGTTGAAACCCAGACAGAACTGTCATTCCTCTACTCAGATCTTGTTTCCTCCTCCCTAAATTGGGGGCTGGAGGCTGGTGAGGAATAGCTGTCAAGAGGGCTGGTTTAAGATTAAGGGAAATAATATAGGTGAAGCTCTCAGCACAGGAACAGTAGACTGTTTTTAGGAATTAATTTCACAGGGGAAGAAATGGAGTCACATATCCACACGATTACATCGTCCTGGGTGTGATGGAGCAGCTCTCTATTCCAATCTGATCGGGCCTGTTTTTTACCACCTTGAGTCCTCTTTCCCCACTGACCCTACAGAACCCCACTCTCATCAGCTGGAAAAAAAAAAGGCATCGCCAGGTGTGGTGATGATGCTGCCAGAGACCTGAATTCCATTCCAGATCCCACCCACCTCCATTTCACTCGCTGTGATTTGTTTGTTTGTTTTGGGATAGTCTTGCATCCTCCAGGATTCAGTTCCCCCACCTGTAGAGTGGACCCTCTTTATATATTTTTTATTGATTTATATTTTATTGACTTCATAAAGGGCGGGAGAGGGAGAGAGAAGTAGAAACATCAATGATGAGAGAAAATCATTGATCCACCTCCTTTCCTGCATACCTCACACTGGGGATCGAGGCTGCAACCCGCGCATATTGACTAAAACTCAGCTCTGACCTCCATGCTCAACCACTGAGCCACCCTGCTGGGCAGTGGACCCTCTTTCTTCAAGTCTCATACCTCCAGAGTGACTGGGGCCTCTGCCTGGAGGCCCCTCTCCCAGCCCTTGCCTCACTTCTCCCCTCACTCCCACCCAAGGGACTGGCAGACCTCAGAGAGCCCGCACCGGCGCCTACCGCAAACCTTCTCCCGCCTCCGAGTCTTGTGACCTTGACGCCACCAGCAATCCCCGCACCGGACCTCTTATCTAAATAGGGCCGTAAATCAAGGACCTGTCAGGGCGCGGGTAATTACAGGAACTCCATAAAAAGGACCCGGCCGGCCGCCTGTTTATATTAGCGCGGTGTAAAATATTCTCGCTGTCTTGGGGAATCGCGTCGCGCAGTAACGCGCCATAAATCAGCCCGTGGGCCATTTACCCCGCAGCTTGAGCGGGCAAATCCCTTAAACTTTTCTCTGCCGCATCTGAAGAGTGTCTAGGACCTTCCAATCTGACCCAGCCTTCTTCCCGAGGCCGGTGAATAGTCACGGCAGGGGAGAGAGAGGAAACGGCTCTTCGAAGCTCCTTGCCTTGGCCAGTGTGGGAAGGGAGGACCAACAGGGAACCAGCCCAGAGAGGGGAAGGAGCTTCCCTAAGGGCACACAGCCAATAAGTGACAGGCGAGGGTAGAGCCAGACCTCTAGGGGAGACTTGGGTTTCATGGTAGCCTCTGTCTTTCCCTTATTCCCCCCTTTCCTGGATGAGGGGTGATCTTGCCAGGGAAGGTCCAAGCCACAAGCTGAC
>NW_005362269.1:4394979-4424814 GCF_000412655.1 Myotis brandtii
TGGGGATTGCTGAGCTTCCTACAGTTGTGCACAGAATTATCTGTGAATGCTCCCGTGTGCAACAGAAGCCTCCGATCCTTAGTACGGTCCAGTCCCTTGTTAGCAGGTGGCACAGCCCAGGCCCAGAGCAGGGCGCACACAGCTAGAAATCAGAATCTCCACTGCTGAAATCATCCATTCTGGCTTATCTCCCCCACACTCTTTCCTAAAGAAAAACTAAGGGGTGAGAGGCAGCAATCCTATCCAATCTCAGGTTTGTAACAGCCACAAAAATACAGGATCTATTGAAGCAAACCTAATGCCGCCCATTGTCTAATGAGTAACACAAAGCAAGCTTATGGAAAAAGAATATTAAATTTTCCGTGTCTTCCCTCAGGCCTGGGACCTGCGGATTCCAGGGAGAATGAAACATCTTCCTTCCCCATCCCTTTCCCTTCCGAAGTCTGTAAATGACAACGTGTTTACACAAGTTTTTATGTCGTCTGAGCTGTGTCCCGGCTCCGTTTCCTCCTCTGTGTATTTTCCACGGGGAGAGGCGTCTGCTTCGGGACGCGTTCAACTTAAACAGAACCCCGTCTGATTGGAAAATGTATTTATTTGAAAAATCATAACTCACAGTTTTGGTGAAAACAGCCCCCAAATTTATGGGATCAGATCGCTTGGGGCGCGGCGGTTGTAAATCAAAAAGCCCTGACGCCCCCTCCCCTGCCATGTCCCCACAGCAGCTCCAGTCCGGGCGACAGGCCCCCTCCCTGTCCACCCCGGGGCCCTCCCAACCCTCCCTGCCATAATCCCTGTGGTGCTTAACTGCATGCTAGCTGGCAGGTGGATTTCATTCTGGCTCTTTTCACCCAGCCCCTGTTGCTTTCCGGACAATTTCATCCCGGCCAGCCTCACCAATCGGTTTCAGGTGGTCCCTGAACATGTTCTGTTGTGCACTAGTATGTTTTAGGCATCTCTGGTTTTTTTGTTATTTTTTTCATTCATTGCAGGCTACCTAGTTTCGAGGCACTCAGTTGCACCCCAGGTTGCTTGTTGCTGAGCCCTAACTGACTGCTCAGTTGTGTGCCGGGATGTTTTATGCCAAGAGGTTTCCTCCTGGTCAATGTCACGAAAAAGCCAGTTTCACCGCCTGACTGTTGCTTCCCAAGTCAGCCGCCCCCCCCCCCCCCCCCACCATCACTCCTTCCTCCATGCAATCTGAATTCCACGGGTAGGTTCAACCCACTTCCCTATCTCCTGGATCCTCCTGTTATCTGACCCCCAGCAAAGGACTGGGAAAAGGCTGGGGCTGGGGCTGGGGACGTGTTCAAAAGACAGGCACAAGTCCCATCAGTTGGGGAGCCCCGTGGTCCAGCCAGAGCTGGGAACACAGGGCCTTCACAAGTAATCACCAAGTAGTCTCTCTCCTAGTGTCTGTCTGTCGGTCTGTCTGTCTCTCTCTCTCTCAGTCTTTCTCTCTCTCATCTCTCCACTGGGAGCACAGGGCCTTCACAAGTAATCACCAGGTAGTCTCTCTCCTAGTGTCTGTCTGTCTGTCTGTCTCTCTCTCTCTCTCAGTCTTTCTCTCTCTCATCTCTCCACCTTTTTTTTTTTTTTTTACTACGGATCATGCACTTCTCTGGCAGCGTCCCAACGGGGAACAGGGCAAGCTGTCTGCTCCAGGCTCAGTCCCTCTAAGCTCTATCTCAGGAAAAGGGTTTGAGAAAGATTCCTAGGCAAAGGAGCGCACCGGTGACACGGTTCTGCGCAAGAATGGCGGCAAGGTAGCGCGGGGGATGCGAGGCAGTGTGGGGATCCAGGCTGTGTAGGATTCCAAGATTGTGCGGCAACTCACCCCAACCCTTCAGCTCTGCCTGCTGCCCACGTCCACCCGTCCGCTCAGCCACTCCTGCCGGGAGTGATCTATACGCAGGAGCATTTGGTTCCAAGAAATGCAAGACATTTCGGTAAAGAAAACGTAGCTGTATCAACCTAGTCCGTGCTGGGAGACCAAGACCTGGTGTGCGGTAGAATGGGTCAGAACTGGCGAGGGGACAGAGGGCGCCTCTCCCTCTCCCGCGGCTCTCCCTTAAAACTTAGGGCTCAGGGAAGAGAAGAGTCCCTCCTTCCTTCGGCCTCAGTTCCGCCTTGCTCTAATGAGCCAGGGGACCCGTGCCGGTAACGGGAGCAGAGCAAGATATGGAGGCGGAGGCATTAATCTTGGGAAACCTGAACTTCTCTGCCAGGAATCCCACAGGACCGTAAGTGCTTGGGCGCTAGTTTGGGGAATAGATTGGCAGCGGATACACTGACTGGTGAATATTCTGGGCTCCTCACCCTTTCCCTTCCGTGTAAAGGCATTCAGAAAGCGAGTCTGCGGTAAGAGATTGTATCATGATCAGTCTTCATATTTTAAACGGGGCTAGGGTACATCCGTCATCTTTCCCATAATGGTCAACTGTAAACACACTGTAAACGAGAAAAACAAAAGGGGGTTTAATGTTGACGCTGGGGAAATGCTTAGCTGTGGCGTTGCTGAGGAATTGGCAGGCTCTCCAGTCCTTTGGGAGAGAAGTTAAGTGCTCCGTGTTTTCGCTTTTTTCCATTGAATTTCTAAATCTCTCAGGGGTCTTCTTTGTCTCTTTATTTTAAGGAGGAAAGGCTTTCCTTAACAAGTCAGGGATGGTTAAAAGGGCGTTGGCTTGGGAAAGGAGAAGTGGAGTAGAGTCAGAACTTCAAACTTTGCAGACAGAGTCTTGATCCTTTTCATTGTCAACTCAAACTTCTTACCGGCACTGGCCTCAGTCAGCCTCTTACTGCCCTACCAGTCCCCTTTCTGAAGTACCCTTTTGCTCTGGAGGGGAGAGATGAGAAGACAAGTTTAATGATGTAAAGAGGAAAAACAAAACAAAACAGAAACCAGAAAAGAAAGGTGAGGGGCCTGAATGGTGACTGGAGAAAAGGAGCATACACTTTGGCTTACTTCATTATCAGAGCGAGTTCCCTTCCAGAAAGCCTGGGTGTGACCAGCTCTTCCCTAGCCACAGGGACACCCGTGTCACCTCACCCACACACACCACAGGACACGAGGAACGTTGGTCACAATAGCTTCCCCAAACCATCCAGAGCATGGAGCAAATGCACACACACACAAAAAGTCACAGTGGAACCCAGCCCCAAACGCAAACCAACTGCTGGCAATTATTAAATTCATTTTCATCCATGCAAGCAAGGTTCCCAAAGAGTCTATATATATAAAAAAAAAAGAACAACAAAGGTGGCAGAAGAGAGAACAGAAAAGGAAAGCCTAGAGACCAGAGCAGAAATTAATGTAATTACCTCTTGTCCTGGCCATAAATTCCGCAGAGGAAATCAAATCTTTCTGTGCATGTGTATAAAAACCAATCAGTCTATTGAGCTTGCCAAAACCCATTATGCCTTAAACTGGGTATCCTAATTGAATGAATCTGAATGTACCAGGCAACCAGGCATCAACCCAGCTACGTTTTTCCAAGGGCATTTGCCACGGAGTCAGAGAGGATAAACATCGGTTGGAACCACACACTAATCAGCTTGCTTGTGGAAAGGGGGAACCTTCCTGAGCTGGGCGCTGGCAGATGCATCCTAACATTTTGTATCAGATTGTAATGGAATATTTCTCATAAACAGCCAAGTGTCTCTCCCAGCCACTCACCTGACATGTTTCTTGTTGTTTAACTTCAGATCTGACAGATGATGATAACCTGGAAAAGAGAGAGGTTACAAATGCTGAGGGCTGTGAGGCTGGGCAGTGTAAAGGGGGCCTAATCAAGACCTGGGACAGGGCTGTGATTTGTAGGGCCCAGAAAAGCTGTTATGCGCCCCCCCCCCTCCGCCCAGCAAGCAAGGTGGGCTGGGAGAAGGGACTAGCCTGTGGGAGGGAAGAAGACCTCAGAACACAGAGCTTTGGGCTGCTTGCTCTAAGGCAGAGATTTTCAACCTTTTTTATCTCATGACACACACAAACTAATTACTAAAGTTCTGCAGAACGCCCAAAAATATATTAATTTTTTGGCTATCTTACAACATATATATATAATTTTAATATTTAAAATGTATAATTTTAATTCATTCACACTGGATGGCTGTTGTGTTGGCTGTTGTCATTTTTTAATTTGACAATCTAAGGGAAAAGAGGTAAGTGCTCCTGACTAAATAGTGAGGTATTGCTTGTTTTGAAAATTCTTGGGCACTCCAGTGTGCTCTGGGCACACTGGTTGAAAATTGCTGCTCTAAGGAAATGCGCCACTTGGTTTGTTGTATTCTATTTGCAAGCTGGAAAGCGTCCTGTCTCCTCCCTCCACCTCGCTCCCCACTCTCTCCATCGTGCACGCCTGCTCTCACAGGCACACTGATTTATAGCACCTGTTAAAAACACATAATGGATGCAATTAGTTGTGGCACTGGAGGAAAAAAAGGGAGGAGTTGACTTTATTCCAATAAAAGATTAATGTGTTTGTTTTCATGAGCTTAGTGCATTAATTTAAATTTCTGGGCTTTTTTTTTTAAATTGCTGATGTTTTCTTTGCTACGTGGGAATCATTGTAATAGCCATTTATTCTCAAAATTCAGTGGGTATCACAATCCTCTTGTTGAAATCATTTCCAATGCAGGGACTTCTGTAGGAGAGGAGTGCGAATGGAAGCTGCGTAGTCAGTAAAGCTCACTAGCAGATTTTGATGCAGGAACCGTGCTTTGAGAATATGACTTATGTGGATATAGTAGAGACTCAAGAGTAACCTATTAACTGACATAAAATCTTTCTCTTGTCATCTATGTGGCTCCAGTCCAAATATATATATATGCACAAATAAATGTGGTACATGTCTACTGCAGAAAATATAGAAAAACATAGGGAGAAAATGAAAAATTCTTTGATCCTAAGCTATTTAAGCTGTCTGGGCTGTAGCTTTTTTTAAAAATATATTTTATTGATTTTTTACAGAGAGGAAGGGAGAGGGATAGAGAGTTAGAAACATTGATGAGATAGAAACATCAATTCAGCTGCCTCCTTCACACTCCCTACTGGGGATCTGCCCACAACCAAGGTATATGCCCTTGACCAGAATCGAACCTGGGACCCTTCAGTCCATAGGCCAACGCTCTATCCACTGAGCCAAACCAGTTAGGGCTGGGCTGTAGCTTTTTTAAATGAATCCTATAGACTCTAAAAGGAGACAAGGCTCTTGTCCTCACCAGTCCTACCCTTAGCACCCAGCACACATCTGCCACATAGTAGGACCTCCAAAAATATTCACTGGAAGAAATAATTGGCTAAATGAAGCTGTGGGTTTAGACGATTTCTAAAGTCAGTTCCAACCCTAACATTCCAGTTTTCATTCTCTGCCCGAGGGGGAAAAATGTAATTGCATAAAATCAGATATATTTGTTACCAGGACCCTTGACATTTAAACATGGGCATGTTTCTTCTCCATGTCTTGTCACTTGATCTGACAGCTTTCTGCTTGTTCTATCTGATATTAGTTTAGGGTTGTCCCTGCCTGAGGCAGCCCAGCTATCTTTGTGAGCAGGAATTGAGTTGGGCAGTCCCCACCTTATACCAAACCAAATCATCAGAATAGATTTTGAAGACTCCAGAAAATAGCACAGACAGCCCCAGAAACAGGATGAGGGGATGTTTATAATTCACAAATGTGCAATTCTTTCCTGAAACTATGAGGTGGACTCCCACTCCTTCTGTCACAGCACACTAATAACAACAACAGCTACATTGAGCTCTTACTGTATGCCACGCACTGTATACACACATTTCTCATTTAATCCTTAGAGCAACACTATCAACTCCATTTTATACACACATGGAGTTCATTCCCAAAGTCACTCAGCTAGGACACTGGAGAAGTAGAATTCAAACCCAGGTCTCCATGATTCCAAAGTCCTTGTTTTTAACCATTACAATGATACGTATGTTGGGGGAAAAGGGGGAGTTAAAATGCTAAAAATATTTTTCTTTCTCCAACAGTAGTTTAACAATAATGTACTCTCTTTAGCAGAAGACTATGAACAATGCAACTTCATTTTACTTCCTCACCCCAGACACTATATACTAAGACTTCTTCCTGGTACATGGAGATCATGTTCATCCTTTTAATCATAGCATTAGGTGCTCATCAGCTTGCATCTAAATCAATGACTCATCATAATGAGGTTATAAAACCTATGAGGGGAGGAGCCGAAGCTGTTCTATTCATTGACATATCCCCAGCACTTAGCACAGTGCCTACACATAGAAATTACTCAATAAATAGTTATTGAATGAATGAATGAATCATAATTTGCTTAATACAGGCAATTCAGAGGCATGCCTCTGGTGATAGGATCATCCAGAACTTAATCATACAGTGCCCATCACATGGTGGGTGGTGCTTAGGAAGACATGGTTGAAGGAACCATCTTTTAGGAGGAAAGATGACATGTGGAATTTTTAAAATAAAGTCTCACCCAAATTAGTAAAATGGGACAAAAATAGATTCTCCACCTTAGTGAAGTCCCTTGCTGCCTCCTTCATGAGGAAGGATGTGGTTTCTGCTCTTAGCTCTGTGCCCTTCATTATGTGACCTCAGGCCCCAGGTCCTCCCCAGGGACCCTCCAGTCCTGAAGGTCTGTGTGTTTGGCCCTAAATTGTGTGACCAATGCCAGAGCTAGTCTGCACCTGGCATAGAGTAAGACGTCAGCCAAGTTCATTGGAATGATGCGAGGTCTGCGTCCACTCCTTGATTCCAGAAGTCATACTTTACACCTACTTTCATTGACACTGTTAGAATGAATTTCTAGGGGAAAAGTGAATATGATCTTATGACTAGATTTTTAAAAAAGCAGAACACAAAATTAAACATATTGGGCTTTTTCCCTCCAAAATAAGAAAGCCTTTATATGTAAGACAAAGCAATAACATAAACCCACATCCAAATGCAAGTGAGAGATTTCACTAGGTTTTCTAAAAGCTGCACTCAGGTGTCTACTAAAAACCAAAACCTTCAAATAGGTGTATGATAGAAGACATCCCAAAACAATCATTGTTGGTGGGATCATTGGTGGGGTTGTGCATGATATTTTTGCCAACTTAGGCAATAAAAATAGTAATATCAACACTTATTTGGCACTAAAAATGTAATAGGCAGTGTATTAAGTACTTTGCAGGGGTTATCTCATTCATCTCAAAAGTACTTCATCATAAAAGTGCAGTTGTTTCCAACTGAGACACAGAGAATGTACGTAACTTGTCCAAGGTTCCCCAGCTGGTGAGAGGTAGAGCTGTGATTTGAACCCTGTTGATTCTCCAAGCACATTCAGGAAAGGGTGGAAAAGAGAGAGACGGAGAAGGGAAGGGAAGACAGGAGGAAAATAATTGCCCCATTGGTAAGAGTAGCTGGACCAAAGAAATGGAATGTCTGAGCTCTCTGTTGTCTAACCTTGCATCAGAATCACCTGGGGGCTAGTTAGAAACGCAGAATCTTGGCTCCATCTCAGAACTACTGGATCAGAATCAGCATTTTAAAAACATTCCAGGGAATTTGTACCTACATGCAAGTTTGAGAAAACCAGTAATGGAAAATAGTTAACATAGCATCCATTTTTTAAAAAACAGAATCCATTTGTGTTTGTCGGGGCTGGTACCACCTTATCAGAAATAGGGGCATAGCTGTATCAATCAGAGTCCTTCAAGTGCAAGTGGTGCCTGTTTCCTGGACTGGGAAAATGCCTTAATGGGTTGCAATCAGAAATTTTTTGTATTGATTTTTTATAGAGAGGGAGAGGAAAAGAGAAACTTAGATTTGTTGTTCCACTTATTTATGCATCCACTGGTTGATTCTTATATGTACCCTGACTGGGGATCAAACCCACAACCTTGGTGTATCAGGACAACCCTCTAATCAATTTAGCTGCTTAGCCAGGGTCAGAAGCTTTTTTTAAATGAACAGAATAGAAGATATCTGCCATCTACTAAAGGGAGGGTGGTATTGCATGAGACTTTTTTTTTTTTTTGGTAGTGTGTGTGTGTGTTTTGGATCTTGAGGTACAATGTCTGTCTTATGTACACTCTGCCAAAAAAAGTTTTAGCAACTGGCCTTCATACCGTGGCCCGAAGCAGCCACGAAATTCCAGGCTGACATTCAGAGGTGTGGTGGATCTACTTCCTATTTCTGATAAATGTAGCAACTCTGAACAAAATCAGAGCTGGGTGGCTGCAAGGGGGATGGATGTCTCAGACAATATCTATCTTACTGTCCAATTGCCAGGAAGATGGGTCCAGAGAGGGGAGGGACTTGTTCAAGGTCACACAGCAACACTGAGACTTAATCCTTTGGAAAGAGGAGCCTAACAATGTCAGGTCTTTCATTCCCTGTTTGTCCCCACCATGAAAGACTTGGGAAGCTGGGGGCAATCTGGCTGGGAGGCCAAGCAGCCAAGGGACATGACTCTGGAATGTGTTGGGGAAACAAGACGCCTTCTCCTCCAGGCCCGACAAGCCAACAGGCCTACGTGTGGCCAGAAAGGACTCTGGTTATCTACCGTCCGCCTCTGTTTCGTTTGGTCTGTCAACTCCAGCAGCAAAGTGGCCGAAAGGTGTGAGGCTTGATAAAGTTGGGAAGGTAAGAGGGTGGAGGTGGCAGGACATCAGGGACCAGAGCTGGAGAGATGTCCCAGAACCTCTGCTTCTACGTTTCCTCTCCAGGGGCTGGGAAAGCCGGTCAGACCCTCCTATCTCCTTTCCTGGGTGTCGTGGCCGAGACCCCCAATTTGTCTGGGTGGCTGGGTCTTCTCCATCTCAAGATGGAAGACGTTAAACTCTTAAAACTTGGATGCTGGAATCAGGGGATTTTGACTTAAAAAGAAGTCTGCCCTTCTTCCTTTTATGTTATTTTTTAATGCAAAAAGTAATGCTGCAGCCCTAGCTGGTCTGGCTCAGTGGATAGAGCGTCGGCCTGCGGACTGAAGGGTCCCAGGTTTGATTCCGGCCAAGGGCACATGCCTGGGTTGCAGGCTCGATCCCCAGTGGGGGAGGGGGGTGCAGGAGGCAGTCGATCAATGATTCTCTCTCATCATTGATGTTTCTATCTCTCTGTCCTTCTCCCTTCCTCTCTAAAAATCAATAAAAATATATTTTAAAAAAAGTAATGCTGCAGAGAACTTGGGAAAGAGAGAAAAATACTTATAATCCTACCACCGATAACTGTGTCACCATTATAACATGAATGTTTTCCAAAATGAGGTCAGAAGGTCGATCCTGTTTCATTTTTCTCACTTAGCAAGGGGTTGTGGGCATTTTTTAAAATTGATGAAGAATTATTGTTAGTTTTTAAAACTTCAGGTGTGACAATGGCTTTGTGCCTATTCTTTTTTTAAAAGAGTCCCTTTTAGAGATACATTCTACGCAGTGTCTGAGTCAAATGATGTCTGGGTTCCCTTCAAAATAGTATGGGAAGGGGGGTTGGGTGGGAGTGGACAAGGTTGGTCCTAAGTTGGTAATTGTTGATAATCTCCCATCTAAATTTTGAAATAAAAGGGTTTTCTTTTTTTATATACTTTTTAAAAAATTTTTCTCAATTACAGTTTACACTCAATATGATTTTGTATTAGTTTCAGAAGTATAGCATAGTGGTTAGACAATAATATATAAAGTGTTCACCCTGATATTTCTAGTACCCAACTGGCACCATACATAGTTATCACAGTATTATTGGCTATATTTTCTACGTAGTACTTTTAAATAAAAGGGTTTTTCAGTATTTCCCCGAAAGAGTCATTTTTCCCTGCACCCCAAATTCATCTCCTGGTGTTCTCCAGAGGAAGATCCGGCTCAAGTCCGCTCATGCCTGAGTCCAGAGTGAGCCCCCTGAAGTCCCCGGACAAACAGGGGCTCAGTTTCCCAGTCTGTAACCTGTGCTGGGGGGCTGGGTGTTATCTAAGGGCCTTCCAGCTCTTGACAGTTCACCGGTTTCAGAATGAGACCTGGAAGGGCATTTCTTTGGCTTCTCACTTCATTTTTGCGCATCTGTCCTTGAGTCCTGTGTGTCCCGCCCAGCACCCCGCCCTGCATACCAAACCCACAAACCTCACGTATAGCCTCTTATGTCAGCGCCGTGCCACTGGGAGCCATCATGTTGTGGCTGGAATTTGAGAATCTAGGGTCAGGAGCCCATGGAGTCAGAAACCTCCACCAGCCAGCCTGGGGGCTTATATGTCATGTCTTGCTCAGACCCCTTCCCTTCTCACCTAGAGGTGTGACATGCATTCTAAGTACTGAACCCTTTGGAGACGGCATTATGCAGATTTGGGGCTGTTTAGCCCAAATAGGAATCCAAGTCTCATAACACAGGGTGATCTTGGTTTCAGGCTCACCAAACCCCAAAGTGATGGGATCTGGCCTTCCTGAGACCTTCAGGCCTAACATTCAGGCCCCAATCTGCCAAGGCCACATATTTGAAATGTGATGTCCAAAGCCTGTCCTGAAGCAGCCATTATTGGGACACACAGATCGTATGGATTTTAATGTGGAAGGAACTGAATTTGGCTTCTTCTGTCCCTTTTTGTTTATTCTGTGAAGCTCATCATCCTGCCCCTTGGATGAAAGCCATGAGTTTTCTGGTCACTTTGGATAGTAAAAGTCCTACAACCATTTCCAATCATAGTCTCCGTTCAGCCCCCCTAAATTGTCACACCTTCAAACTGGACTGAAAGCTGAGCCTTCTTGCTGTGGCCCCGACCCCCAGCCTGGGTCTGTCACAGGTCTGTATGAAGCCATAGTCAGGAAGGGAACATATTTGGCGCCTCTCTTTATCTTCTGCCTTGTGCATCTCCTGGAAGAATTTGTCACACAGGGGTGTCTTGGAACATATTTCAGCCAATAAAGGGCCAAAGGAGGCCCAGTGCCCCAGCGTCCTCTCAGGCCCTCTGCCCTTCCCCCAGGTGGACTGGTGAGGGATCCTCCCAAGGCCTACAGAGCATTACCCACCTGCAGAGCCAGGCAGGCGACCTGGAGTGGCCAGGTGGGGGCTGCGTGAAGCTGAGCACAGTGCCCTGTCTTGAGGGGCAGCGATGCTCAGTGCCAGACGGTTGTGGCCATTCAGGAATTTGGGCTCAGAGTGGACAAATCCTGCAGTTTTCAAGAAAAACAGGGATATCTAGGTTATTATGTGAAATTACCCAATTTTAAAATGTTTTAAGTTAAAACATATATGTAATGATGATTGGGCCAAACTGAACCCGTCTGTGGCTGGATGTGCCTCGGTTTGCAACTCTGGGTTAAAGGCTTTGGTGGATGGTTGTGTGAAAGCAAAGCAGCCCTCCCCCCAAATTGGCAGGTTCCACCTTCAGAGCCTGAAGGAGGGGCTGGTTCTGGGGGCTCCCCCTGCCCTTGGCTGTTACTGGTTTTAGATGCTCATTTAGAAGGAGGGTCAGACTTCATACTGTGAGTTGAGCCCAGGTGACTAAGATCTACTCACTGTTCTTGAAGGCTTCATGGGGTAAGATTTTATGTTCACTAGCAATACAAGAGGAGGAAAGAGGGCTGGTGTGTGTGTGTGCATGCACATACATGTGTACACATGCCTGTGTGTACGCATGTGTGCATGTGTGTGTGCAGGTACTGAAGGGGGGTGAATATGGAATGGTTCAGCTCAAAGCTCAAAACTGGAACCCAAAGTTTCAGAGTCATTTTTCTTTTCATTTATGTCCATTTGGAGAGGCAAGAAAGAAAGTTAAATATTGATAAATCTAAATAGAGCCCTGGCCGGTGTGGCACAAGGCAGAAGATAAAGAGAGGCGCCAAATATGTTCCCTTCCTGACTATGGCTTCATACAGACCTGTGACAGACCCAGGCTGGGGGTCGGGGCCACAGCAAGAAGGCTCAGCTTTCAGTCCAGTTTGAAGGTGTGACAATTTAGGGGGGCTGAACGGAGACTATGATTGGAAATGGTTGTAGGACTTTTACTATGTATCGGAAAGGTTGCCAGTTCAATTCTTGGTCAGGGCATATGCCCAGGTTGCAGGTTCATTCCCTGGTAGGGGTACATGTGGGAGGCAATGGATCGATACTTCTCTCTTGCATACGTGTTTCTCTCTCTTCCTCCCTCCCTCTCTCTCTAAGAATCAATGAAAACATATTTTTTTAAAAATCTAAAAAGAAATGAAATAGAGCTAGTTTTCTCTCCTATGGATGTCCCTGATATTGTCAAGATAGAAGAACAAGTTGCAGGATCCTGTACAAGATGATTTGATTTCTGTAAAAGCAACAGCAACAACTACAAATCTGAAACAGGCCATCCCCCAGGCTGTCAGTCTCTGCTCTTGAGCAAGAGGAATAGCGTAGATGGTCTGCCTCAGGCAGTGACCGTAGCTTCCCTCAATTTGTGTTCTGTTGTTTTACTTGTTTTGGTAAGCCTACACTCCTGTTGTAATATGAAAGTAATATTGAAGAATAAAATTTAAATACAATTATATGAGTACCTACCAAGAAAGCTGATGATAATCTGAACTGTAGAGCCATTTCATTCTCCCCCTGAATTATTTTTGTCAGTTATACAGCTATACATGTTCACTGTAGAAAAATCAGCAAGGGCTCAAAGGTTTAAAACAAAGGAAAAAATTGAAATCACTGCACTCTGCCACCCATTAGCATTCTGGTGCACATCCTGTGACCTTCAGCTCCTAAGGACATCTAACACTCCCATGTGCCAGACCCTGTGCTGACAGCTGGGAGCCTCAGCATTAATTCTCCCCACAATCAGGACATGGGGGTTCACAGACCTCTTCCCTCAGAGATTCTGGGGCAGAGGAGCTAAATGGGACTTGGGAATCTGAATTTAACGGGCTCCCTGGGAAATGCTGATGCAGGTGCTTTTTGTAGCAGACTTGGAGTTAGCCAGCTGCGGTCCAACCTGCTCATTGCCAGACGACAAGACCAAGACCCATGGTGAAGGGGCTTGCCCAGGGCCACCCGGCCCATGCGGCAGAGTCCAGACTGTAGACTCCCCACCACCTCCCTGAGGACCCTTCCCACTGGGCTCCTGCAGCCTTCCTCATGCCGACAGATGTTATTATTTTCTTATGCCTCCAATTAAACAAAAAATCCTGTCAGCAAGCGACAGGCCTAATGCACACAGGCATTAACCAGACTCGCAACCCGACCCGAGCCTGCTCCTGTGGGTAAAGCACGTTTCCTCCACAGGCCACCCTTGTGGGCTCTCTCCCAATAAAGGGCCCCACCGAGGCCCCGTCACCCTGCATGATTAGCACCATGATCTCCGCAGAGGCCTCTGGGAGCAGGAGCTGCTCAGCCTGTCACTGTGGCCATCCTGCTGCAGCCTTTAGGTGCACTGAGCTAGCCTCTCCTGGGCACCAAGACAGTCAGAGCTGGGGAAGCTGAGACCAGGGGAGGTGAAGGGCCCACCTGGAGTTATCCATCTGGTCTGGGCAGAACCTTCCACCAGCTTCATTTCAGCTTCAGGCTGTTGAGGGAAGGGAAGAGGATTGGAACCCTGGGAGAAGGTTCTCCAGGAGCAGGACCTGCAGGCACCGGGACCGTCGCCAACATCAGGGCTAGGGTCCTTCTTGCATCCCTGCTCCTCATCCCAGTCACAGAGGCACTGGGGGTATGGGGAGCAGTGGCTTCCCCGGTCATCCTGATGTCACCTCCCAGAGAGGTGAGGCATGGACTGGCATCTCAGGCCTCGGGGAGCCTTAGGGAGCAAGTTCCTACTCCTTCATTTTGCACATGGGGAAACAGCTCCAGCTTCATGTACACCTTTTAGGTCTTTGAACTCAAACACCTTTCTCTTGCAGCTGTTCTCTGCACTCTGTTCTCTCTGCCTAGAACATTTGTCTTGTTCCCTTTTGCCTTTGGGGCTCAGCTTAACTTTCTCTGCCCTCCAGTAGACTGTCACACCAGGAGTCCCTATGCATCCACTTTCTCTTTTGTACTCTATCTGTCTGCTTGTTTGTCCCACTGCCCGGGAGCGTGTGTGTGTGTGTGGTGAGGGGGGCAGAAGCCAGGTCATGAAGGGCTTTAAGTCAGGTTAGGAGTTCAGGAAGGAGCAAAATCCCACAGAGGCCTTCCTCCATGGGCCTGGGCAGGATGGGGGTTGGTGGGAGGAATGGGATGGAGGGAGGCAAATGGATTACAAAGAGAGAATTACCTCTGAAATGCTTAAAAGGCATTATTTCTCAGGGCCCCTGGTGGGAAATAACCAGTGGGCAACCTTATAAATTATGAGGCTGGGTTATGAGTTGATCAGCCTATTAATTGTTTTTTAAAAGATATATATTTGTAAGGTTTAAAAGTCAAGCCAGTCCTAGCCAGTTTTTCTCAGTAGATAGAGCGTCAGCCTGTAGACTGAAGGGTCCTGGGTTTGATTCCGGTCAAGGGCACATACTCAGGTTGATAGAACCCTCAGTCTGGGTATGTGCCCTTGACCAAAATCAAACCTTTCATTGCACAGGATGATGTTCAACCAACTGAGCCACACCAGCCAGGGCCATCTATATCTATATGTATCTATATCTATATCTATCTATATCTATCTATCTATCTATCTTCCTCTCTATATGTATGCATGTTATTGATTTCAAAGAGAAAGGAGAGGGAGAGATAGAAACACCAATGATGAGAGAGAATCATTGTTCAGCTGCTTCCTGCACAACCTCCTCTGGGGATCGAGCCCGCAACCTGGGCATGTGCCCTAACCAGGAATAGAACTGTGACCTCCTAATTCATAGGTCAACACTGAACCACTAGGCCACACTGGCCAGGCCTATCTTATTTTTTAAACACAAGAAATAAGTTCATTTTTTTTATTTTACAGTAGGTAACCATTTCATTTTACAGCATATAATAATAGCAGTGACTAACTCTCATACAGCATTTGCTGTGTGCCAGGTGAGCCAAAATGCAAATGGAAATCTGCCTAAGTCAGAAGGCATTCATTATGTCCTGTCCTGCCATCTCCGGGCCCCTGGACACACCCATTCTACAATGATTGTGTTTGACTCGGTACAAAGTGAGCATTTGTTATGTTAATAGTTATAAATGTATTTTACAATATAAGAGAAGAAATGAAACAAGGATAGCGAGGAAGCCTTCAGGGTCCCTTATTTGTTTAATGGGAGTTGTGGCTCCCATGACCACAGCTGAATTTGTTTGGGGCCATCCCCTGGCTGTTTCCGAACTCAGGTCACCAGGGGCAAGTCTCTCTATCTCCCCACATCTTGACCTTTTCCTCCATAGCCAAGACCCAGCCTGCAGGGGAATTCCGATTAAAATCAAGATATCCCTGAGTATCATGGACTCTTACATGCCAAGGATTACAAGCCTTCCCTTGTATAAGGGGATACTGAGGCCCCAAGAGGGGAAGGATCTGGCCCAAAGCCACACAATGAGTTATGTAGTCCAGCCATCTCTATTTCACCTCCCTCTGTTCTGGGGAAGGTGGCAGTCACATGCTCTGGTCTGTTTGGAAAACGGGAGGACACCTTCCTTCTATACTCAACCAGCATTAAGCAATGAAGGCAGCTTTCACCAAAAAAAATAAAAATAAAAATACATGTTCAAATAGTACAAAGGAGCCCAACCCACCTGGCTCAGTGGTTGAGCATGGACCTATGAACTAGGAGGTCACGGTTTGACTCCCAGTCAGGACACATGCCCGGTTTGTTGGCTGGATCTCTCTAGTAGGGGGTGTGCAGAGGCAGCCCGCCAATGATTCTCTCTCATCATTTATGTTTCTATCTCTCCCTCTCCCTTCCTCTCTGAAATCAATAAAAAAATATATTTTTTAAAGTACGAAGGAATAAAAAGTGAAAATTAGTCATCAACAGTAAATCTCCCTCCCACCCCTGCCTGTGAGTCTCCCCCTCCAGCGACAACCACTGCTAGTTTCTTGGGTAGATTCCCAGAGGTATTGTGTGCATAGAGTAGAGGTATGCGTGTGTCCCCATGCTGAGAGTTTCAGTTTGGATAATGAGAAAGTTCTGGAGAAGGATCGTGGTGATGGTTGTACAAAATGTGAATGTCCTCTTGCCACTGAATTGTATAGTTAAAAATGGTTAAAATGGCCAATTTTTATGTCATGTGTACTTTACCACAATTTAAAATCTATAATAATAAAAGCATAATATGCTAATTAGACCTTCTGGACAAAGCAGGGGGTGCAGCTGTGGCTGCAAGGGAAAGATCCAGGGGCTGTGAGGGAGGGATCAAGATATCCCTTCTGCGCTGCGAAGGCCTACTCTTGCACGGATTTTGTGCATCGGGCCTCTAGTATATTTTATATTTTTTCCATCTTTTTTAATTAATGGTGTATCTAAATCATTTTGCCATCACCCCATGAAGTGATTTGTTCTTGGTCATCTTGGCTAAGCTGGGAACTGTGTTTCCGCAAATGCTCTTCACTTTAGGGTTTTTGGTTAGAGGTAGCCAGAAGAGGAATTTGTGGAGGTTTGGAAAATGGGAATGAATCAGCACTTCCCCTCTCTCATGGTTAAACTTTTCAAGGTCATGGCTGTCAGATGCCCTGATATACAGACACAGGGATGGCCAAAGGTTCCAGCCTGTCCTTGGTCTCCTATCTTCACCTCAGGTTCCTCTTAGAAGCTGATGCCCCAATGACCCTGATAACCTACAGGTGCCCATACCTAGCACCCTGGACCCCAAGCACAGCTTCTCACAGCCCTCCCAGGGTGGCCCCTTTGCTGGTTCCTTAGATTGACTGGGCTCCCCTTCTCTGCCAGGCCCCCTCCTGAATCCCATTCCCCTAATTGTGTAAGGGTGTGATTCCTGTAACAAAGCCCTTATTCCGGAAATCACAGTGCCTTTGTTTCCCCGGAGGGAACCCAAGCTCTGTCTCATTCTTTTTTTTTTTATTGTGGTAAGATACACATAATATAAAATTCACCATCTTAACCACTTTAAGTGTACAGTTCACTAGTGTTAAGTATATTCACATTGTTGTGCAACCAATCTGCAGTACTCTTTCATCTTGCAAAACCAAAACTCCGTACCCATGAAACAATAACTCCCATTCCTACCTTCCTGCATCTCCTGGCACCCACCATTGTACTTTCTGTGTCTGTGAATCTGACTAGGAATCCAGGTACCTCATATGAGTGGAATCATGCAGTATCTGTCGTGTTGTGAAAACTTAAAAAAAAAGTATTTTATTTTGCATAATGTCCTCAAAGTTCATCCATGTTGTAGCATGTGTCAGAATGCCTTTCCTTTTCAAGGCTGAGTAATGTTCCATGGTGTGTATACCACATTTTGCTATCCATTCCTCCGTCGTTAGACACTCGGGTTGCTTTTGCTCATGGCTGTGTGAGTACTGCCCCGCTGCACCCTTCCTAGTGGCTGCACAGTGTTCCTCTGGGGTAGAGTGGCCAGATTAGGAGCACAGGCTTTGGAGCCAGAGGGACCCAGGGTTGAATCCTGCCTCTACCCTGGGGACTCACTATGGGAACTTGGGCACATAGTAAGTGTTCAATGGAACACTGTCACCCTCATTATGGTCATCTCTGGGAAAGGTTCTCCTCTTTAAATGGTAGCACAGCTCACCTGTTGGGTTATCCCATTCTCAACAGGAGACAAGACTCCCCACTATCTCCTGGGCCTGGTGCTCCGGGCCACCCCAACCTGTCTCAGTCTCTGTCGACCTTCACATTCACACTGCCCTGCACCAGGCCATGGAACAGGCTCTTCCCCCTCATTTGGCCTTCAGCACAGACTGCCGTGTGCGCCTGTCTGCCCTCCATCCTGAGGACACATCAGGGCCTGCTCACCTGCAGAGTCACTTGTCTCCATAAGTGACTGTCCAAAGGCATCGGGCTGGGGGCAGCTCTGGCCTCGAGCCCCAGGAACCTCAACCAGCAAATGCAGAGTGTTCTCGGTGGGACTGTTCTCTTGTTTGTTTTTTCACACTCTGGTTCAGAGCACTGGACTGGGAATCAACACATATGCAGTCTTTCATCTCACCCTGCGCCATCCCATTCTATGAATTCAGACAAACACTGCCCTCTGAAAAATGTTGGCATTTGCTGGATGGTCTCAGAATGCTCCCTCGGCACACTGATCTTCATCTGGCTCCTTCAGTCAACATCCATTTATCCTACCCATCCATCATCAATGACTTTAATTTTTCATCTTTATTAGTGTTCTCATTTCAATGTGTTGTGCTTGCTCATGGCAAAATCTTCAGTGCAGGGCTTAGCAAGTGAATGTCCCTCTTGTAGAGTCCTCTGGATCAGTAGTTTTCAAAGGAAAGAGGGGAGACATTGGGGAATGTCTGGAGACATTTTTGGTCATCACAGCTTGGGGTTGTCAGGGCCGTGCTAATACTGGTATTTAATGAATAGAGGCCAGGGATGCTGCTCAACATCCTACAATGCACAGACAGCCCCCACTATAAGGAATAGGCCAGCTTATGTCCATAGTGCCCAGGTTGAGAAACCCCACTCCAGATATTAACACTGTTAATATTTGCATGTACTTTTTTCAAAAAAAATGTCTATGAATGCATAAACATAAACGTGTATTTTTAAAACTGCAATACAGTCAAACCTTGTTTCTCAAAAGTCTCCCATTTCAAACAATTCGGTTCTCGACCAAGTTGTTTACAGAAAAAAAAAAATGTCTCAAATGTCGACCAAAACTTCAGTTTTCAACCTGACAGCACTTTTATGCTGATACCTCAGCATGACAAAAAGCATCTCTCAGGCAATAAGTAAAGGAAAGAATGCTTTTGTTGCTGGCAGAAATAAATGATTGGCATAATTTTAAAACATAAAGAGGCGATCAAGAATGCTAATGTTAAGGGTGTGAAAGTGCTCACAAAACAACAATCACAGGCAAATGAATAGGTAGAAAAACTGTTGTTGATTGGATAATGGGCAGTAGTTAACGGTGATAGCATTTGGGAGGCCAGTGGTATATGAAAAATGCGTTTAAGGCTCATAAGGTGTGATTCAATAAATTTAAGAAAATAATTATTTATAGACTAAACAGTACATTGGAAATGTACTATATATAAGAAAGGTTAAAACAGAGAATCATTTGGGGGCCTTGAATGAACTAATTCAATTTACATTATTTCTAATGGGGGAAAATGATTCGGTTTTCAAACAAATTGCTTCTCAAACAGCCTTCCTAACACATAAAGTTCGAGAACCGAGGTTCTACTATAATTGCACTTTAATAATATTGGTAGTGACATTTCAAGCAGTTCAGAGGCCACCACTAGAATCAGATTGCTTCGATTTGAACCACTTACTAGCTCTGTGACCCAACCCTTCATACCTCAGTCTCTTGACCTGTAAAGGAGTGGTAATTATGTACCTACGTCACAGTGTTAGCTGTTTGTTATTATTTGTGTCCTTTGTATTTGTGAGGGGGCCCACTGCCCAGACGAGGAAACTAAGATTCATGGTCAGGCAGTGATGACGCAGGCTGCCCAGTAAATCAGTGGAGGGATAGACTGGGACCCAGTGCTACCCCAGGGCTCAGTCCCAGCCTCGCAGCACTTCTGATGCAAGCGTATGTTTTTGTTTGTTCGTTTGCTTTAGTCTGTTTTGTTTTGGTGGAGGTGGGGGAAGGTCCACAAGAAGGGAGGGCACTAGCCTTGTGCTGTGGGTGGCAGAAAGTTTGCTACCAGGCCTCATGGTGGGGTCCAGGCCTCATGGTGGGGTCCAGCCCTCCAGCCCTCTCTGCCTGAGTCACCCTGAGTTCCCTATCTCCCCACTCCACCTCCCCACTCGAGGCTAGCCTGGCCCTCCACTGGGCTGTGAGCAGGCCCTGCCTTATCTCCAGACGCCTGTTATCTGCACACCCATCTGTGGACAAATGGCCAGCTGGCTGGCTCCTGGTCACCCCGCCTGGAGGGGGCCTCCTCTCAGTTTTGTGTCTGGCAATTTGGGCTGGAGCCCAAGGTGGGGGGTCTCACAGTGGAGAATGCCCAGCCCAGTCCGACCCCATGGGGCTTTCAACCCCAGAATGAGGCTGCTTGGACATTCCATTCACTGAACAGGAATCCAGGCCAGGCAACCCCTCCAGTGCCACCACCCCTTCATTCACATGGTTTATAGCAGGCCTTATATTGTGGGCAAGGGCTGGAGTTGTCATTCCATTGAGCATATGAGGAACTGGGGCTCAGAGAGGGGATGTGACTTGTCACAGGTCACACAGCAGCAAGGCAGTGGAGGGAGAATCAGATCCCCAATTGCTACACGGGTCTCTGAAAGAGAGAGCCCACAGACCCTTAGAGGGCCCATTCTACCTGAAGACTGGGTGTCTGGGACAGTCACTTCTCTTCTTTGGGCCTTGGTTTCTGCACTTCTCAAACAGAGATAGTGAGGGGGAGGAATGGGCCTGCTCTTAGTTCCCAGGAGGCCAGGACAGCAGTGAGTAGAGCAGTGATGGCGAACCTATGACACGTGTGTCAGAGGTGACACATGAACTCATTTTTTTGGTTGATTTTTCTTTGTTAAATGGCATTTAAATATATAAAATAAATATCAAAAATATAAGTCTTTGTTTTACTATGGTTGCAAATATCAAAAAATTTCTATATGTGACATGGCACCAGAGTTAAGTTAGGGTTTTTCAAAATGCTGACACACTGAGCTCAAAAGGTTCACCATCACTGGAGTAGAGTGTGGTGGAGTGCTGAGCCATAGGGACTCTGGGCTCACCCTGTCTGGGTTCAAGCTCCGCCATACCCACTTACTCTCAGCAGGACTTTAGACAATCACTTGACCTCCCTCTCTGTGCCTTGGTTTCCTATATGAAAAATTGGGGGCGGAGCGGGGGGGGGAGCCCATATCTCATAGGATTGTTGTGGGGATTAAATGAGTTAATCTACATAAAGCACTTATAATAGAGCTTGGCATATAATGAGTATTCATAACTAAATGTGAGTAACTATTATTTTTATTAATACTATAGTAGGAAAATACATTAATGGTGCTGGTTTGACTGTGTGACCTTGGGCAACTGACTTAACATCTCTGAGCCTCTGCTTTCTCACCTATAAAATGGGAGCAGTGAAAGGCAGTGTGTCTTGGAGGCTCTGGAGAAAGCAGGGCCCAGCGGCCAGGGTGGGGCAGGGTGCTGCCAGGGACCTGCGGGGAGAGGTGTCTGCCTGGAAGATGGAGACAGCCTGTGGGCCTCTGTTTACAGAGGCCATCTCTCCTCTGATGGATGCGGCCGGCAGAAGTCTGTTTGCAAGTTTCTCCTGGAAACATGAATCAAGGTCTGTTTGGAGAACACGTGCACTCCTCTGTCAAACATTCCACCCGCACTGGGGCCGCAGAACCCCGGGAGCTGAGAGTAGAGTGTGTCCCAGATTGTCCCCAAGGACACAGCGTAGGCCAGAAGACCAAGCCTCCTGGCCAGGCCTGGGACAAACAGCCTAGGCTGGTGACCTTCAAGACAGAAGCCCTCCCTGGCCTCAAGGAGCTCTCTAGAAAGCAAGATAAGACCTGGACTTCACCAGTAAACTGGAGGGAAAGATAAGGACCCATCTGCTTCCACTCTTGTACCCTGTGATCTTTCACAGCAGCACCAGAGTGATCCTTTAAACATGTAAATCTCACCAGCTCTCCTGGTCACTACTCGCCAGTGGCTTCCTTTGCAATTGAGTAAAGATGAGATTCCTGCCCTGGCCAGCTTGGCTCAGTGGATATAGCATCAGCCTGAGGACTGAAGGGTCCTGGGTTCGATTCCGATCAAGGGCACATACTTCAGTTGCAAGCTTGATCCCTGGCCATGGTCGGGGCGCGTGCAGGAGGCAACCAACCAATGTGTCTCTCATATCGATGTTTCTCTCTCTCTAAAAATCAATGGAAAAATATCCTCGGTTGAGGATGAGCAAAAAATAAAAGTAAAAAATAGACTTAAAAAAAAACGAACAAAAAAAAAACTGACCGACAGTTGAGTGTTGATCTATGAACCAGAAGGTCACAGATTGATTCCTGGTCAGGGCACATACCTGGGTTGCAGGCTTCATCCTCTGTGTGGGGCATGCAGAAGGCAGCCAATCAATGATTCTCTCTCATCACTGATGTTTCTATCTCTCTCTCCCTCTCCCTTCCTCTCTGAAATCAATCAAAATATATTTTTAAAAATATGAGATCCCTTATAAATGACCTCTGGGGCCCCGTAAGATCTGGCCACTGCCTGTTGCTTGCTCAGACCTCAGCTGACAGCACCTTGGTCCCCTAGTGTACTAGTTTTCAGCTCAACAAGGAAGCCGACCGTACACCTGTCTCAGCTCTGCCTGCTCCGCTCGCTCCTCTCCTGTGTGCCCTGCTGTTCCTTCCCGGATGGACCTATCGAATCTGGGGTTTTATGTGCATTCATCTGTTTTCATCATTCAGGGGTGGGGACAGCATCCTTTTTATACATCAGCACGTGCCCAGCCCTTGGCATGATGCATGCAGTGTGGAAGGCTCTGAACAAATATTTCTTGAATGAATGAATGATTGGCTGTGAGAAGGATTGATCTCAGAAGACAGACAGTAGGGTGTGGGCTGAGGGCAGCTTGAAGGAGGTGGCACAGTGAGGTTGTAAGCCCAAGGGCTGCAGCTCAGCCTCCTTGGCCAAGTCATTTCAACTCTGTGACTCTCAGTTTCTCTATCTGAAAAATGGGGGCGATGAGACCTACCTTCACAGTTACTTTGTAGATTTTCATTTCACCACCATTCCAATCTGAAGAAGGCATTACTGTCTGCATTTTTTTTGCTGTAATAAATTCATTTTATTAATTTTTAATGCTCATATGTTTTAAATGTTGAAATAATCTCAAATTTATAGAAAAGTCACCAGTATGGGACATAGAAGTCCCCCCCCCCCGAACTATTCAAGAGTAAGTTGCTGATGCGATGCCCTGTGTCACCTGCACACTTTTGTGTTTATTTCCAACACACCTGGACAACCTCCTGTAAACCATGATACAGCCATCACCGTCGGAACATTAACAAGGACATTCCTACCACAGACGCCTCAGACCCCCTTGAGTTACTGCCCTGGGTCAGAATCAGGTGTGATCTTTAGTTGTCACATCCCTTGGTCTCCTTCAGCCTGAAATGACCCCTCAGACTTTCTCTAACTTGCATGACTTTGTCACTTTTAAAATTTTTTTTAAAAATATTTTTTTATTGATTTTTTACAGAGAGGAAGGGAGAGGGATAGAGAGTTAGAAACATCGATGAGAGAGAAACATCGACCAGCTGCCTCCCGCACACCCCCCACTGGGGATGTGCCCGCAACCCAGGTACATGCCCTTGACCGGAATCGAACCTGGGACCCTTCAGTTCGCAGGCCGACGCTCTATCCACTGAGCCAAACCGGTTTCGGCGACTTTGGCATTTTTAAAATGTATATATTTTTTACTGATTTCAGAGAGGAAGGAAGTGGGAGGGAAACATCAATGATGAGAATCATTGATCGGCTGCCTCCTGCATGCCCCCTACTGGGGATCGAGCCCACAACCCGGGCATGTGCCCTTGACCAGGAATCAAACTGTGATCTCCTGGTTCTCATAGGTGGCCGCTCAACCACGGAGCCACGCTGGCTGGGCGACCTTCGCACTTTTAACGATGACAGTTATTTTGTAGCATGTCCCTTCACTCGGTTTTGCCTGATGATTAGATTTAGGTGCATCTTTAGCATTAATACCACAGAAGGGATGCTGCCACTTCTGCCTGCGTCTTTTAAAAGTAAGGAGTCTGGCCGGTGTTGCTCACTGGTTGAGCATCAACCTATGTACCAGGAGGTTATGGTTTGATTCCCAGGTACATGCCCAGATTGCGGGCTCAATCCCCAGTAGGGGGCGTGCAGGAGGCAGCCGATCAATGATTCTCTCTCATCATTGACGTTTCTATCTCTCTCTCCCTCTCCCTTTCTCTCTGAAATAAATAAAAATATATTTTTTAAAAATAAATAATAAAATAAATAAAAGTAAGGAAACTGAGTAGGAGATACTGAGGTCTGAGTATATATGACGTGTTCTACTTTAAGTCCTTTCTGCTGCAAGAATGTCCTCATTCACTAGATGTTTTTTTGAAGCTGAGCTTGAACAGAACCCTCCTGGCATCAGGTAAGACTGGAAGTGGGTAGGAGGGATCTTAGAAGTAGTGGGGTGAGCACCTCTCCCCAGGGGATGAGGGTGCTGGGCTCAAGGCTTCCTCTAGGTGGCGCACAAGCCTCTGGCGAAAGGAGGGAACCCACGATCAATTCATTCCGAGGGAAGGAGGGAGGATTTTAGAGGGGCTGAGCCTTGCCTGTCCATGCAGGGTCCGTTTGAGAAGTCCACATCATACCCCCCAGCCGCAGGACAACTGTTCATTCGCTCATTCATTTATTCATTCATTCATATGAAGACAAGTATTTCTCAGTCTCTCTTGTCCGCTGATAGCTAAGGCTCTTGCCATCTGAAGGTCACAGCACAAAGCAGTGAGGGCCAGGTTGTTTGGTTTGGAGCTCAGGAGACCTATGTTCTGGCCCAGGTTTTGCCCCTGATTTACTGTGAGACTTTGAGCACCTTTCTGGGCTCCAGCAAATTTAAAAAATGAGGGTGTCCGCTTGGCTAGATTAAGGTCCTTTTTCATCATTTTCTGCCCTAGACTCCTCCCCTCTCCCATCAGAAAGCAGCTAAGGTGTGGGGTTGTCATTCACATGCAGGTGAGAATGAAGCTTGAAAGAGCCTGGAGCATTGGCATGGTTGGGGAGGGGCTGACAGCACAGAAATCTCTGGGCCTTGACAGGGGCTGGGGGAAGGGAGCTGGGCAGCTGGTGGGCCTGTCTTCCCCTACCCCACACTCCAGACTAAAACAGTACCTTGCCCCCATCTTCAAGTGTTGGCCTTTGTTGTCCCGCCCACTTGGAAACTACAGCAGGGGTGTCCAGGGGCTGTCTGCTTTCAGGCTCTCCCTCTGTATCCTCAAGGACAAATACCTGTGCCTCAGTTTCTTTATTTGTTAAATGGGGGCCAACAACACTTCTCTTACAGGGAGGCAGTAGCCACATGGCTGATTAAAAGGCTTCCATATGGTTTGTTCCTAAGGGCAGGACAGATGTAAGGAAAGCCTGGGAGACTCCGCACTCTGGCTCAGGAAGTTCCTATGGGGGTGGGGGGGGGAGCAACATGCAATATTCCAAGTACTCCCATATCCATGACTTCATGTGACCCTCATCTTCTACTTTGATGGGTAGGGAAACTGAGGCTGGGAAAGGCACAGCCAGCTAGCAGCAGATTCAAGCTGTAGAGAATCAGGCAATCCTGCATGTGAGTCTTGGCTCTGCCATGTCCAAGCTGTGTGACCTTAGGCAAATCACTTCACCTCTCTGAGCCTCAGTTTCTTTTCTTATCTCATGGTGATAATGGTTTTGAGGGTTAAATAAACTAAATAGAATGAGACATAGGGCCCCATGCTGCTTTTGGCCATTTTTGGAGCAAGAGCACACCTTTCTTGGTTCCAAGCAACCATCTTTGGAGAGTAGGTGTTTTTCTTTTTCTCATCCTACTTCTCATCTTACTCATGTTTTCTCTGGCTCCCCTCTCCTCCTCCATTATCTCCTACCACAGTCTATGCTCAATGTCTTCCTGGCTCAACTGTAAGCACCAGGAGGTCAGGGATGGGGGTGCCTCTGTCTTAGTCTGTTCAGGCTCCTATAACAAGTACCATAGAGTGGGTGGCTTAAAAATAACAGAAATTTATTCCTCACAGTTTGGGAGGCCAGGAGTCCGAGATTGGGGTGCCAGCAAGGTCAAGTTCTGGTGAGAGTCCTCTTCCCAGTTGCAGACTGTGGGCTTTGTGTCCTCACATGACAGGGCTCACTGTTAAGGGCACTAATCCTATTCATAGAGGGCCCCACCCTCATCATCTGATCACCTCCCAAAAGCGCCACCTCCAAACACCATCACCTTGGGGGTTAGGATCTCAACACATGAATTCTGAAGGGACACAGCATTCAGTCTATAACACCCACTGCTGTAAGCCCAGCACATAGCACGGAGCCTTACTCTGAGTAAGAACAACAGTGGTATTCTGCGTGCTCACTCCAGCCCTGTGTTAAGCACTCTCTCTGCCTCTTCTCAGTTACTTCTTACAGCCCTCTGAGTCAGCAGCTGTTATTCTCATCTGCACCTTTGGGTGATGGAACTGGAGTTCAGAAAGGGAAAGTAACCTACTGATGGGGCTGGGTCTAGGGTGAGACAAGAGAGGCACCCCAGGTGCAAAACTTTAGGAGGCACTCAGTGTCAGGGATGTGCCTGCTTAAGCTTTGTATCCTGAGTGCCTCAGTTGCCTCACCCTAGTTCAGCCCGGCTACTCAGGGTCACACAGCTAGGAAATGGTGACACCAGGACTTAAACCCCAGCCTTGTGACTCCAGCACTCTTTTTTTTTTTTTTAATCCTCACCGGAGGATAATTTTTCTAGAGCGTGGAAGGGAGAGAAGAGGGAGAGAAGGAGAGAGAGAGAGAGCAACATCCACCTGAGAGAGACACATCAATTGGTTGCCTCCTGAACATGCCTCCATTGGGGCTGAGGAACCTGCATCCCAGGTATGTGCCCTTGACTGGGAACCAAACCCACAATCCCCTGGTCCATGGGCCGATACTAACCCTGAGCAACACTGGCTGGGGGACTCCAGCACTCTTAAACCACACAGTGGGCTCGGCAACTATTCATGGTGCTGGGAACACTGGCCACACTAAATCCATGGTGGTTCTTACATGGCTGTCGTAGTCCCTCCCCTCAACATCCAGCTTTAGATCACCTCTACCCACATCCACCAATGCCAGCCCCTTGGGGCTTTCCCCAGATAGGTAGGTGACTGGAAAAGCATTTCCCAAGCTCTATTGCTCAACTGGCCAACTCCTGTGCGTCAGAGGGAAACAGTCCCCACCCACATTCACTTCTGTGAATGCTCTGTCTACTTCTAGGAGGTGGGTTTTTGTTGTTTTTTTAATGCATTTCTGTTACTATGGCCAACACCTCAGCCAGCTACACACAAAAGCAGCAGACACCTTCAGTCCTGCCCTAGAAAGCTCAAGAAATGTTTCTGTGTCCAGAGATCTTTAAGAAAGTAAACTTCCTGAAGGGGACTGAGGGCAAGCTTGCCCCACTTCCCTGCCCACCCCTCATCTGGACAAAAACAGCTCCAGTATCTGAGACCATTCCCACAGGTTCCAGCTGAACGCCAGGATTACACTGCAGGGCAGCAATTAGCCTGATAGAGGATGAGCTCCCCTCCTGCCTCGGGCAGGAGCAGAGGCCAGTTAGCTGGAGCCTGCCCCCATAGGACCTCCTCTGGGGTCCTCCTTCGCTGGACTTAGAGTCAACGACCCTAGTTCAAGGCCTTGGGCAAGTCTGTCTTCCCCTCTGGGCCTCTGATTTCCCACCTGTCTCATTGAGCATGTTCTGACCTTCATGGGCTTGTGGGGAGGTGGCAGTAGAATAAATGAGAAATCACTTTGGACTGCGGGCCACAGACAGCCATAGAGCAGGCCTTTTCAGGAGTATTGCTGAAAGAGCAGAGAAAAGGGCTCTGGCCAGGGACTCAGATGGGCCTGGATCTGAGTCCTGGCTCCATGTTCCCAGGAAAGCTGCGTGTTTCCCCCTCCGTAAGATGGGACAGTATCTGTGCCTTGCCCTCCTTGCATGTAAGCCAGTGATGGCGAACCTTTTGAGCTCGGCATGTCAGCATTTTGAAAAACCCTAACTTAACTCTGGTGCCGTGTCACATATAGAAATTTTTTGATATTTGCAACCATAGTAAAACAAAGACTTATATTTTTGATATATATTTAAATGCTATTTAACAAAGAAAAATCAACCAAAAAAATGAGCTCGCGTGTCACCTCTGACACGTGTGTCATAGGTTCGCCATCACTGTTATAAGCTAAAGGGTCAAGTGAGACAGGAGAGGCTGATGGTTAAGGTCACAGGCTTTGGATCAGACAGACCTGGGTTCAAGAGCTACTGCCTCAGCCACTTCTAGCTGTGTGCCCATGGGCTAGTTAATTAACCTCTCTGAGCCTCTGTTTCCCCCTCTATAAAGTGGGATGAATAGTAGTTCCTATTTATAAGGTTGTTGTAAGGATTAAATTAAACAAAGCAGGTAAAGTGGTCAGCGTGGTACTTGGCAAATGGTGAGGGGACAGACAGGAGGACAGCTGTGTAGTCCTGAGCACAATTTGGTCTCTCATCTGAGAAGTGATGCCAAGACAGTCAAGGCAAAGCTGAGAGCAGCACCTGAGGCTTCGAGAACATGCTGCGGAGTGGCAGAAGCAGCAGCTCTTCTCATCTCAGTCAGATGAAGAAAGGGGTCTTTCTGTCCACAGGCCTCTCCCCTTCCTCCTTTTCTCTGTTTAGTGTAAAAGCAAAGCTTATTGGCCACAAAGCCAACTTAGCAGCTGTGTGACCTTGCTCGAGTTAGTGAACCTCTCTGTGCCTCACTTTCCTCATCTGGGAAATGGGATGATAATAGTCTTATCTACCTCATAAAATTTTTTGAGAAACTCAATGTGTTAATGTATTTAAAGTGCATAACACAGTGCCTAATATCCAGTGAGTGCTCAGTACACATTAGCATTTATTTGAATTATATTGAAGGACTTGTTTTCTCCCCATTTCAAGTCATCTTTGTAGCAGACAATGCTAGGCTGCTGCCCTGGACGTGAAGGAGAAGCTGCAGAGGGCCAGAGAAACCCCTGAGGCCCTGCCACTCACATGCTCAGTGTCTCTGGCCAAGTCCTCTCCTATTTGGGGCCTGTTTCCCCCTGGTAGGCTGAGAGGGTGAGACTAGGAACATCCCAAAATCCTAGGTCCAGGGTGGCTCAGTCCCAGCAAGGACTCCTGAGGGGCCCACTTGGCTTACAGGCCTCCTGGAGATTTGGCGAGGCTGAAGTGTCCACCTTGGTGGCCCCCTGTCTCCCTCACTCCACAGCTCAGGCCCTGAGAGAAAGCAGACCCCGCCCGGGGCTGTCACATGGGCTGACCTCAGCCTGGGCTGGAAGGATGGGCTGTGGCGAAGCCTAGGGAAGAGGGCCCGCCCTGATGTGTACACAAAATCCCATAAGCTCCCTCATGGACAGATACACAGACATGTACACATAGACACGTACACATAGACACGTACACATAGACACATACTGACCTCAACACATGCGCGGGCACGCATGCTCGGACACAGGCACCCACGCTCAGACACAGGCATGCAATCAGCACAAAGTTGCACCCCCAAACATCTCCCCACGATAGCTGCAGTCAGGGCCCCACCCCACCTTGATGCAGAAACACCTGGCCTGTTGCTTCTCCATGATGGCCCTAAGCAGGTATTTGTTGATTGGCTAAACAAGTGAAAGCTTCATGGAGGGGAGCCTGTCTTCAGTCAGCCCCCAGACCAGGTTTCCCAAAGCACAGAATCTCAACGAGGAACGAAAGGATTTCAGATAGCCCCCAAATGAGCCATTCTAAATCTAATAGGTACAAACTTTCTAAAATGTGTTTTAGCTAAAATGCAACAAGTGACACCAATGAAATGACAGAAGTAATAATTTTTGTTGTTGCTGTTACACAATTCTTTTAGAAAACTAAAATTTAAATATATAAAAGCCTAGGTGACCGTTGGACCGTTTGACTGGTAGCTATGATGTGCACTGACCACCAGGGGGCAGACGCTCAACACACAGGCATGGAAACATGGAACAGACTGATAAATCTCAGAGGGAAGGGGGAAAGGGGGAGAGCAGGAAGAGATTAACCAAAAATCTTATATGCATACTAGAGGCCCAGTGCACA
>NW_005362269.1:4424907-4473652 GCF_000412655.1 Myotis brandtii
ACCGGCAGTCTGACATCCCCCAAGGGGTCCTGGATTGCGAGAGGGTGCAAGCCAGGCTGAGGGACCCCACCAGTGCACAAATCCATGCACCGGACCTCTAGTTTAAAATAAAAGTAATTAAATTTGGCCCTGGCTGGTGTGACTCATTGTAGGCCTGAGCACCAAAGAGTCCCAGGTTTGATTCCTGGTCAAGGGCATGTATCTGGATTGCAAATTTGATCCCTGGCCCCAGTCCGGGCGCGTGAAGGAGGCAGCCTGTTGATGTGTCTCTCTCACATAGATGTTTCTCTCTCTCTCTCACTCTCCCTCCCTCCCTCCCCTCCTTCCACTCTCTCCAAAAAATCAATGGAAAAATGTCCTCTGGTGAGGATTAACAAAACAAAACAAAAAAAGTAATTAAATTGGTTTTCAAGTCCTTTACATAAAAAATTGAAGTCAGTGATAATAGAAGTGGAACCCAGATATGGAAACATCTTGGGTGCCTGAGGTTTGTGACACCGTTAACACCATCCAGTTGAACCTCCCTTCCCCATTTTGCAAGTGGGGAAACTGAGGGCCAGCTCAGGAAAGGCTCAGATGAACTCTTACTTGGGGACCAGGAGAGCAGGGCTCTTGGCTCTGCCTCTGATTGGACCGTGTAACCCTGGACAGCCCCTGGTCCCTGGCCTCAGGTTTCTCTGCTGTAAAATGAAGGGGAAATGCATCCCCACACGGCTTGCCTTCTACAGTGGATCTGAGGACTCAGAGGCAGGGAGTGGGAAAACACTTTGCAAGCAGATTTAAGGCATTGCCTCAGCTGGAATTCAGGTCTCCTAATGTCCCCGCTAGGGCGTGTTCCGCGCAGCACATGGAACGATGAAGGGGAGAGGGTAGGTTTGGGAGTAGGCACATGGGTGCCTGTGCTTGGTGTCTGTTTATTCACTCCTTCAACATTTTTTTGAGTGGCACACAGTACTAAATATGGGGAAGGCAATGGGAAGCTGGAGGAGGAAGATACTAATTTTAAAAATTGAATAAATGTGCTATTATAAGTGCAATAAATGAACCACAGCATAGGTTCATGATGTGGGGAAGGGGATTTTTTCTGGTCAGGGAAGGTCAGCATAGGATTCCCCCAGGAATGATGATCAAACTGAGGCTGAAGAGGAGTAAAAGGAAAAGAAAAGTATTCTAGGCAGAGGAAACAGCTAGTGCAAGGGTCCCGGGGCAGGAGCATTTGAGTAACTTCAGCATGGCTAAAGTACAGAGTCCCAGGTGAAGTGTCCTCGGCCAAGTGAAGCTGGAGAGCGGGCAGGGCCAAGCATGCAGTGTTCAAGGCCATCAGGATGTGGGCCATCAGTGTAAGAGCAGTGAGAATCCATTAAAAGGCTTTTAAGCAGGGAGTGATATCCATTTTGATAAGCTCACTGGCTGCAAGTCAAGTGTGAAAGAAAAGAACATGAGGGGAGACTTCCTTTACAGAAACCAGAACATTCAATAAAGTCACTAAAATCAGATCATGTGGTATTGGGAAAGGCATAGACAAATAGATTCATGGAGCATGATAAATAACCCAGAATTAGATCCCAGGTTATAAATGCGAATATTTGACAAAGGAGATACCTCATCTCAGCGGAAAAATGGATAGTTTGTTTCATAAACGGTGCAGGCCCAATAATGTAGACCTCTGCAGTAAATAAAAATGCATCCCCAATTTATACTATCCAATACCAAATTGCAGATGGATTCAAAATTTAAACATAAGAATTAAGTAACACAATTACAAAATATTATAAGAGATTCTAGGAGACTGCATGTATAAAGCAGACCAGGGATGGGCAAACTACTGCCCATAGGCCAAATCCATCTGGTTGCTTTTTCTTTTTCTTTTTTAAATGACAACTTTATTAAGATATCATTCGCATACCATATAATTCACCCATTCAAAACATACAGTTTTTGCCCGGCCAGAATTGTTCAGTTGGTTGAGCAGTGTCCCATGCACCAAAAGGTTGCCAGTTCGATTCCCAATCAGGGCACATGCCTGGGTTGTGGGTTTGATCCCCAGTCAGGGAACATATGGGAGGCAACCGACTGATATTTCTCTTTCACATCAGTGTTTCTCTCTCTCTCTCTCCCTTCCTCTCTCTAAGCATGTCCTTGGGTGAGGATTAAAAATTATATAATAATAATAAAATATATGGTTTTTAGTATATTCATACATATGTACAACCAGCACCAAAATCAATGTTAGAACATTTTCATAACCTCAAAAAAAACCCAACTCTGTACCCTTTAGCCATTGACCCCCTATTCCCTATCCTCCCCCAGCCCTAAGCAATTTGCTTTCTGTCTCTACAGATTTGCCTATTCTGGACATTTCCTAGAAATGGAATCATATAATATATAACCTCTGTGTCTGACTCCTTCACTTAGCAGAATGTTTTCAAGGTTCATCCATGTTGTAGCATGTACCAGTACTTCATTCCTTTCATAGATAAACTAGTAGCTCTGCGCACGAATTCGTGAACCAGTAGCTTGCTGCTGCCCTCCTGTAGCTCTCCGAGCGCTGCCCCGCCCTCTTGTAGCTCCCCCGCCCCCCGCAACCCCCTCATAGCTTGCTGCCCTGCCCCCTCCTGTAGCTCACTGCCCCACTCTCCTGCTGGTCCGTGATCCGGTCATTACGTGGTCGTTACCTAACGACCATTTACATATTACATCTTTATTATATAGGACAATGCAGTAATCACCCCCACCCTTATTCACAGTTTCACTTTCCATGGTTTTAGTTACCCGTTGTCAACTGAGGTCCAAAAATAGTAAATGAAAAATTCCAGAAATAAACAATTCATAAGTTTTAAATTGTGCACCATTCTGAGTAGATTGATGAAATCTCACGCCATCTCATGTGAATCATCCCTTTATCCATTGTATCCACATAGATGCTCCCGGCTCGTTAGTCCCTTAATTGCCAGCCACCTTGGTTATCAGATCGACTGTCTTGGTATCTTGGTGCTTGTGTTCACATAACCCTTATTTTACTTCATAATGGCCTCCAAAGTAAGAGTAGTGATGCTGGCAATTCAGATATGCCAAAGGGAAGCTGTAAGTGCTTCCTTTAAGTGAGAAGATGAGTGGAGTACAATGAGATATTTGTGAGAGAGAGGCCCCATTCACATAACTTTTATTACAGTAGATTGTTATACTTGTTCTGTTTTATTATTAGCTATTGCTGCTCATCTCTTACTGTGCCTAATTAAACTTTATGTGTGTATAGGAGAAAACAGTATACTTGGCGTTGGGTACTATCTGTGGTCTCAAGTCGGAGGGTCTAGGACTATATATCCCGCAGATAAGGGGGGACTGTGTGGACCTGTGCTTTCATTTCCCTTGAGTAGAAAGCTAAGGGAGGAGTTGCTGCTGCCTGGTTTTGTAAATAATGTTTCATTGGAAGATGTTTGTTGACATATCTGTGGTTGCTTCCTTACTACAACAACAGCGTTGAGTCATTGCGACAGAGGCCTTATGCCCCGCCGAGTCTGGGATGTATACTGTTTGGCCTGTACACACACATTTGCCAACTCCTGATCTAGAGGCAGGGAAGACCTTACAGTTTCAAGGCTGAAAACCAAGAAGCTATAAAAGAAAAGAGAGATTATTTAAAAGCTAAACAAACGTGTGTGTGTGTGTGCGTGCGTGTGTGTGTGTGTGTGTGTGTGTGTGTGTGTGTAAATCTTTAGTATGGCAAAAAATACTAAAAACAAAGTCTTTTGGGGGGTGTGGGCGAAGAGGCTTGAAAAAAAGTAACTGAAACACTGATGACAGAGAAAGAATTCCTACGCTGTATCAGCAAGGCCCTGGCAGGAGGTTGCTGGCACCCAACGTGGGTAGTTTAAGGAGATGTAATGAAGGGACTAGGCAGAGGACTTCTTTCAAAAGTATCGGCAGGACTGAGGCCATGCATCCAGGGAGGTATACAATGGCTGGAACCTAGGACCCATGGCAGGACAGGGAAGGGCCTGGGAATAAATATCCCCACCTCTCTTTCCCCCTGCCCAGAGACTTACAGCTGTACCTCGCCTTAGCCAAACGCAGCCTGAGGCCTGGGAATCTGCTCTGGCGGCTGTGGCGTAAAAGGTACAGAGCTGATGGAGACAGGCAGAGCATGGGTCTGGAGGGCAGATGGAAGATACCCAGCAAGGAGAGGACATCTCTTAGGGGAACGGGCAAAGGCGATGATTCGACAGCCATGACTGAGCAAACTGAATGGCCGACAAGCTTATGGAAAAGATGCTCAAATGTTTGCTAATAGTCAGGAAAATAAGTCTAGCCATGTGATAGTTGTGATGGCGATCAGAGCTGCATCACCTATGGTTAATGAGGAAGTTAAGACGCTAGGACTCCCACACCACGCTGTGGAAATGTGAGGCTGACAGATGTTTGGGGAGCAGCAGTTCCACTCCTGGGAATCTACCCCTTAGGGATAAAGGCCTTAATAAGGAAGGACTCATGTATAAGGAAATGAAGTGGATATGTCTGTTCATGGTTGCCTGTCATCTTTTGAATAGCCTTTCTTTCTACTGGGGAAATCCCTGTGCTGGAGCCCACCTCCCCAGTTTAGGAATCTCAAACTTAAAGTTGCTGCTGGGATGTGACCCTCCCACTGGGCTCCACCAGTCTGATACCATGTGTGAGACTTCTCCCGTTTGTGTTGGTGTGGGGGCAGACAGGGGATTGGGATCTGCTGGCTGCAGCACTGGAGCAGCTTCCCAGGGCCTGCAAGGTGGAATTCCAGGGGCAGGAGTAGCAGGGGGCAGAGCAGCGGGAGGGCTTGGTGGGGCCACAACTCAGTGACTCATCAGGCTATCCCAAGGTGTGGTCTTAGGCTTTGATCCTAGAAATTGGGCCTCCAGCTCCATCAAACAGGATCGACTTCTGCTTCTAAGACCCTACCAAACTCCTACTGCGGCATGGTTCCCAGTGGTGAAAAACTCGAAGCAGGAAATGACCATCAATGAGGTGACTGCTGAATAAACCAACATGTCCATACAGTGGAATATTAGGTGGCTGTTAAAAAGAGTGAATTAGAGCTATAACCGCTGACTTGGAAAGATGTCCATGAAGTAATGTTAAGTGAAAAAGGCAAGGACATGGTCCCATATTTTTAAAAGGAAGCAGTGGCAAATAGACAAATGTGAATACAAATATGTGCATAGGATTGAATGAGTACAGACTCCCTAGGTCGAGCATGTCAAAGTCAAAGGCTAACACGGGCCAAATAAACAAGGTTTAAGTGTATGCGGGCCGCAAAAACCCAAAAGCTTCAATTTTCATAGAAAGGTAGGTTTATTTCAATAGAGACATGCTGAATACAAAGGGCTGAAATAAATGAGTGATCGTTAACATAAAATAACAGAACATTTTAATAAAAATTAATATTTTTCTTGAACATTAACTTACCAGACACTGAATAACTGCACAAATTAATAAGCGTAACGCAAATAAACCTTTTTTTTTTTGTTCTCCAAAAGTGAAATATTTCCTGTTGCGCACACCAAACAAGTCAGCCCAAGACTAATGATGTGGCAATCAGCTGCTAAAATATTTGCTGCTAGTATTAGTGGAGAGAAATGGTGCGCCTGTGCGTAAGGCGAGTAAGGGAAATGAATGCAACACGATTATAGTAATCAATCATTAGCAAACGTCGTAGTTCGTTATTAATAATTATGTATAACAGGATATTGTGAAAATTAAGTTACAAATTTTTTATTTAAAAGTTTCTTACATGCAGTTATATTGGCTGGGCCGCAAAAATATTCCTTGTGGGCCACAAGTTTGACATGCTTGCCCTAGGTCAGTGATGGCGAACCTATGACACGCGTGTCAGAGGTGACACGCAAACTCATTTTTTTGGTTGATTTTTCTTTGTTAAATGGCATTTAAATATATAAAATAAATATCAAAAATATAAGTCTTTGTTTTACTATGGTTGCAAATATCAAAAAATTTCTATATGTGACACGGCACCAGAGTTAAGTTAGGGTTTTTCAAAATGCTGACACGCCGAGCTCAAAAGGTTCGCCATCACTGCCCTAGGTTGTTGTATGGAATGTGGGGTACCATGGTGAGGAGAGGAGATGGAAAAAAGGAGCCAACCAGAAGAGAGAGAGAGAGAGAGAGAGAGAGAGAGAGAGAGAGAACTATATTGATAAATAAAATATATTTCTGACCATTTTTAGGTATTTATGTAAAATTATATGTCTGTGTGTGTATGTATTGTGGGTATGTGGGTGAAGAATTTAAAAGATTTTTAAAACAAAAAGTCGCTGGCTACCGTATTGAGGACAGGCTGGTAGCACGGAGGTCATTGGGAGGCTATGGAATCTATACAGCCAAGAGGAGATGGTGGCTCGGGCGGGGTGGTGGCAGTGGGCATGGAGAGAAAAGATGGCTTTGAGAAATGCCCAGCAGATAAAATGGCCTGGACAGGGAATGGGTTGATTTTTGGGGTGATGACGGAAACGGAAGCATCAAGGTTCCCAGGTACTAATTGGATGATCTCGAATTCCTAAACTAGGCAGAATGATACCAGCTATTTCAGTGTCTGAGGATGAAATGAAGGAACACATGAAATGTCCAACAACTAGTGTTCCCATCACCCCCTTTCCCTCCCAGTAACTCAACCAGAAAGCGGTCACCTAAGGGCCTCAGCCTTCCTGGCGGGGTCTCATTGTAACCCCAAAGACCATGTGTTCTGTGGGTTCACCCAGGAGATGCGGAGGCCCTGGGATACTCTGACCATCAAAGGCAGGGTGGGGTGTGGAGAGGGTCCAGGGCTGGGTGGGAGATGAGGCTTCTGCATCTTTATTACTGTAGAACCCGAGCCACTCCGCAGAGGAGCCTGAGACAAGCCTGTGCCGGCAGGAACCCCGATCCCAGCGGCCACGGCACCAGCTTCTGTCTCAATGCCCTGGTTTGGCCACTAGAGCTGCACCTATTCAGGTCACTTCAGTAGTTGAGCACTCACTGTGTGCAAAGCCTACAGAGAGGTTCCTTTAAAAAAAAAAAAAAAAAGGTAAGGAAAAGATTCCCAGAAACACATAAATACCAGATTATGGTGATAAGAGCCAATGAACTGGGCAGATAAAGGTTATGGGATTTCAAAAGAGGAGGGAGGGACCTTTCCATCAAAGGGTGCTCCTGGAAGGCTTTGAGGAAGAAGTGGCTTTTGAAAGATGGGTGGAATTTGGACGTGTAGATGCAGGAAGATTTTTTTTTAACTTTTTTTTAAAAAGGAAATTCTTCCCATTCTTCAAGGATCAGCTCCAAAGCTGCCTTCCTGTTTACTGGATCCTGCTGGTTGGAATTGTTCATGTTTTCCTAGCACCCCATTAGCAGAGCTTTAAGACAGTGCAGACCATGCTATTTGCCCACGTCCTCCTGTGTAGCTGCGGAGTGTGAGCAGCTTGAGGGGAGGGCCAGCGTCTCCAGTCTTCTGGTCCTAAGCCAGGCAGTGCACCTTCCCTTAGGATTCAAAAACATGTGTGTTGAATGAGTACAGTGTAACCAGTCTTGCAGCAAATACTATCTATTGGAGCCTCCGAGTTTTGGGTGAAATCCACATTTTTATTTTCCTCTGTTCAGGAACCCAGCAAGCATTTCCCAGTAGCTTTATTTCCTAAATCAGGCTATGAAAGTATGTTTCTCCAAAATGAGCAATAACAGCTGTATATTAAACCTATTTACCATATGTCAGGCCCTATACAAAGCACCCTATAGACTTCATTCATCTAATGCTCAAAACAGTTCTTTAAGAAGAGACTTTAGACTGTGCCTATTTCAGAACTGGGAAAACCAAGGTTTAGCAAGTCCCCGCAATTTCCATGGAATGGGAGGGGTAAGATCAAAACTTTAAATCCTCCAGTGCCATCCCTCACGTACATCCCTCAAGGACTCTGTGTGCTTGCACGTGCGTGAAAAGTTCCCAAATTTGTAAAATTAGAGATTGGTCTCAATGACCTTGGACAGCACCTGACAAGCCAAGTACTCAATTCCACGAATATAAAGATGGTCATTTAAATTTAAGGCCCGGAAGATTCCCCATTCAGCAGTTGAGCAAACAGGCTCAGCGAGGCCCTGTGACCGGCATGAGAACACAGCTTCTTGGTGGTGGAGCTGGGTGCAGGGCAGGCCTCCCCTGCTCCTCAGCCTGTGCTCTCTCTCTCCATGCCGCCCGGGCTGTGGTCTGTGCGGTGGCTGCAGGCTGCATGGCCTGCTGCAGATCTGCCCTGGAGTCCTGGAGGAGTGGGAGTCATTCCTCATTGTACCCCCACCCTCATATGATCCCTTTTTCTTTTTAAAGACATTAAGTACCACCCTGGCACACTTGGTTGGGCGTCATCCCATGCACCGAACGGTTGGCAATTTGATTCTAAGTCAGGGCACATGCCTGGGTTGGGGGTTAAATCCCCTGTAGGGGGCATGCAAGAGGCAGTGGATCACTGTTTCTCTCTCACCAATATTTCTCTCCCTCTCTTCTTCTCTCTCTAAAAATCAATAAAAAGAGCCCTAGCTAGTTTGGCTCAGTGGATAGAGCGTTGGCCTGCGGACTGAAGGGTCCTGGGATCAAGTCCAGTCAAGGACACATACCTGGGTTGTGGGCTCGATCCCCAATGTGGGGCATGCAGGAGGCAGCCAATCAATGATTCTTATCATTGATGTTTCTATCTATCTCTCCCTCTCTCTTCCTCTCTGAAATCAATTTAAAAAAATCAATAAAAAAATATTTTCAAAAAATGTATTTTTATAAAGAAAATTAAGCGCCATATCCCAAACACTGTGCTGAGCACTTTACACACAGCAGTGCTTTTAGCGTCACTAAAATCCCACGAGATAGGCATGAACGTATTCCCACTGACTACACAGGGCACTGAGGCACAGAGAGATTATGTGGCTGGCCCAGTTTACTCAATTAGGGGACAGAGGAGCTGGCATCTGGCCTTAGCGCTGCCTGTTCCAAAGTCTGACTTTCCCAAGTGTAAGTGCAGCACCCACAGGCACAGCTCAGCAAGAGCCTCTGCTGAGGGTGTGAGTGGTGGAGGCCATCCTTCCATAAATCACATTGGGCCTTGGAATTTAAACATCTATTCCTGTGCCCAAAGCCTTGGGGACCAGACAGTGTTTTTTGTGGCAACTCTAGGCTCTGGTGAAGATTTTATGGACAAGGACACTGAATGGGAGAGCAGAGAAGGATATAAACATAAGCAACAGACATAAAAGTTGCCAACACTTTAAAAATATTCCATTCCTTTCTTTTTTCCTCTCTCCCCTCCCTCTTTCCCTTGGATGATTAAGAACCAAACTTTGGAGTCAGGCATACCTGTGCTTAAATGCTGGTTAAAGCACTGACTAGCTGTGTGGCCTTGGACAAGCTGCTTAACCTTTCTAGGCTTCAGCAACCTCAATTGCAATATTGAGATAGTGATAGACACTATTTCATTGTTGTATGAATTGGGAAATATGCATGAAGGGCTTAGTGCTATGCGGATGCATGGTAAATGCTCAATGCAGGTAGCTGTTATTATTGATCCCTTTTGCTCCCTAAACAGCTGAGTGACCTTAGGTAAGACCCTTCCTCTATGGGCCTCAGCTTCCCCATTTATACAATGAACATGTTTGACTGGGTCCATGTTTTCCAAAGTGTAGTACACTGTGGTAAGCTAGACGATCTTGCATGGTACAAGTAAACATTTATCATTTTAAGTTATGAATATAGTTTCATGGATAAGAGATAAAAACTCAATGCAAGAGAGGTAATATGTAAGATAGAAAACACATGATTTCATGGAAATTGTTTAGAGCAAAGCTAAGCAAAAGGGTAGTGATTTAAAACAAAAATTACCTGGTAAATAATAGGTCAGGTGGCACATGGATCCCGCACGCAGACATTGAGAAGGTGGTCCTTGAGCAGCTGGTCAGGGAAATCTGGGGGGATGATCTGGCTTTGATTATATGGCTGCCCAGAGAGACTTCAGCTCATGAGTGCCTTGCCAGAGGGATCCCTTGTTCTCCCCTATATTTTTAAGTGGCCAGGTCCCTGTAAGCCCCATTGCTGGGAGTTTGGGCTAATGCCCTTTCAGTACACATTGCAAAAATGATATAAATAACTCATCCCAGGACTTCAAACATGCCACCTCAGATGTATGGTGGGAGATTACAGGTTCCCAACACGCAGCCCCTCCATCATTCCCGTGGCTTAGAGGCTTGCTCTGAGCGGAGATCAATGCTTTGGTTTTATGGGCAGCTGGGCCACGTGACCAGGCCCCAAATCCTTTGCTTTATGGGTTGTTTACACATTCCTGGTGAGAAATGGTTTACATTCTGGGCCCTGAGCACACTCCTAAATCAGCTGCCGGGTTCTTGCAGTTGGAGGTGAAAGAGATCTGTGTGTCAGTGGGCACCAGGAGGCCAGGGAAAGAGCAGAGAGGCTGCTAGAGGAGGGCTGGGGAGGGGCCCCCTCAGGGCCCCTCGGTTTCCTGTCTGTGGCACCTGGAACCTATTTCTGAGTCAGTGGGGGGCGCTGTGCAGGGCCTGAAGTGGGAAGGACCCTGAGGGGTTGCATATGCACAATTACTCCAGGTGTGCTGGGCTCTCACTCCATGTGGGCGCTTGGTACACATTAGCTCATGGGGTTCCTGTAACAGCCCTGAGAGGTTGGAATTAACTCTCATTCTCAGATGAGGAACCAGAGGCTCAGAGAAGTGAAGTGGCTTGTTCCCTATTATGAGCTGGGGAGTGTCAGAAAAGGATTCAAACCCACTCTGACAGAGGCAAAGGCTGAGGTCTCCCCACTGTGATTTCTTGTCACGGGGGCTCCAGAGAAGCCATCTGGGCTGGGATTTAGGAGGTGGCTCCTAGCTCAGGGAGTGAGGATTAGGAGATGATGATTCCTGTCTGGGTTTCGCTCCTGACTTGGCTAAGTCACCGTCTGAGAATCCCACGTCAGAGTTGACATTATGGATCCAAGACACAAGATGCCCTGGGAATCATTTGGAAGCCACTGAATGCCCCTCCTGCTTCCCACCCCTCTTTCTTTTTACTCCCTTTGTCCTTTTTTTGCCCCAGCCCCTTACCCTTCTGATCCCCCTCTACCCTGAAGGTCCTCACTGTCCATTCATTGTTCTTGTGTCTGTCTCCTTGTGGTTTGCCCCCATTGGTCCCAGCTCTGTCCTCCGCAGCTGCATGGACTTCTACTAGGAAGGAGCTCTGATACTGGGGGCAGCCCTCAGCCCCAAGTCTTCTCCAAGCCACTCCAGCGTCTTCAGAAATTCCCCAGATGACACGGACTCTAGCCTCCTCCTCATCCTGGCTGCTGCCTTCTCAGGGCAGGGCAGGGAGATGACCCAGAGTTGGAGAGAGGAGTTAGCAAGCAGCTTTGGTTAAGAAATCTTCCTCTCCCTCTGGATTGAGAGGCAGCTAGGTCTCCTGGAAAGTGTGCAGGTTCTGGGGTGAGGCAGACGTGGATTATAGTCCAATGCGCTGGCATTGTGTCACCTCGCTCAAAGCACTTAACCTCTCAGAGCCTCTGTTTTCTCCTCTGTAAACACAAGTAACATTGGGACAGCATGGATGGACCTGGAGAGTATTATGCTAAGGGAAATAAGCCAGTCAGTGAAAGACAAATACCACATGATCTCACTTATATATGGAAGCTAATGAACAAAATAAACTGACAAACAAAATAGAACCAGAGTCATGGATACATGGAATAGACTGACAGATGTCAGAGGGGATATATGAATAGCACATGGACACAGAAACGATGTGGTTAAGTCCAGAGGGAGGGGATGGTGGGATTTGGGTGGAGGGGGGGCAAAGAGAAGGAAAATGGAGGAAGTCTGTAATAATGTCAAACAATAAAAATAAAAAAGCACTGAAAAAAAAAAAAACACCGAGAAGTAATCATTGTAGTGAACAGCTGGGCTTTTGCTGCCCAGCAGCCTTCCACCTTCCACCTGGCTTTCCTAATTCCCTGTAGGGCACCATTCCTCTTCTTTCTTCAGCCATGGTTTGCAGGTAGTCCCGCCCTTGGCTTAGGGACTCAGCTACTCAGCACTCCCCTTATCCCTCCCTCCAGTGATCTGTTCAGGGATGCCCGTGTGACCCAATTCCAGCCAATGAGAGTCCAGCTGTGACGGACAGATGCTGACTCTTTTCAGTAGGTGTAAAGCTGTGAGATGAGCAATATGAAGTGCCTTTAATTGTTTTGCTGTTATGACAGAAAAACATATCTGAGAATGGAGCAACCCTCAGAGCAGAGCCAAGCCAGGAGATGGCAATAATGTTTGAGTTCCTGCATTAAGCTGTGTGCAGCCAGCTTCCTTTGACTTTGAAGATACACAGACAAATAAATTCCTTGTGGAAGATTATTTACAAAAATGGCCACATTTTCTACCCCTCCCTGAACCCATGTTCTTGCAATATGGCTTTGCAGCAACTTCCACCAAGAGGTGGAATCGATTTCCTCGCTCCTTGGATCTGGGTTGGTCTTGTGATTTGCTTTGGCCAATATAACATGGCAGAAGTGATAATTCTCAGTGGGCCTCGTGCACATACGCGCGCTCTCTTGGACCCATGAACAGGCCTGGGCTAGTCTGTTGGAGAACAAGAGAAATGTGGAGGAGAGTCCGGTTGTCCTAGCCAAAGCCATCACTGACCAGCCTACAGCCTGCTGTCTGGAAATGCACGATTGAGTCCAGCCAAGATCAGCCCAGAGAGACCAGAAGACCCACCCAGCCGATGTGTAGGCCCATGAGCAATAAAAGTACTTACTGTTTTCAGCATTGCATTTTGGAGCAATTTATTATGCAGCAATAGCTGATAGAGTCCCTTGTTATACTTAAATTAGTCCCAATTGGTTTTTCTGGTATTTTTCAATCAGAAAATCCCAAATAATGCAACTATCATAGTTTCCTCATAGGACCACTGTGAAGATCAGCAATGATATTGGCAGAGTGCTGGCACCCTGGAGGTGCTCTGTAAATGACAGCTATTTGCATTAGTCCCCATCCTCCTCCCAGGTGCATACTCGTCCACATGCTCCGACCAGAGGCAGGAAGTTATCTCTGCCAGGATGGAGAGTGGAGGCAGGCAAGCAGACAGAGGGGTACACAGGCAGCCATGCCGTGGTACCCCAGTTCCTTGGCTGTGAGCTTGGTCCTTTTCCCCATCATTAAAGCGTTTGGACTGACTTCAGGCTCCATCTCCTGGCACACATCAAGGTGATTCATTTCCATAGGGAAGAAGCATGGAACTCAGCCCTCAGAACTGCTGCTCTGTCACCAAGAAAGAGGGATCATTACCACCACTGCTGTTGTGGATGAATGTTCGACACACATGCTTGCTACATCTTCTGTATGTGCTTAACAAGTTTGTACTTCATACTTGAAAGTTTGCTATATATTTAATAAGTAGACAGGGGCTCTCCCGTTATTTGAATATTTATTATCCAAAGTCCCTAGGGTTATAAGTTTGGAGAGTGAAGCAAAAGGCATTGAACCATGAAACAATTCACTAAGGGAACTGGTACTTTTAAACATTAGTCCTCCCGCCCTGGCTGGTAGCTCAGTGGTTAGAGCTTTGGCCCACACACCTAAGGGGCATGTACCTGGGTTGCAGGTTCACTCCCCTTATCTCCACCCCTGCTACTCCCCACACCCCACCCCGTCAGGGCTTGTGCAGGGAGTCAACCAGTCAATGTGGCTCTTCACATTGATGTTTCTCTCTCTCTCTCTCTCTCTCTCTCTCTCTCTCTCCCTCCCTCCCTGACCCCGCCTTCTTCCCTCCCTTCCACTGCTTAAATATATTTCTGCAATGTTTTCTTTCATATTCCAAGCTCAGGTCCCAATCACAGCCTCTCTCCCACAGACACCCATACTTTGGTGTGAAATTTTTGTCCCCACTGTTGGAGGATTCACATTAAGCTACTCTTTCTTGTTCCATGTATCCAACTTTATCTCTGAGAGAACGAGGAGGAGGCCAAATAGTGTCTGGGCAAATGGAACAGCAGGAGAAGCAAGCAGAGCACATACAGTAATTGGGAGAAAGGGCTCCACTGTGGGCTGGAAGCTGACGGGACAGCCCGGGCACTCAGGGAGACCAAGGGACCCAGTTCGATTCTCCACCTCCTGGAGGTGAACTTCTAAGTGTCCCCGTGGATGAGAAGAAGATGCTGCTACATGGTTGAGCTCCATTGCCATTTAAAGAAGCCTCAGTAAGATTTCCCTATGCCACAGCAACTCCACTTCCTAGCTGTGTATCCCTGGGCAGGTTACTTTATCTCCCTGAACTTCAGTTTGGTCAGTTATAAAATGGGGCTTAAAAATAGTAACCACTGCAGAGGGTGGGTGAAGGCCAAGTAGGACAGCTCAAGAAGAGCGGGTCCCGGGGCTTGAGGAAAGGTGAAGGCACAGGACGGTGAGCAGTCACTGGTAGCATGTTGTTCGTTGTACTTTGGTTTTTGTTTGTTTAGCAATAACTTTATATGATTACAAAAGCCATGAGTGTTTACTATTCAACTAATCTAAAAAAATGCCCCTAAAATGAAAAAAAAATGTTTTTTCTATAAAATGTCAGTCCCTTTTTCACAAATACGTCTGCATTAAAAAATTATGTCCATACCATGCATTCCATCCCCTGACTTCCTTCCTCCAGCAAGAGATCGCAAAGGATTGTTATTCTTAAATGCCCATTACAGCCCTGCTTGGCTGGGAAGGGAGCAAAGAGAAAGCAAATTGGATTGCATAGAGAATGGTCCGCTTTCTTTGAGGAAGCAGTCAGCTTCCCTCATTATGGGGCACCTGGCCCCTCACACCTCTCCCTGGAGATATTGGTGGGAATGTCTCCCCCCAGGCTGGTACCCAGCCTCTTCTCACCCCTCTGTGCTCACAGCCCAGCTCCCCACTTCTCACCCTGCCCCTCCCAGGTGTTAAATGGGGGGAATTTCAGTCTGGAGTGAATGTTTACAGCTTACTTGAAACCCTTAAAAATAAAAATTCATCATAAACTGACAGATCCTTAAATTTAACTGCGCAAACAGTGCCACTATAATATTTAAAGCTCCGCTTGAATGGACGTTCTATCAAAACCACATGGGCTCCCACCTGGCTCCCTCCCTGCGACCCGCTAAATTTGAGGAAATGCTGGCGGGATGTTTATTTGGGCTGAAGGCAAACCTTGCTTGCTCTGGGTTAACCTTTTTTACAGGGGCTGTCATGTGACTTGGTCAGGCCCCAAGGTTCTGAGTTTCTTCCTCTGCCTTCACACAGAGGGAGCACAGAGAGGCATGGCGAGCAGTTGACAATATGGGCTTCAGGCTTGCTCCACTGGAATCTTGGTCCCGCAGTTACAAGCTGTGTGACCTTCGGAACCTTCCCTGACCTTTCTGTGCCTTGGTTTCCCCATCTGTAAAATGGGGAGTGATGGCAGTCATGCATCTTATTATAAAGGCTCAATGAGTTAATTGATGTAACACACTACAGTAACTGGAATGTAGTTTGTCTTCAACAAATGTATGTGTGCAGGTGCGTGACCTCAGGGGCAGAGGGATGAGTTACTCCAACTCCTCACTCTCCAGTTGATGGACTCCAGAGTGCCTCTGCTCTGCTCCACAAACAACACTACCCTTAACACCATGGATCATGCCCTTTAGGGACCTGGGTGACATGTCCTTAGGATCCATAGCTAGGTGTGGAATGGTCAAATACTATATATGCACATACCCACTTTGACTAGAAACCGTGAACTGCTAACTCGTGTCCCTAGCCAGTTTTCTATCAAAGCTCATTTTCTTGTCAATTGTCAAGAGTTTCTTTTTATTCTTGTTAGTTTTTGCCTATGCAAATTATCTTTCTTCAATTTGTCATCTCTTTACTATGTCATTCTCCATTTAAAAAGCCTAAATTTGGGTATGTTCATATCCTTTTTCCTTATGTGGAGTGCTTTTTAGTTTTACACAATTTTTATTGCTTTATAATGTACACACACAAAAATGTGCTGAGTTAAGTTGGATGGCTTTGGAAAAGTGTGTACACACATGTAACACCATGACAATAAAGATATAAAACATTCCTTCACCCCAGAAAGTTCCCCTTGGCCACTTTCTACTTAGTCCCCCACAAAACTGTTCTAATGTTCATCAAACTAGGTTAGTTTCCCTTATTTTAGAACTTCATATGAGTGGAATCACACATATACTCTTATGGCTGGCTGCTTTCACTTAGTGTGTTTTCCAGATTCATTTATGTTATTGTATGTATCAGTGATTTGTTCTTTTTATTGCTGAATAGTATAACATTGTGAGAAATTGTTTATCCATGCCCCTAATTATGGATATTAGGGCTGCTTTCAGGTTTTAGGTGTAATGAATAAACTACTATAAACATTCAGTACAAACCTTTCGTGTGAGTGTGTGTGTGTGTGTGTGTGTGTGTGTGTGTGTGTGTGTGTGATATATGCTTATCTGCCATCTGTATGTTCTGCCATCTGATATGCTTATCTGCCAAATTGTGTGTTTAGGTCTTTGGCCCATTTTTTAATCAGATTGTTCATTTCATCCTAGAAATGGAATTGCAGGGTCATAGGGTAAGTGTATTTTATTTAAAAAAAAAAAACTGCCAAAGAGTTTTCCAAGGTGGTTTTACCAATTTACACTTCAGTTAGAAATGTAAGAGAGTTCCAGTTGCTCCACATCCCCTCAATACTTGATATTGTCCATGTTTTTAAGTTTAGCCATTCTGGCAAGTAGTATCTCATTTAATTTGCTTTCCCCTTGTGTCTAATGATGTTGAACATCTTTTCACATGATTATTCGCCATTTCTCTATTTCTTTTGTTGAGTATCTGTTCCAGTCTTTTGCCTTCTTTATTTTAAATTGGGTTGTCTTTTTTATTGTTGAGGTGTAGGAGTTCTTTATCTATTCTGGGTACAAATCCTTTGTCAGGTATGTAGCAAATACTTTCCCCTATCTGTGCTTATCTTTTCATTTATGAATGATGCCTTTTGATGAGCAGAAGTTTGTATTTTGATGAAGTCTAATTTATCAATTTTTAAGAACAGTTTTAGGTTCTCAGCAAATGGTGTGGCAAGTACAGAGAGTTGCCAAATATTCCCTGCCCACTCACATGTATAGCCTACCCACTAACAGCATGGCCTGTAGGCATGGTGCATTTGTTACAACCCGTGAACCTATATTGATATATCATTGTCACCCAAAGTCTATAGTTCATATTAGGATTCACTCTTGGTATTATACATTCTGTGGGCTCAGACAAATGTAGAATGACATGTATCCACCATTATGGTATATATAGAACAGTTTCATTGCCCCCCCAAATCCTCTGTGCTCTGCCTATTCATCTCTCTCTCACCCAACCCCTGACAACCACTGATCTTTTTACTGTCTCCACAGGTTTGCCTTTTTCAGAATGTCATATAGTTGGAATCACATAGTATGTAGCCTTTTCAGATTTGTTGCTTTCACTTAGTAATATGCATTTAAGTTTCTTCCATTTGTTTTCACGGTTTGATAGTTCATTTATTTTCAGCACTGAGTAATTTCATTGTCTGGATGTACCACTGTTTATTTTTACTGAAGGATATGGTTGCTTCCAAGTTGAGGCAATTATGCATAATGCTGCTATAAACATCTGTGTGCAGTTTTTTTGTGTGTGGACATAAATTTTTAACTCATTTGAATAAATACCAAGGAGCACAATTGCTGGATTATATGGTACGAGCATGTTTAGTTTTATAAGAAACCGCCAAACTGTTGTCTTCTAAAGTGGTCGTACCATTTTGCATTCTCACCAGCAATGAATGAGAGCGCCTGTTGTTTCACATCCTCTTCAGCATTTGGTGGTGTCAGTATTTTGGATTTGGCCTTTCTAAGAGGTATGTAGTGGTAGTTCATTGTTGCTTTAATTTGCAATTCCCTAATGGCATATGATGTTGAGCATTTTTTTTAAAAACTTATCTGCCATCTGTGTATCTTCTTGGGTGAAGTGTCTGTTCAGGTCTTTGGCCCACTTTTAAATCAGATTGTTCTTATTCTTGTTGAGTTTTAAGAGTTCTTGAAATATTTTACATAACAGTTCTTATCAGATATCTTTTGCAAATACTTTCTCTCAGTCTTTGGCTCTTCTCCATTCCTTTGAAAATTTAGCAATTTTTATCTTTTACAAATTAACCTACTGAGAACTCTCCAAGAAATATTTGTTTACTCCAAGGTTGAAACTATTCTCCTGTTTGCTTCTAGAAGTTTAGTTTGAGCTTTGGCATAAGTTTGAGCTTCTGGGGCTTGCGGGTATAGTATGAGGTAGGGATTGAGACTCGTTTTTTCCCCCACACAGATCTCTAGTTGTTCTAGTACAATTTGTTGAAAAGTCTTTTCATTTTCCCCATTGAATTACCTTGGAACTGTTGTTGGAAATCTGTTGGCTGTAAATATATGTGGGTCTGCTTCTGGATACTATTCTGTTACATTGATGTGTGTATATATATTCTTAGTCCACTTAGGCCACTACCACAGTATTGATTATTGTGGCTTTATAGTGAGTCTTGAAATCAGGTAGGATAGATATTTCAACGTAGTTCTCCTTTTTCAAAATTGATTTGAATATTTGAGGTAATTTAAATTTCCATTTAGCCTTAGCCAGTTTTTCTTAGTGGATAGAGCATTGACCTGTGGACTGAAGGGTCCCAGGTTTGATTCCGGTCAAGGGCACGTACCTCAGTTGCAGGTTCCATCCCTGGCCCTGGTTGGGGCCCTCGTGGGAGGCAGCTAATCAATGTGTTTCTCTCACATAGATGTTTCTCTCTGTCTCTCCCCCTCCCTTCCACTCTCTCTGAAAACCAACAGGAAAATATCCTTGGGTGAGGATTAACAAAAATAAAAATAAATACATTTCCATGTAAATTTTAGAATTAATTTGTGCTTCAGAAAAATCCTGCTCTAATTTTTATTGAAATTATGTTGGATCAATATATAAATTTGGAAAGAAATAATATCTTAACAGTAGTAAGTCTTCCAATCTATGTACATGTTATAGTTTTCCATTTGTTTAGGTCATTTTCTTTTCCTTTTTCAATATTTTGTTGGTTTTAGTGTAGAGGGTCTTACACATCTTTTGATAAATTTATTTCTAAGAATTTTATGCTTCTTTAAACTATTATAAATAGTATTTTTTATTTAATTTTTTGTTTGTGTTACTACAGAGGTAAAGTTGATTTTTAAAATATATTTTTAGCCCCGCTGGTGTGGCTCGGTGGTTGAATGTCGACCTATGAACCAGGAGGTCATGGTTCGATTCCAGGGCAGGGCACATGCCCAGGTTGCAGGCTCAATCCTCACTAGGGGGCATGCAGGAGGCAGCCTATCAATGATTCTTGCCATTGATGTTTCTATCTCTTCCTCTCCCTTCCTCTCTCTCTTCCTCTCTGAAATCAATGAAAGTATATTTAAAAAATATTTTATTAAATTTTAGAGAGAAACATTGGTGAGAGCATGCACCCTACTGGAGATTGAGCCTAAAACCCGGCATGTGCCTGGAATCAAACCACTGACCTCTTGGTTTATGATCGATACTCAACCACTGAGCCACACCAGCCAAGCAGTTTTTAAAATATTGAGCTTGTGTCCTGAGTTTAGTAGTTTCTAGAATAGATTTTCTTAAACTTTTCTACACACAATCATATTACCTGTGGAAAAAAGATAATTTCTGTTCTTTTCCAAGATTCATGCCTTTTATTAATTTTTATTTTCTTATTATAATGGCTTAAATAACCACTTTAACACTGAATATAAATGGTGAAAGGGGACATCTTGACTTTGTCCTTCATTACTTCTCATAGACTAGTTTTTGTCACCATTTATGAATGAATGGTATTATTTTTTTAAATTAAATTTTCTAGTTGACTATGGCTGGTATAGAGAAATGTTTTTAATTTTTGTAGGTTGAGCTTGATTTTTCCAAGTCAATAAACATAGTCATTACAAGTAATGATAGTTTTATCTTTTCCCTTTCAATATTTATATCTCTTAATTCTTTTTTCTCCTCTTATAGCTTGACTAATTCCTCCAGTACATACCTAAGAGCAACTCTTGTGAAATAAAAAGGACTTGAACCTGTTTTTATCTTTATTTTAAGAATGAGGAAACTGCGGCCCAGAAAAGTGCAAGAGTTCATAAATAATTGTTGTTTTTAAAAAAATAAATTTTGTTTTTTAAAATAAATAATCCAGATTCCTTGAAGCAAATTTCAGAAATAGAGACAAAAATAAATGAAATATCTGTATAGTGCCCATGTGGAGATAAGAGCTATTAATATTTTGGGTTATAGATTTCCAAACATTTAAAAGTACATATTTCAATTTTAAAAAATTATACTGTAATGATGTTTCATAATATGCTTTTCTCACTAAGCAATTATCATAAACATATTTCCAAGTCAATTAATGCATTTAATGTTTGTATAGAAGTTTGTCTAATGGCTGTACCATGCATTGAGTTAAGCACTCCATGATTGTTAGATACCTACTTTGGTTCCAATGTTTCACTATTATAAAAAACATTGCGAATAACTTCATTGCAGCTAAATTTTTACCAAAAAACTACAAAAGTCTCCTAAGTACAAATTCTTGAAATTGGAATTACTAGGTCAAAGGGTATACAAAATGTTCATGTCTTTGACACTTACTGGTAAAACATGACTTTTAACAGGTATATCGTAGATAACGAATAATTTCAAGTTGACTTTTTTCTTCCCCTCATACAGGACCCACTAGTCTCACTGGCTCTACCTACTCTTTACCCTTTCCTAATTGGAAGTTCCCAAGCCTAGTATTTCCTCAATTCCATTTCATTCATTCAGCAACATTTTAAAATTGTGTATGAAATACCCACTGTTTTCCAAGTTCTGGAAATACGTTGATGAATAAAACAGAGCCTTATTCTCACAGAGCTTGCATTCTAGTGAGGAGAGAGACAAATATAGCAAACAAGTAAGTCATATGGCATGTTACAAGATGTAAAGTGATGAAAGGAAAAGAAAAGAGAGCAGAATGATGGGGACCGGGAGTAGTGGGCGACAGATGGGGCGGCTGTAATTTTTTTTATTGTTGAGAGTATCACAGGTGTCCCCCATGTTTACCCCTTTGTCCCCCTCTAGCTGGCTTCCACCCCACCCCAGGACTTTACCGCACTATTGTCTGTGTCCATAGGAAAGGAGGGTCACAGTAGGTCTCATTAAAGCAGGAACTTTCCTGGCTTATCAGAGAAGAACATGGTAATTAGTGCAGCTGGAGCTGATTGAGGACCCGAGGAAAATAGGGAGATGCAGTTCAGGGTGATGGGGGGACTGACAGATGGGGCAGGGCTTGTGTCGTTGTGTAAGGACTTTGGCTTTTACTCTTAGTTTGAAGATTTTGCGCAGACCAGTGATGTGGCCTGACTTACAATTTACAAGAATAATTTTTTTAAAAAAGAACAGACTGCAGACCCTGGCTTGTGTGGCTCATTGGTTGGAGCATCGTCCTATATACCAAAGGTTGTGGGTTTGATTCCCAATCAGGGCACATACCTAGGTTGTGGACTCGATCCCTGGTAGGGGTGTGTACAGGACGCAACCGATTGATGTTTCTCTCTCACATCAATGTTTCTTTCTCTCTCTCTCAGTCTAAAATCAACATAAACACGTCCTCAGGTGAGGATAAACAAAATGTTGAGAGAAAAAAAAGGAAGAACAGACTGTAGAAGCTGGTATATCAAGTCTAAAATCAACATAAACACATCCTCAGGTGAGGATAAACAAAATGTTAGAGAAAAAAAGGAAGAACAGACTGTAGAAGCTGGTATATCAGCTAAGATTAGCTAGGAGTCTTTGCAGTAATCCAGCTGAGGGAAGATGGTGGCTCAGATTAGGGGCTAGCGCTGGAGATGGTAAGAAACGGTCAGAGTCTGAAGGAAAGCCGGCGTTTACTGTGGAATGTGTGGGTATCTTCTGTCTGCCCCCCTGGATTCACTCTTTTCCTCTCTACGCCCTGCTCTGTGCCCTGGGAGGCTGACCCATATGAATTGCATGAAGAGTCTCTTTTGCCCTCTTGGATTTAGCCTAAAGGAGTTCCAGCAAGGGAGCTGAGGGAGAGAAGTGTGAGTTCGGGATGTATTTCCTCAACCCCCTCCCAATGGGTTTAGCTGAGCCCTCCCTCTGCAAGCCCCCCAGCCATAATCAGGAAGCCCACTCCAGAAAATCTCATCTGCTCAGACCTAGATGGTAACAGTTCCCCGCTCCTACCAGCCCGGAGTCCCGCACTGTACCTGGTTGCTTTTCCTAAACCCTGGCCATACATTTGTGGATAGGCTCTTTATTGAACTCTCCTCAGATCACCCAGTTTGAATGTGCCGCCTCTTTCTTGCAGGCACCCTGACGGATAGAGATTGGAAACAGGTCCTGAATGAAAGTGGAGTGGAGGGTGGCCCTTTGGCTACAAGACCCCAAGGTTCACCAGGTTCTCCCCTTCTAGTCAATTCTTCCCCAAACTTGGCCAAGGCAACTGGGAGTATTCATTCCCCCTTGGAAGTAACCAAGAGCTTCAAAACAGTGAAAGGTAAGTAAACAGGACGCTCCCTGGTCTGGTTTCTATGGATTAACTCTCCTTCCCCCTCTCCCCCGCTCCCAGCAACCGTTAGCCAGCCATTTGACAGCTCAGAGCCTCATCTGTACAATTGGTAGTAATGAAACCTAACTCAACAGCGTGCAATCTGGGGTGTGAGCTTGGGAGGCAGAGGCCACAGTTTGTATTCTGACCTTTTGGTTTACAAACTGCATGACCTTGAGGAAGTAAATGAGCCTCTGTTGCCTCATCTGTAAAATGAAAATAGAAAGAGCATATACTACAGCACAGTGGTGTGGAACCTAGATGAAATGATGGTGTGCCTGGCTAGGAGGTATTCATTAAGTGTTATGTAGTTAACAAATATTAAATTGTTTCCTTCTCCCCTTCTGTGAAATGAGGAAATAGAACTTGTTAATAACTTTCTTTGTTGATGCTAAATGTAGGGTGTTTCTTAAAAATGTTATTATGTAGTTTTTCCAAATTATACAAAAATGTATACATGATATAACAAACATCCATGTAGCCATTACCAAAATTAACGCTTTGTTTTTTAAAAAACAAACGTTAGCCCTGGTCCAGTGACTCAGTTGGAGTGTCATACCGTTACCCAAAGGTTACGGGTTTAATTCCCAGTCAGGGCACGTGCCTAGTTGCAGGTTCGAACCCCAGTGGGCGTGCATACAGGAGGCAACCCTTCCATGTTTCTCTCTCACAACCATGTTTCTCTCTCCCCCGCCCCATCTTCTCTCTCTCTAAAAGCAATAAAAAAACATAACCTTGGGTGAAAAATTTTTTTTTAATTTTTAAGTAAATAAACATTACCAGGATGGTTGATATATATAGGGTGTCCCCAAAAATGTATACACACTCTTTGAATAATTATAAAGCAGTGTTTATTAAAATACATTTCATTTTCAACATTGAGCTATCAGCTGTTAAAGTGTGTGTACATTTTTGGGGATACCCTGTATATATATGGTTTTCATTGTTTAAAATTTTTGTATACTGGTACCATGTTATGAATTCATCTTCAACTTGTTTTGTTTTTCCCAACAATATGTTTGTGAGATTCGTCACATAGATCTTGTTTATTAGTTTTCACTGCTGTATGGTTATTTCCTTGTCTGAATTTGCCACAATTTATTCATCCATTCTCCCACTATTGGACGTTTGCATTGTTTCCAACTTTGGGGGATTACAAACAGTGCTGCTCTGAATATCCTGATAACGGTCTCCTTTGCCCAGTTACAAGCTTCCAAGTCTGTGTTTCCTGTCAGCCTGGCTAGATGCTGGTGTGAGCTCCAGTGGAGAAGGGGGAGGGGGAAGGAGGCTGGACCGAGTGGGGGAGTGGGGAGGAGGAATGGGGAGCTGAGTCTTTAACAGGTTCTGAAGGTTTGGTAAGTAACAGCTCTTAAAACACAATATTTTGAAGATTTAAGTGTAAATGAATCAGAGTCATATGGATTACATTTGCCCTAAATTAAACAGGATTTAGAGCAGGGCGCAGTGCTCCAGGGCGAAGGCGCAGGTGTTTCATGGGTTACCTCCTTTGCTCGCCAAGGACCTGCACTTCCCTGCCATCCAGTTGCGGTTGTGGTTTGGGAGGAGTGCAAATGTTAGCTGCCCTGGTCTCCTTCCCACAGCTCCAAGGAATTAAGCGGCTAGTGCAGCCTCAGGCTGCCTGAAGGGGGCACTGTGGAGCCTCAATGCCTGAGCCTTGGGATGCCCAAGTCCTAGTTCCTCTCTGCCTCTGCTTTGCTGTGTAGACTTAGGCCAGATGCCTAGGTTCTCTGGGCCTTAGTTCCCTTATTTGGAAAACATGATGCTTGAGAGGTGGTGTACTGTAGTTATTAAGAGCCGGGTTTGAAACTATCCTCTAACCTCTTTCTGACTGTGAAACCTTGGTCAGATTACTACTCAGCCCCTTTGTGCCTCAATTTCTTCATCTGTAAAATGGGAATGCTAATAGTATCTACCTCATAGGTGGTTGTGAAGACTAAATTAGCCGGTAGTACACCTAGAAGGTGCCTGGCTCCTAGTCAGCACTCAGTTGGTCCCGCTTTTGTTTTATCTTTATGTTTGGTATCCAAGCTTGGTCCAACTCTGATTTTTCCTGCCACGCTCAGGCAGAGATGATGGAACTGAGCCTGCGAAATGAGAAAGGGTTACACAGTAGCCAGCCATTCCCACTCTTTTAGCAACCACATCTCCATTTCATGTCTGTTAATTGTGTGCCATTATAAATGTGAATACCTACATATATGCTGAGTTACAATTGGCTTTTTCACTTTCCCTCTGCCACATAGATATATCCCATGCCATTAATACTATTCATCTACAATATTTTTCTACATCTAAACAGGATCACAGCAAACCAGCATCTAACAAGTGCTTACTGTGTGCCAGGTGCAGTGCTAAATATTTTTCATGCATGTCGTCATTTAATCCTATAAATAAGAAAATGAATTTGGTGTTATTGTTGATCTTAAAAATAAAAGTTATTTCTATCAGCAAAAATGGGTTTATTCAGAAATAGCAAAGTACTGAAATCCAGTACAAGAATGCCATAGCAAAAACTATAGGCAAGTCCAGGAAACAAAGGAGAGGAATGTTACTTTATAGAGAAAAAGGAGGAAGTTGGGACAGGGTGTTTAAACTGAAGTCCATTGGACAGTTTAAGATGGTGATGATTTCTCATGGGTGGAGTTGGGACAATTCCCATTGTCTGGGCTTATTGCTGAAGGAGAAATCTTCCTTCCTCCTGCTGGGTTAGTAAGGTAGAGACACTTCTGCTTAGGAATGTTTAAAAAGGTCCATCTCTTCCTGTTGGGGTGTGTAATTGGCATGGAGTGGTAGTGTGTGAGAGGTCCTCCTCTGACCTCCTAACTTAATGTTTTTTAAATATGGCTTATTGATTTTTTTTTTTTTTTAGAGAGAAAGGAAAATGGAGAGATAGAAACATCAATCAGCTGCCTCCTGCACGTCTCCTACTGGGGATTGAGCCCACAACCCAAGCATGTGCCCTGACTGGGAATCAAACCTGTGATTTCTTGATTCTCAACCACTGAGCCACACCAGCCAGGCTCACTTAGTAATTTATATAATGTCTAATCACTGGGGTATATACCTAAAAGTAATATAATATTGTATGTCAACTGTAATTGAAAAATAAATTTTTTTTTAAATTTTTGAAAAAAAATATCACCCAAGTCCAGACCTGCTAACTCCTGAGCATGAATGCTGACCTGCTCCCTGGCGGGGCCTGGAGTATTGCAATACAGTGTGATGACATCAGGCCCCTATTCTTGGACACTGGGTATTTTTCCCCGGGCTTTTTACTCTTATCAACAGCACGTGGTGAACATTCTTGTAAGAATATCATTGCCTACATCATGATGGCTTTTTTGGGATCAATGCTTTGGAGGGAATGGCCCAGTGTTTGGGGCTTTTGTTTGGGAGGTGAGGAGAAGCAGAGCCCCCCTTCACCACCCCCCACCCCCACCAGTTGGAGTCTGGACATGAGGGAGAGGCAGGAAGCCCTCAAGGAGATGGGCCCAGCTGGAAAGCCAGGATGCCTGACTAATCCACAGAACATACTGCTTCAGTTTATCTGAGGACTGGTTTCCCAAGCGCCTCAGGCTCACCCTGAAGCCCTTAGGAATCTAGTTTATTTCCATCCTGGTTTTGCTGACTTGGCTGAAGTCACTGCTCAGTGGATCAGCTGCAAGACACAGTCACCCACAATCCTCCTCCACTACACCCCCCAGCAACTACCTTCCCAAATCCCTCTTCAGCAACTGCCTTCAGGATCTCTGCTTGAACAATAGTTTGAACAATGTGCTTGAACAATGGTTCACTTTCCACCAAGGAAAAACCAGCATTGTTTTGATAGAGACTGTAGGAAAGAAATACAGTGAAAACAAAGCAGTGTTTTGTTGGAAATCTAGCTGGATCTTAGCACCCTGCAGTGCCCTAGGACTGCTCTCTTTGTCAGAAGGGGAGATTAGCAAACGTTAGAGAGATGTTAGACAGACTAGCATCACATGGAGGCTTTCCTCTTGATGAGATCCAAAGGATTGAGAGAAATTGAAGAGAAAATAACTTTGCAGGACATGAATCCACTTTTGCAGTGCCTCCATCTTCCTTCTGTCGAAATTGAAGAGAAAATAACTTTGCAGGACTTTGAATCCACTTTTGCAGTGCCTCCATCTTCCTTCTGTCTCCCGGCCAGCCATCTCACACTGCACTGTGCTGCCTTTCAGGCCTGAGCCAGGGGGTGTCAATCAGGGTTGGCTTCCTGGAAGAGGCACCTGGACCAGGTTTCACATCATGGGATCACTAAGCATGATGCATCTCTACTGAAGGGTCCTTGTGCCCTAGGAGGTATAGTCCACAGTCCTCCTAGGGACCTGGGAGTCAGCAGGCTGCCTGGAGCCAGGGCATGCTTCCTTCCAAAAAGATGACCCCCAGCATGTTTGTCTAATGTGAACACTTTGAAAAAATTGTTTGTTCTCATCTTGCTAAAAACAGCTTCAAAGTGACTCTCGTCTAGACTGTGCCAGGATCGATTATCAAATCCCCGACCTGATCGAAACCACAGGGGGACATAGTCATTTGCTTTAATGCAATTAAAGCAAAATATAATAATGTATCCAGGCCAGGGACAAGAGCAAGTCTCCCTGGAAGGTGGGAGGAGAAACCAGCTCTGGATAATTTCTTCTCAACTCCAAAGTAGTGAGTTTCGACTTTTCCTGCCCCCATCTCCCAGGCAGCCTCGGGCTCTGGACTGTCCCTTGCTGTGCTGAGGGCCACCAGGTGAGGGTGGCCTGGGAGGATGGGCACTTGGAGGAAGCAGTTTGGGTGGGATAGGAGAGGATGGGATTTGCAGAGCACAGTCCAGGAGGAGGGAAGCCAATGAAGAAGGAAGGGAAGGAAGAGAATAAAGATCACAGAGACAGAAGGAAATGGACACAGCCAACTTGAATTCTCAGGGTCTCTGGCAAATCCCCAGTCCCAGAGAGGCCACGTCAAGTCAGGCAGGTCTTCCTAGAGGCCATCAGCCGGTCCCCAGAAGCAGATGAGGTTAATACAGCCTTCATGGGAAGGCACCAGGAAAATGGGTTTTCACTTCTCAGAGAGCTACAAGGAGAAAGATCTATCAAATGCCTTGGCCTTGTGGTCAGACACTGCCTTGCCTGCCTCACCAGGCGATTGCACACACCATTCCCCCGCCTCCCCAGGAGCATGCCTTCGGGATTCCTCAGTGCTTACTCTGCAGGCCGTCTGTAGGGAGCTGTTACAGCAGCGCCCCAGATGGGGTGGCTTCAACAACAGAAATTTCTCTCACAGTTCTGGAGGCTGGGAAGGCCAAAATCCAGGTGTCAGCAGGGTTGGTTCCCTCGGAGGGCTGTGAGGGAAGGATCGGGCTTCTCCTGTAGAAGGCCGTCTTCCCTCTCTGCATGTCTGTGTGTCCACATGTCCCCTTCTAATAAGGGCACCAGTCCTGTTGGATTAGGGTCCACCCTTAATGACCTCATTTAACTTGATTACCTCTGTAAAGACGCTGTCCCCCAATAAGGTCACATTTTGAGGTACTAGGGGTTGGGATTTCAACATGTGAATTTAGCACTGTCTATGGCTAGCGCCCCCTGCTGCCTTGGTTGGGGAGTGAGAGAGGCAACCACACTCTGGTGATGCCCAGCTCTCCCTGGCTCCATGACCCTGGGGAATTGATTCACCTTCAGGAGCCTGGGCTTGCTCATGAAATGGAATTGGTAATAATGCGCCCACCAGGTAGAAAAGAAGTGCAGGAATGCCCAGGCGGTGTGGCTCAGTGGTTGAGCGTCAACCCATGAACCAAGAGGTGACTGGTTCAATTCCCAGTCAGGGCACATGACTGGTTTGCAGCTTGATTCCCCAGTAGGGGATGGGCAGGAGGCAGCCAATCAATGATTCCTCTCATTTTTGTGTTTCTCTCACTCTCCCTCTCTCTTATCTGAAATTTAAAAAAAAAAAATGAAGTGCACGTACTCCAAATGCCCTTTCCTTCTACTTTCCATGAATTTCTTTTTTTCTTTTTTATAGATTTGAGAGTGAGAGAAAGAGGACTTGATTCCCCAATAGGGGATGGGCAGGAGGCAGCCGATCAATGATTCCTCTCATTTTTGTGTTTCTCTCACTCTCCCTCTCTCTTATCTGAAATTTAAAAAAAAAAAATGAAGTGCACGTACTCCAAATGCCCTTTCCTTCTACTTTCCATGAATTTCTTTTTTTCTTTTTTATAGATTTGAGAGTGAGAGAAAGAGGAAAGGAGAGGGAGAGAGAAAAACATCAATCAACTGCCTCCTGCACACCCCTTATGGGGATCAAGCCCAAAACCAGACATATGCCCTTGACTGAGAATCAGACCAGCAACCTCCTGGTGCATGGGAATAATGCTCAACAAACTGAGCCACACCAGCCAGGGCTCTGCCACTCTTTCTTCTTCCTCCTTCTATTGATTCCCAGAGGCTATCATTATTTTATTTTCGCTTATAGTTATTGGCTACCATTTACCAAAGACTTCATTGTGCAGACATTGCGCCAAGTGCTCTACCATCTTTATCTCATTTTACCCTCCCAATAACCCTACAGGATAGAAACCATTGCTATCCCCATTTTACGGATGAATACATTGAGGCTCATAGAGTTTGGGTAGGGCTCAGAGGTCCGAGTTAGGACACTAATGGGAGATCTCAGCTCCACAGAAGGAAGGGATTCGTCATGGGTGGTCTGGAGGGTAGTGGAGTTCCCTTCCAGGACCCGCCTAGGAGGAGGATCATGGGCCCTTAGAGTCTTGAGGTGAAAGGAATTCAAGAAGTTGGCAAGTCCAAGTGCCTCTCTTGGGTGCCCTGCAGGAACCCCTCTTTAATGCCTCGAAGCCTCTGACAAGGAGAGGCCTGACAGGAGAGGTAGGGACTCTTGCAAACCTCCCAGGCCAACAAGCCTAGCTTCCCCTTCAGTAGCTGCCCAGCACATACCTTGTCAATATATATGTAACGGATGAATGATGGTTTCTGTCCCCTGCGGTCACAAAACTAACCACTCTATTGCGAGATGACCAGATGCTGGGCTCAGGCTAAGCTTTTGACCTTTAGTTCCTTGTTTCATTTTATTCTCTCCTGAACTCCATGGGATGGGTGCAGTTATTATCCTGGTTTTACAGCTAAGAAAGCTGAGACTGAGAGAGGCTGAGTAACTTGCCCAGGTCTGCCTGGCTCCAGAGCTCTTGATCATTGTGTTAGCAGATCTCAAATCCTGCCTACAGAAGGGGACACATTCATTTAACCGTTCCAACAGCCTTGGGTCCCCAGGACCCCCCAGCACACTGATCCAGTTAATCAACTGATCCATTTATCAGCCCAGCCCACTGAGGTGGACATGTTAACCTAACAAACAACAAAATCTTGGGCCCCTAAGACTCTCCCAGCCCAGTAACTGGCACACAGTAGGTGCTCAATAAATATTTGTGGGATGAATGGTCCTCTGGCCCCTAATGTGAGCAACTCTGCCCATAAATTTCACCTCCAGGCACTTTGAAGTTCCCCCAGGAGACAGCTGCTTTCCTTGTTATCGCCCATCCAAGCCAGGGACCTGGGGCCGCCAGAGCCATGAGATAAGGATGATGGATGGCCAGTCGCCTGGCTCCACTAAAGCCTGGGGTTTCCTGGGAGCGGGAGACAGTCTAGTGATTCCAAAGCCCCTCGGAATTCGAGTAGAGAGAGCTCAAGGGGGAGGGGGGGCAGCGTCCAAAGTGTCCCTATCTCCTCAGAGATGCTAGACCCAGCAGGAGGTTTCAGCACCCCCCGGCCACCTTGATCGCCTTCTATGTTGACAAGGCTTCCTTTCAGCATGTGCTGGACACCAGGACTCATCGTTGGAGCTTCCACTGGAGGCTGGAGGATGGTGTCTCCTCCATCCTATCCCATCCCTTCCCCCAGGCATTGGGCCCTGGATCTGGATCTGGAATCGGGGCAGGCTTGCTTCCTGCTTTGCAATCTGGGCTCTGCCATTAATTGAGTTCTTGGTAAATTAAGAAATCACAAAGTCTGGACCTAGGTTTCCCCATTATAAAATAAGTCTTAGGGAAGCTGCTCCTCCCAGCAACGCTGAGATGGGATCCTAAGCAGCTAAGCGGGGGGGAACCTGCCAGGGCTGAACACAGTGGAGGCTGCCTCAATGGTGAGGTCTGCTTGTTCTTGAATCCAGGCAATAATGTGCACTGGTTTGTTTAATTGAAAACTGTGACACACACACACACACACACCTCAAGACGGGTAGATCCCAGAGCCGGACCTACCCATTTAAAAGGACTCTGAGATCGAAACTTGTTTCTTTTTATCCTTCCCTTCTCTCTGGACTTAAGTTTATCTTAGACTTTTAAAATGTTTTTTAACTGCAAATCATACTTCAATATGTCTTCCTTGTTTAAAAAACTACAGATAAGGTTAAAGTGCCTATACAAGGTACCCTCAATCCTGAACTACCTCCCCTTTCTTTTTGGAATCAACACCATCATTCGGAGATGAACCCCTAAACTCTCCGCGGCACCTTTTCCTATATGTCTGCCCACAGATACTAGGCGTACTTGTCCTGTTGGAGGTGGGGGTTTGTATGAAAGGGATCAGCCCACACTGGTCTTGGTACCTTGCTTCCACCACTGGGCACCCACCTGTGCTGGGACAGATGGCTCCATCTTTTCCTTAAGTTATTGATTTTTAGAAAGAGAGGAAGGGAGAGAGATAGAGAGATAGAAACATCGATGAGAGGAACATCATTGATTGGCTGCCTCCTGCATGCCCCCTACAACTCAGGCATGTGCCCTGACCAGGAATCGAATGAGTGACTCTTGGTTCCTGGGTTGACGCTCTATTGCTGAGCCACACTGGCCGGATAATATGGCTCCATCTTACTTCCCCTCCCTGGGCTGCAGCTCAAAAGTGGGTGGCCTGCCTTCCAGGTGAGTTCCAAGAAGGCAGACACACTTGGTCTAGTTCGTTCATCGGCTATTCCTAGTGTTGAAACCAGGGCCTGGCAGTAGTTAATAACTATTCCATGAGCGAATGAAGAGATCGGTAAGTGAATGATCCGATGCATTTAAGCCACCCCCTGCTGGTGGACATGTTAGTTCCTTCCACGTTTGCACCAGCCCTGTGATGCAATGAGCACCCCTAAACATGCTCCCTGGGTTCACTTTGAGGAACAGTAACTTGTGGGGCTCCCTGAAGCCCCACAGAGCACAGTGTGAATCCTCTGGATAGGCTTTCATTTCAGAGATGAGCACAGGTTGCCCAGGGAGAACAAACAACTTCCCAAAGTCACCTCACACATTGGAGATGGATTAGAATCTTGAGGATAGTTTAAATGTCTCTTCCTCCTTTGACTCTGAGTACTTTCACTTTCTCTGACCCCAGCTCCAGCCTCTGTCTGGAGGGTGATGTTAGGGGCTAAAGGTCTGATTCATTCAGCAGAGAGAAGACCCTCACAATCAGGAGTCTGGGATTCTCATCCCAGTATTGCATTGTTGAAAGCTCTGGGTAAATTGTTCCTTTCTCCCCAAGTCGCAGTTTCTGTATTCTGTAAAACTGGCTCAACAATCCTTGCCTAACTCCTGAAGTGAGGATGACAAGGAAGAGTTTGTAAAATAGAAAAGGGACATAGGAATATAAGAGAGGGCTGGTTCAATTTAAAATGTAGAATTTTTCAAAACATTTCAGGTGGAAAGATATGTAATACTCCCACTTTCATAAAAAGGAAATTATATATATGTGTGTGTGTATATGTATACACACACACACACACAGAAAAAGTAACAGCAGTTACCCAGCCAATGTTAATTATTCATGGTTTCCTGGAGTTCAGAAATGCATAGGAAGGAATGGGAAGCTATTAACATTTTCTTGCTACACACCCAATTTTGTTTGCTTTTGTAAAAGCTTGACAAAAGAAAAGATATATTTACATATTAAGGTTGTAACCTCAAAAAAATCAAAAGTGAAAAGACAAATATTGCTTATAGAAAAAATGAAGACTTTGGATGGCAGGCATATGATGCAATATACAGATCATGTATCACTTGAAACCTATGTAATCTCATTAACCAATATCACCCCAATAAATTTAATTAAAAAATAAAGCAGCCCTGACTGGTTTGGCTCAGTGGATAGAGTGTCGGCCTGAGGACTAAAGGGTCCCAGGTTTGATTCCAGTCAAGGGCATGTGCCTTGGTTGCGGGCATATCCCCAGTAGGGGGTGTGCAGGAGGCAGCTGATCGATGTTTCTGCCTCTCTATCCCTCTCCCTTCCTCTCTGTAAAAAAAATCAATAAAATATATTTTAAAAAATAAAATAAAATAAAGCAAAGGCCATGAATAATCTATTCACAAAAGTAAAAATACAAATAGCAAAACAAGGGAAAGTGCCAAATCTTAGAGTCATCAAATAATTACAGATGAAACAATGCAGTTTCTTTCTCGCCTATCAAATTGCACTAAATGATGTGAAATAAAGACGAAAAAGGTGTTCAGTCTTGCCCTAGAGAGAGTAATCGTCATGGGGATTAGCAGGAAGGTAGGGACGCCCAGGCCCTTCACAGTGATGACAAGTCTGCTCTGTCCTGCTCCACAGCCTCTGATAGAGCCATCCTGAGGACAAGGAGAGATGACAGGACAGAGTCGCCCACTTCCTTCGGCTTCCCCTCCGCCCGCCATGGAAAATAACTGTGGCGTCCTCTGGCCCCCTGTCCCCTGCCAGGAACACTCTTCCCTCATCAGACCTAAATCCCCCTTCTTCTGATAAGAGTCCTGGATCCTGGGACAAAACCGGAAATGATTGGGATGGTGCCTGGTGTATAGTCACCTATTCCCAAAGGACTTGGTTGGGTTCAGAACAGAGAGTCCCCATTGTGGGATCAAAGGTCATCTCTGTTAAGCCTCTGCCTCGAGGCAGAACTGCCCAAAGGCTTTATTTTGGTGGGTTTTATGGGAATCCAATGCCATTCTAGAAAGTGCCATTAGCAGTCATCAGGTCTTTAACCCCATTTTATATTAGGGGAAACTGAGGCACAGGAGGCTTATGAGAAACCCAGACCACCTGATTAGATGGAGCTGTGTCTAGAACCAACGTCTCTTGCCTCCCAGTCCAGTGCTCTCTCTGCTGAGATTCATCGTGGCCATATCTTTTTGTGGGGGTTGGACCTGTTCTTTAATCCCTGTATATTGAAATTTATTATCTTCCTGGTTGTGGCTAAAAATCCTTCTTGTTCACTTGGGGAAGGAGGTGGTCCTAAGATATTACACATTCACAATATAGATCACATTCACAATGTAGACACCGTTCTGATACAGTTATAATAAATAGAATTAGCCCAGCCACTGTGGCTCAGTGGTTGAGGGTCAACCCATGAACCAGGAGGTTGCTGGTTCAATTCCTGGTCAGAGCACATGCCCAGGTTGTGGGTTCAATCCCCAGTAGGGGGTGTGCAGGAGGCAGCCAATCAAAGATTCTCTCTCATCATTGATGTTTTTGTCTCTCTCTCCCTCTTTCTTCCTCTCTGTGAAATCAATAAAAATATATCCAACTAAAAATAAAAATAATGGAATTATTAATAAATATCCATCGGTATGTACTAAAATTAAATCTTGTTAAATAATTTTTTTAACTTACGTAAAAGTCTCCTGATTATATGACAGCCTAAAAATGGCAAAACACAGGGCCTTGTTAATGTGCCTGGCACCATGCCTTTGTCTTTGTTTTATTCAGCATAAGATCTGCTTAGGGAGAGATGGAGAGGGGGTGAAGGAGCACCAGGCAGTAATTCAGTCTCTATCACAGAATTCAGGTCAAGTACTTACCTACCTGCCTAAAAATGAGTCCTGGTGTTAAGCAGATTCTCTCTTAAAATTCTCAAGAAAAGACTATAAAATGGTGGTTAAGAATAGGGCTAGGCAAATTTTTTTTGGTAAGTATCCAGTTAGTAAATGTTCCAGCCGTTTGCAAGTCATAGAGTCGATTTGCAATGACTTACTCTGCTGTTGTACCTCGAAAGAGCCACAGCAACACGTAAACAAACGAGTGTAGCTGTGTTCCAATCAAAGTTTATTTATAAAACAGACAGTGGGGAGGATTTGGCCCGTGGCTATAGTTTGCCAGTTCCTGGTTAGCAGCTTGGGCTCAGAAGTCAGACCTGAATTGGAATCCCGATTCTGCCACGTCTTCCTCTGGGAGCCCTTGAACAATTGACCTAATTACTTACGCCTCATGTGTATAATGAGGATAATAATTGTACCTGGTCATACTCAGTGGAACACCACTTGGCTCAGGCATGTTGTAAGTGCTCAGTAAGTGGGTCCTAAACAGGTAGGACAGAGCCCACCGGGCTGGAGAGACCTGTGTTCCTGCTCCAAGTCCACTACCCCTGCCAGCCATTCAACCTTAGCCAGGTATGGCTCTTCACAGCTCCAAAACTGTAAAGTGGGAAGAGACCCTCGTTTATTGCCAGGATCTGACTACATTATCTTACATAACTCTCACAATAGTCCTTTGTAATTGCTACTGTGCCCATTTTACAGAAGAAGAAACTGGGTCCCAGAGAAATGAGTCCACTTAGGTAGTAAGTGGTAAAAACCAGATATTTAAACAGGGACTATCTGACTTTAACGGTTGTAATATTTCTTTCTACTCAACCACCCTAAAAAGAGAGAGGAGGAGAAGAGGCATAGACTTTGTAGAGCATCCCAATCCACACAGCAGTGAGCTCCTCTAGCACCCTCCCGGTACCCCAGCCCTCCTGCCCAGCCTTAGCTTCTGATTTATCCTTGTCCAGCAATGACTGTGATCAAGGACTGAATGGACCTCCACCCCTGTCACTCTGCCCAAGGGTCAAATGCTCCATTGAGGACCCCCAAATGTTTATCGTCCTTCTTCTACAGGATGTTCGCCAGAGATCTAATGGCAGCATTCACAGCCTGGGTCCTGCAACGGCACCCCCTCCCAGGGCACATGCCACGGAGGCCTCTGACCTTTCTGCTGCCCCACCCTGCACTGTCCCGGTGTCTCTACCTGCCTGGAAGACTGTGGCGCCCAGACCTGCGTTCCTGCCCAGCGGCTGAGATGTCACAAAGGTGAGTCAGCTCATGGCCGTGATAGCATCTACACAGCCAGCGTGGGAGGCAGGTGCTTCTTGCACCGGAGAGATGGGAATGGGACATAGAGGAGCCTTTCTGACCTTGCTGAGCCTTCCCCTGGGGCAGGAGTGGAGGAATGTCAAGGAGAAAGGCCCCCCTTCATGACAGCAGCCTTTTGAGAAAGAAGGATCTTGGTCTGACTCTTACAGGAACCAGCAGGGACAGGTGGGGTAGGAAGGACCAGCCAGGAGGGGGCAAGGCCATGGTGTAAACAAGCCTTGTGCTTTCTGAGGCTGGAGGATGAGCAGGCTGGACGATGGCGATGTGATCTTTGGGAAAGCACTGGTCCTCCTGTGGTGGGCAGGGCTGCTGTGCTGGAGCCAGGAGGCCTGGGTTCCAACCCCAGCTCTGTCAAAAAATTCTGTGATGTTACAATAATAATATCTGCTCTCTGGCCTCAGTTTTCCCATTTGCGTGATGACTAGGGGGAGGGGGACTCCTTCAGCCTCTTGGAGAGATGGTGTGGCATAGAGCTCTGCCTCCTCCTCCTGTTTGACTTAGGCAAGTCATTTAATCCCCGAACCTTGGCTTTCCTCTCTATGAAATGGGGTAATGATAAAGTGCTCTGTGTGCCTAGTGCTACTCAGCACTCAATAAATGGAATTGCTGTGTGGTTACCTGAGGGTTGAGACTCTGTCCTGGTCGGGTAGCTCAGTTGGTGAGAGCATCATCCTGATACGCCAAGGCTGCGGGTTCAATCCCCGGTCAGGGCTCGTATAAGAATCAGCCAAAGAATGCATAAATAAGTGGAACAACAAATTGATGTTTCTCCCTCCACCCCCCCTACCTCTCTCAAATTAATAAGTAAAAAGTTTTTAAAAAAGAAATTTCCAAAAAAGGCTGAGACTCTACACTCTACAAGTAGGAGTGCGTGGGGTAGGGCTGTTGATAAGACCCTGAATGAGCCCTCGTCCATTTGAGAGATCCTGGAATCTTGTCACTTCTGTTCCCTGCACATGTCAGCGTGTTCCTCCCTCCCGGCTTTTGCCCTCTCTGGTCTCTCCAGAATACCTCTTCTTTTCGAACAGCTCAGTCCTGCTCACCTCCAGAAGTCTGCCCTAACCTCTTCCTCCTCACACCCCACAGCTTCCTTTTTTGAAACACATTCCTGACAGCCTTATAGTTAACATTTCCTTATAAAATATAAGGCAGGACCAACTTATCCATTAGGCACAGTACCTGGTACCCAAGTATTAGGGGCCCACAAAAATGTTTTCACTTTTAAGTCATTTAAAATCAGAATTGAAAAATGAAAATAACAATAATGAACATAGAACAATGAACTAGCCTGGGTTACATTCATCTTTATACCACAAAGTAGAATTGTAAAATAGTTTTTGAGGGAGAAAGGCGCATATAAAGGCAAAGTGCCCAAGGCCCACGGAAGTCATAATGCGGCCCAGGCTGTGTCATAATGTGGCCCAGGCTGTGTCTATGCCTCACTGTGCACCTAGGGCTGGTACAGATCTCCGCCGAGAACCGGCAGAAGGTGAGCGCCACGTGGGCAGGGACGGGGACAGTCCTGGTCACCACCATAATATCCCCAGTGCCTAGCACATAGCAGGTGCTTGATAAAATATGTATGGTGTGTGTGTGTGTGTGTGTGCGTTTGTGTGTGTGTGTGTGTGTTTGCACAGAATATGCCTCTAATATTCAGATAAGAGTCTCTCCTGCATACCTTTGTTTGTATCTGCAGAATGTGCCTAAGTAGCATCAAACCAGGGCACTTAGACTCAGACTCATAGGAAGTGAGTTGGAAGGGATCATTTATTCATTCCACAAACATTGCTTGAGCACTGACCATGTGCAGGCACTGTGCATGGGACTTGGCTAACACCCCCTGGGGCTCCTACAGACCTTCCTCAGAGGGACTCCAGGTGCCTAACAACCCCTGATTTGTAGGTAAACTTGGGATCGGCACATGTGAAAGGTCCTTCCTGGAGGGACATTCTGATATCACACTGCCAAAGGCCAGTGTCTCCAACATGTGAAGAACCACTAGTTGGGGAAATTGAGACCCAGGACAAGGAAATGTTTGTTCAGGTCACATGATGAGTCGAGGGCAGAGGCAGGCCCTCCAAACCTTGACATCTCCAAGAGAACACCCCTTCATTCCTTGGCAGCAGGTGGCTAGATAAAAGCCAGCAATTAAGCTGATTCTGTGGGCCTCTGGATTCCAAGGAGCCCCGATTCTGAACCCCCTCCTCCCCATACACATACTCCAGCCGCCTTTCGCAACATCCCCCAGCTTCACCCATCTGAGGTCTGGTGTGGGGCCTGCCTCAAGTCAAATGCAGATAACCTCTTCCCGAGATGGATAAACAGCCAGTGGGCTCCAGGGCAGAAGAACGTGGACATGAATTCTTCTTTCTGAGCACTGAACGTGCTCCTCCAGGCTGTGTTGAAATTTCAGTGACCTCAGCTCTGGGCCTAAGGCCCTTGGAGTCGCCATCTGTGTCTCCCTCAGATGTTTTCTCACTGTCCATGACTCCCACAACCTCAACAAAGAAGGCTTCTCAAGCGCCCAGGTCCCACACTGTGCACGCGCCTCTGTCGCCTTGGTCAGAGCCCCACACCTTCCATGGCTCGCAGCCGACAGGCAGGGGTTGCCAGCTGTGGGCTGGCTCTTCCTTCAGAAGGGTGTTAACGGTGGTACCTACGGGAGATTTTATGTGGAGACAAGTGGTTTGAATTTAAGGGGAAGGCACAGGGGAGCTCATTAGAAAGCCTAGTTGTGGTAAATAGATATTTGTTTTATCCTACTTTTTAGAGGACTTAATTTTAGAAAAACAGAGCTGAGCTTGAAATTAAGCAACACCTTTCCTTCCCTCAGCTACAATTTGTTTCCAGGTGTTGTTTTTTTTAACTCTCCAAAAATTTGGTCAAAAGGATCAAGTAGAAGCTCTAATCCCAAACTAGGGACCAGAAAAGGTGGCCGAGGATCCTCCCTGCAGCCCTGGGACTGTGGGTTTGGTCTCAGCTCTGAGCAGGCAGGAGGGAAGCAGCACAGGGATGGGTAAGAGCAGAACCCTGCTGTCAGCAAAGTGTCGCAGCTGTTGCCAATGTTTGGAAAGAGAAGGAAAGTCATCCCACCCCCATTGCTATTCAATTCTTCTGGTTGCTATTTGCCAGTTCTACTTAATCTAGGAGAAATACAGGGATGGTTTCTTGATGTGCTTAGTGCCTGGAAGCCATTTTTGGTAACAGAGACTGTATCATTGAATTATATGATAATCCTTGCATGGCCAGCATGCGTGTGCACACGCATTCCAGTATGTGCAAGCGTGCACCCGTGTGTGTGTGTGTGCGTGTGCATGCACCCGTGTGTGTGCCTGTGTGTGCGTGCACACACACACACACGTGCACACTCAGCTCTGCTCAAATGCCACCTTCCTCACACAGCCTCCTTCTCAGCCCTTCACCAGATTTCCCTTCTGTTTCCTCAGGACTTGCAGAGAACATGGCAGGCTCCTTTCTTCCAGAACTTTCTATGTTCAGCCTTATATTAGAATTACTTATACAAATGAAAATCACCTCCAGGCCCTGACCATGTAGCTCAGTTGGTTAGAGCATCTCTTAAGGTTGGGGATTCTATCCCCAGGCAGGGGATAATCAACCAATGAATGTATAAATAAGTGGAAGAACAAATCAATGTTTCTCTCTCTCTCCTCTCTCTCTCTTTCTCTCTCTCTCTTTCTCTCTCTCCCTCTTTCTCTCTCTCCCTCTTTCTCTCTCCCTCTTTCTCTCTCTCTCTCTCTCTCTCTCTCTCTCTCTCGCAAAGTAAAGAAAGTCACCTCCAGTTGTCAGAAGAAAATTCAAAGACCCCCTCACACTGACAGCAAAGAAACATAGAATTGAGTTTCTTAGAGTCAGAGGTACCAATAGAACCTCCTCCCAGGACTGTTGCGAGAATCCTGTGCCAGTAGCTTTGTCCAGAACATAGTGAGCGCTCCAAAAATACTTGATGAAACGCATGATGCCAGGAGAGGAAATGCTTGAGGCTGTCACTGCCAGCCAAGCCTCTTCCCTGTAACAGATCTAAGACTGTAGTCTTTGGGGAGCCCCCCTATCTGGGTGCCCAGTGACATGGTTTTAGGGGAGGCCAACAAAGCAACTCAGAAGCATAGAAAGTGGGAGTTGAAGAATCAATTATGCAGTTAAGATTTCAACTAAAGTTAGTAGTAATGTTATTCATCTTATCACTGATCCTGAATCTTCAATCTGTATAGTCATCAACTCCAAGTTGGAAAATATCTCAGAAATGCATCTTCCCATCTTACCCAAGCATCTCCCTGGTGGATGGCCATTCAAGCTCTTGAATACTGATAATGGGCCTCCACTGTTGACACAGTGAGGAGTCAGGAAATGCGTTCTGATATTGGGCTGAAATCCACCTTCCTGAAACATCCACCCACTCTGTCCCTCAGGACTTCTCAAGTCTGCAGTTCCTCTTCCCCAGGGGACCTCTGAATGACATGAAAGCAGCTCTTCTGGCTGTCCCCACCCAACTCCCAAACCTCAAGTCTTTTTAGGCCCCCACACACACTGCACATACAAAGGCAAGTGTTCTGTTGGTTTGATATACAGCACATCCCTTTTTCCATGAAATGTGCATCATTTGTTTTGTGTTTGTTGTGATAAAATACAGGGTGTCCCAAGAAAACTATACACATTTAACAGCTGATAGCTCAATTCATGTTTCTTTCTTTTCAGATGTAACCCATTGGAATTAATAATTATTCAAAGTGTGTATACACTTTTTGGGACACCAGGAGAGGAAATGCTTGAGGCTGTCACTTCAAGCCAAGCCTCTTCTCTGTAACAGATCTAAGACTGTAATCTTTGGGGAGCCCCCCTATCTGGGTGCCCAGTGACATGGTTTTGGGGGAGGCCAACAAAGCAACTCTGTATACATAACAAAATTTATCATTTTAACCATTTTTACCTGTATGATTCAGTGACATTAAGTGCATCATGATTTGTATAACAATCACTACCAGCCATCTTTAAAACTTTTTTATTGCCCCCAAAAGAAACTATACCCATGAGCAATAACTACCCTTTTGCCCCTTCTCAAGTCCCTGGTAACCACTATCTCACTTTCTGTACCTATGAATTTGCTTATTCTAGAGAGCTCATATACGTAGAGTCATACAATATTTACCATTGTGTATCTGGTTTATTTCACTTAGCAGAGTGTTTTCAAGGTTCACCCATGTTATAGAATGTGTTAGAACATCATTCCTTTTTATGTCTAAATAATATTCCATTGTATCTACATACCACATTTTGTTTACCCATTCATCTGTTGTTGGACCCTTGAGTTGTTTCCACCTTTTGACTACTGTGAATAACAATGCTGTAAACATTGGTGTACAAGTATCTGTTTCAGTTCCTGTTTTCAATTATTTGGGGAATATATCTAGGAGTGGAATTGCTGACCATACTGTAATTCGATGTTTAACTTTCTGAGGAACTGCCAGCTAGTTTTTCCCAGCAGCTACACCATCTTAAATTTCCGCCAGCAATGCACAAATGTTCCAATATCTCCACATCCTTGCCAACACTTGTTATTTTTCTGGTTTGTTTTGGACTGTTGTTTTCTGGTGATGGTGGTGGTGGTGGTTGTTTTTAAATAATAACCATCCTACTGGGTGTGAAGTGGTATCTTGTTAATGGTTTTGATTTGCATTTCCCTTATAACTAATCATGTGCTTATTAGCCATTTGTATATCATCTTTGGAGAAATGTCTATTCATGTCCTTTGTCCATTTCGTAATTGGGTTGTTTGACTTTTATGTTGTTTAGTTATAGGAGTCCTTTATGTATGTATTCTGGATAGTAATCCCTAATCAGATATATGATTTGCAAATACACTCTCCCATCCTGTGGGTTTTCTTTCCATTCTCTCCATAGTGTATTTTGATGCACAAAAGTTTTTAATTTTGATGAAATCTGATTTATCTTATTGTGTTTGGGTGTAGCCTGTGTTTTTAGTGTCGTAATTAAGAAATCATTTCCATAAAAAATTTTTCCTATATATTCTTTTAAGACTTTTGTAGTTTTAGTTCTTAAGTGTAGGTCTTTGATCCGTTTTGAGTTAATTTTTGTATATGGTATAAGGTAGGGGTCCAACTTCATTCTTTGGCATGTGGATATTTAGTTTTCCCAGTTTCACTTATTGAAACAAGACTCTATTTTTTTCATTTCTCATTTTGGCACCCTTGATGAAAATCAGTTAACCATATATTGAGGGTTTATTTCTGGGAACTCTATTCTATTACATTGTTTTATGTCTATCTTTATGCCAGTACCGCAACTGTTTCTGGTTACTATGGTTTTGTAGTATGTCTTGAAATCAGGAAGTGTGAGATCTCCAACTTTCTTCTTTTTCAAGATTGTTTTTGACTCTTCGGGGACCTTTGAAATTTCATAGAAATTTTAAGATGGGCCCGGCCAGCGTGACTCAGTTGTTGAACGTTGACCTATAAACTGGTCACGATCCAATTCCCGGTCAGAGCACATTCCCGGATTGCAGGCTCAATCCCCAGTGTGGGGCATGCGGGAGGCACAGATCAGTGATTCTCTCTTATTATTGATATTTCTATCTCTCTCTCCCTTTCCCTTCTCTCTGAAATCAATAAAAAACATATTTTTAAAAAAGAAATTTTAAGATTGGCTTTTCTTATTTCTGCAAAATATACTGTTGAGATTTTTATAGGGATTGGACAGAATCTCTATGTGTCATGTACGTTTAAATTATGCGATTGTTACTGTCATCGCTATATCTCTTCTCGTTCTACTTTCAAGATCCATCCATGTTGTTATGCAAACATCTTGGCTGTCGTATCTAACTTCTGCCTTAACACTTGTGGTTACCTGTCCTCTGCCCATTGAGGGACACAGGTTCCCTCCAATTTATCACATCACAGTAAAACTGTAACAGACTACGCGGCTGGCCGCCTCCATGTAAGAACCTCTGGGATAATCCCCTGCAGTTATCTGTGCAGTAGTAATTGTGATGATCTAATACTCAATAGACCCTTACTACGTGCGGGTGCTGTGCAAACACTTCATATGCATTCTCTCATTCCAGGGTAATACTAACCTGCCTGTGAGAAATGTACTAATAACATTGCCACTTCACATGTGGGGGAACGAAGGCTCAGAGAACCCCACAGTTAGGAAATATCTGAGCTAGAATTTGAAGGCAGAGCAGCCTGGCTCTGGCGCCTGTGAACCCCATGACTGTGCTCCAGGGCCTGTCCTCCCCCTAGGACAGCAGGACCCAACTTACAATTCCTTTAGCTTCCCCACATGCTGACTGCATGCCAACTGTCCAGTGGACATCTGGGCTGGTGGGACCTAGAGCCCAGAGAGGGAAAGGGACCAGCCCAACATCTCCAACAGCAGCTGGAGGAGCAGAGTGGGGCCTGGAACCCAGGCAGCGTGACCCCTGCCCACTAGGACACTCCAGGCCGGCGGTCAGGAGAAGGGTCACAGCGTGCACATCTCCAGCGGTGAAAGGCCCTTCTGGCAGCCCATAAATCCGGCTGGACCCTGCTTATCCTGTTTACTGGATTAGTGGACTGGGCGTCTCCGTATAAATTACCCAGGGTGATTTACAGGGAGGCCCTGGAAGGCCCTAAGGCCTGACTGACGCGGGGAGGAGCAGATAAGTGCTGACTGAGCCCACTCAGCCCATCTCCCCTTCCCCTGGAGGGCTGAGGACAGGCCCATAGCAATCGGCTCCTCTTCTTGCAGGCTCCTTCCAAAGGCAAGGTTTCTGGCACTTTTAGGGATAGTCTTTAGCAAATCACGTAAAGTAAGAATGATACAATATCATCGGCAAATCGTGAAAGATCAACGAAGCCAAACACTGAAACAACTGAGGTTTCGGTTTTTCTTAAATAAAATAATAGTTAATTTTTATGGATTACTTACCTAGTGCCAGGATCAATCTACCGTTTGGGGTTGTTTTTTGTTTTTTACATGAATCATCATTTTCCTCCACAGTAAACCTATGAGACAGATACTGTGATCACCTCATTTTACAGATGAGCCCACTGACACACAGAGAGGTTTACTGACTTGACCATGGCCAAGGTCACAGAGCTTAAATCCCAGTAGCGAAGGTGTGATTCAAACCAGGCATCTGCCGCCAGAGTCGTGAACTTAACCCTTGTGCCTCTGTTCATTCAGGTCTCCCCCTGAGACAGCAATTCAGGGTAGAGAAGGACTAAGGCAGTAAGGGGTGTGGCATTAAAGAGGTGGGCTTTACAAAGGGGAAAGGTCAGAATTTAGGTCCCAGCTCTGCCACTTAGTAGCCTATGACATGGACAAGTCACTTGAGATTCTCTGTGCCTCAGTTTTGTCATCTGTAAAATGAGGGTAATAATAGCACCTCCCTCACAGGCAGGCAGGTCCCCTTCTGTGCATTTTAAGTAATAAATAAGATAATGTATTTAAAATGTGCTTAGCAAAAATTAAAAATAATGTGCTTAGCACAATACCAACATTCAATAAATTATAACCTATTATTATGCTGATTATTGATTTATTTTCACCCTGATCTTAAGGAGTTCAGGAGCCAGTGGTGGAGACTCACATTTACACGAGGAACTCCCAAGAGAACACAACATCACAGTGCAAAGTTCAAACTAGAAGGGGTAGTGAATTCTGAGAGGAAGGACCAGAAATCTTCTCCTCATGGAGAAGGTGGCACCCGAGCAAGATTTCCTAAATCTGTGAAAGCGGGGAAACATTGAGAGAGCTTCCACGGTAAAACTACCAGGTGGGTGATGGAGGACACACTGTCAACTGCCATCACACACACTAACCATTTGCACCTGTCTCTCCATATCAGTAGAGATGGTGTCTAATTCTTATGAAGTCTCCCCTAAGCCGCCCCATGACTGAATAATAGCAGATCCCCACTACATGTTGTGTGGATGGATGGATAGATGGGTCGATCGCGATGAATGGATGGATAGGTCAATAGAATGGGTGGACAGGTGAATAGGAGGAGGGATGAATGGATGGGTGGGTGGATGGATGGATGGATGGATGGGAGTGTGCCAAAAGGTCAGGTACATGAATGGTGGCTGCCTAGTGAGTTTCTACCTCAGAGCTTTTGCCTTTGGGGTTCTCTCTATCTGGATTATTCTCAAGATATTCCCGTGGTTTAGCTCTTTCATTTTGTTTAAGGCTCTGGTTAAATGTCACTTCCTCAGGAAAACCTTCCCTGGTCACCCAGTCTAAGTGTCCTTGTCTCCCCATCACCCCATCCTGCTCAGGCCCTCACTGCCTGCAATGGTTAATTTTTTGTTTATTGTGGGAAAACATACATAAAATTTTAACTTTTCATTGGCATTAAGTATATTCACATTGTTGTGCAACCATCACCACCAACTATCTCCAGAACTTTTTCATCATCTCAAACTGAAATTCTGCACATCCTATATAATAAAAGGTTAATATGCAAATTGACCAAACGGTGGAATGACCGGTCACTATGACGTGCACTGACCACCAGGGGGCAGACGCTCAATGCAGGAGCTGCCCCCTAGTGGTCAGTGCGCTCCCACAGGGGGAGCGCTGCTCAGCCAGAAGTCAGGCTCATGGCTGGCAAGTGCAGCAGCGGTGGCAGGAGCCTCTCCCACCTCTGCAGCAGCACTAAGGATGTCCAACTGATGGCTTAGTCCGTCAGTCGGACATCCCACAAGGGCTCCCGGACTGCGAGAGGGCGCAGGCTGGGCTGAGGGACCCCCCCCTCAGCCCCACCCCCCCCCCGCCAGTGCACGAATGTCGTGCACCGGGCCTCTAGTATTAAATAACTCCGCAACCCTTCTCTCCTCAGCTCCTGGTAGCCACCATTCTGCTTTCTGTCTCGGTGACTTTGACTATTCTATGTGCCTCATATAAGTGGACTCACACCAGATTTGCCTTTTGTGATGGTTAATTTTATGTGTCAACCTGGCTAGTCTGTGGTGGCCAGGTGTTTGGTCAAACACCAGCCTAGATGTTGCTATGAAAGTATTTTTTAGATGTGATTAACATTTAAATCTGCCTTTGAGTAAGGCAGATTACTCTCCAAAATGCAGGTGGGCCTCATGTAGTAATGTGAAGGCCTTAAGAGGAAAGACCGAGGTCACCCAAAGAAAAAGGCATTCTGCCTCCTGACTATAATAAAGAAATTCTGTTTCAGTTTCCAGCCTTTGGACTCAAGAATGTAATGTCAACTCTTCCCTTAATTTCTAGCTTGCTGGCTGCCTTACAGATTTCAAGATTTGCCAGCCCACAATCATATGAGCCAATTTCTTAAAATCTCTATTTCTCTCTCTCTCTTTCTCTCTCCCTCTCTCATTCTCATATATCTATAATAATAAAAGCATAATATGCTAATTAGACCAGACGTCCTTCTGGACAACCTTCTAGACCAGTGGTCGGCAAACTGCGGCTCGGCAAACAGCGGCTAGCGAGCCACATGCAGTTCTTTGGCCCCTTGAATGTGGCTCTTCCACAAAATACTGGCTCTTCCACAAAATACCGACTTCTGTGCATGGGCCACGAAGTTTCAATCACACTGTACGTTGCGCGCCCGCACGTGGTATTTTGTGGAAGAGCCACATTCAAGGGGCCAAAGAACTGCATGTGGCTCGCTAGCCGCTGTTTGCCGTTTTAGATGAAGCCAGGGTTGCGAGGGAAGCCCGGGCCCCAGGTGCCAGAGGGAAGCTGGTGCCGGCAGCCGGGGGAAGGAACGCCTAATTTTGCACAAATTTCGTGCATCGGACCTCTAGAATGTATATATTCGTGTGTGTGTGTGTGTGTGTGTGTGTGTGTGTGTGTGTATCTCCTATTGGTTCTGTTTCTCTGGAGAAGCCCTAATACACTGGCCCTGCTCCCTCTACATAGACCTTAATCCCATCTCCTCATCAGCCCAGATATCACCTCCTCCAGAAAGCCTTCCGAGCATTCTCTCATGGGATACTTGCCACATGTGGCTCATGGAGAGAGTTTAATCCTTGTGTGCAGGGGGCATTTTTGCTCATTCAACTCTGCTCGTTCTCAGCGGTACCAGGATGGCTGGGCTGTGGGTATCCACAGCGTTTGTGGGAGGCTGCCAGGACACTCCAAGGACCCCGGTCAGGCCTTCATCTGACAGTAGGCCCCCCAGGACTGCGCTCTGGCTTCCTGAGGCCTGACAGAGGCTGTGACAAGGATGAGGACAGGCTGCCCCCAGAACCCCAGCCCCCCTCCCCATCCCTGGAGGCCACTGAGCCATGCTTTGGAGCAGAGTTTGGAGCAGCTCTGCCACTTACCAGGCGTGACACCTCAGGAAAGCCACCTAACATCTCTAAAGAAGGAAGAATAATGCTTATCTCGGAGAGTGCTCAGAGGATGAAATGAAGTGACACACACAGTGCCTGGCACATGGTAACCACTCTATAAATGACAGATAGTATTATTGTTACTGATGCTATTTTTGTTATTAGCCGTGTGACTTAAGGGAAGTGGCTTACCCTCTCTGTGCCCCATTTCCTGCTCTCTAAAAATAAGGATAAAAATAACAATAAATGCTCCACAGGGTGGCTATTAGGCATTACATGAGGAAAAACATGTGAAGTGCCTTAGAGGTAGTAATCCCTCAATACACAACAGCTATTATTAGTCATCAATATTTATTATCATTATTATAATTCGGACTGGCCAACCAGGTAGCCCTTGTTCCCTCCAGCTCTGAAAGATCTGAGGCTCTGGGTGGAGAAAACCCCCCCTTCTCCCCCCCCCTTTGAAGTCCCCAGGGGCCCCAGGCCGTGATAAATGTCCCAGCCCTATAGGTTATGACTTGCTGCCAGATTTGACGTTAACCATCATGCCCTGGCTGGGTGTTTGAAGAAAGTGGCTAAATGCTGCTGGGGCTGATGGGGGAGATAGCAGCCGAGGCCGGGCTTTGAAAGCCCCCGGCCGCCCTGGCGAGAGGGAGCGAGGAGGCCGGCTCCTCTCCAGCTGTTTAGTCTACCAATCACGGTGGTGACAAGGAGTCTGAGCTGGCATGGGGAGGCTGCCGGCTGGCGGGAGGGGCGGCACTGAGCCACTAGGGGGTCTCCTTGGCTTTCTCTTTTTCTGGCTGTGTGTGTTTACGCGCCTGCTTTTCACACCTTTCAGGTAACCGGAGAAAAGGTGGTAGAGGAGAAAGAACACTGGACTGGCAGCCCGGGAACCGGGCTCCCCTCTGTCTGGCCGCTTCTCTTTTCCCCTAGGAAAGGGGAGCTCTGTCATGAAAAAGCTTATGCCCCGGGCTTCGGAGTCAGCCGGTGCCCTGGCTCTGCCTCTTCTTGCAGTGAGTCCTTGGGAAAGGTCCTTGACTTCCTGAACCTCAGTTTTCTCATCTGTGAAGTGGGAGTGATGAGCCGACCCTCCCTCACAGGGTCCAGCGGGGATTAAATAAACTGAGGTGTGTAAAGTGTCTTGCAAAAAGCCCACCTCACAGTGGGGGCTCAGCAGATGGAAGCTGACCCCAGTGGTGGTTGGGGACACAGGGTTACGAAGCCACATTTGGTTTTTTAGCTTTTAATGTGTCCCCAGAGTGTCCCATCCCAGCTTCCAGTTCACTGCATGCTTTATATTCACTCATTCTTTCAAACAGCTTTTATCAGAGGCAGAGACGCAGCATAACTAAAAACAATGACTTCCATTATTGAGCACATACTGTGTGCCGGGCACTGCACAGAGCACTTTACACGTCACAGCTGACTGTGAGATAAGTACTACGATTAAAGCATCTTACGCTGTGGAAACGGAGGCTCAGAGAGAAGCCACTTGGCAAGAGAAACCCCTAGCCCATTTGTCTCTTGGGTCATACGTGGTGCT
>NW_005362269.1:4473707-4502285 GCF_000412655.1 Myotis brandtii
CTGTCCAATGCTGGCGGGCAGGAGTTTCTGTTCACCCAGTCACTCAGGGACAGTGGACCCTCTACCTTGACCTGCATATTCAAGATCCCTGGCAAGGTGAGGGGACTATGGTTTGTCCCACCAACACTTCATTGGCTCAGGAAATCTCAGGGGGGGACTATGATCTTACCATGTGCTGGGAAGGAGGAGGAAAGTGACCATCCCAAGTCCCACAGTCCGGGGGGCGGGGGGAATATGTAAGCACAGTGCCAGCACACACTACCCCATTCAGCCCTCCCAGCGAGTGGACGCTGCCATGCTCTGTGTCCAGCTGGCACATAGGAGGTATCCGGTGAATGTCACTGGGGACACAGGGACAGGAAATAAAAAGTAGGGCATAAAGGACAGAATGGCCTAAAAATGCATGCTCTGGAATCAGATGGCCCTCAGTTCGCATTCCAGGCTTGGGGTTACTGGCTGGGTGACCTGAGACAGTCCGGCCCTCTCAGGACCCCAACTTCCTCACCTGCCCTTGGGATCAGCAGTCTCTCCAACCTCCGAGGACTGTTGCACACGCACGGATTCTCTCTAGGAGAGTAACTGGTTTAATAGTTTCTGTGCCAGGTCTTATCAGCTCCCTTCTAGAGGTCAGCAGAGGGAGAAGCTGAGGGGTTTCACTCCGAGTTCTAGAGGCGGGATTCATACCCAGGCAGAGTCCATGGTCTTCAAGCCCCAGGGCTGGTCCTCTTTGTCCCAGAGATGTGGCCATATCCCAGGGGACGTGCTGTAAATTCGGGCAATCTGCCTCCTCCCCTAGACACACACTCACACACACACACTCACATTCACACCCTTTGTCCTTGACAACCCCTGTTGAGACCCCACCTGACTCAGACCCCCAGAACTCAGGACCCCTGATCAAACCAGTGACCCCAGCCCTGGCTGTGCTCAAGCAGAACCAGGCAGGTGTGTTCAATCCAGATTCCTGCCGCTCCCCGAGGTTCTGACGCTGTGGCTCTGCATTTTCACAGGCCCCTAGGGATTCTCACCCTCAGCCAGGTCCTTAAGCCCCTGAATGCCAGTTGGTTCAGAATGTGCCAGTTTGGAATGTCTGGTAGGCAGGTGGAAGTCCTGGCCCATGCAGGGCCCTGTCCCCAAAGTGACCCTGCCCAGGAAGCCACCTGCCCACCCACCTCCACAGTGCCCTGTGCTGAGCACCCTGTGGCTGGAGGTGAGGAGAAAGGGCAGCTGTGTTTTGGGGTGGGTTGGGTGGTGGGAATAGAACTGACAGCGTCAGAAACCCTGTAGTGGGAACTCTGCTCATTCCAGAACTGTCAGGCCCTCAGAACCTCAGCTTCTTCACGTGTGTGGGGGGATCACTCCCCTGAATGAGATGGGCACCCACCATGCAGCTAATGAGGCTAACCCTCCCCCGCACAGGGTCCCTTCCGAAGCCCTGCACCTAATTTTGTTTTCTTTGAATTAGGGTGCCATGAAATCCACATGGGCCAGCCCTCGGAGTGCCCAGTAAGGGAGACACTGCCTGCTGGGAAACACCCTAGAAAGCGCAGGAAAGCCCCGGGGTGCTTCTGCAGTGCCCCTCCTCTGCCTGCTTTGATTTCTCCACGCTCCTCCCAGCCCGAGACCTGCCAGGGAGTTTATCAGCCGGGAGTGGCAGGGCCTGCTAATCAGAGGCTGCTCAGGGCCCTGGGGATTAACTCTGCAGACCCCAGGCTGGCCCCGGGTCAGGCGCCCTGGCTACCAGCTGTGCTCCAGGTTCTCAGTTTAAGATTGCTTATGGTTGGGAGGTGGGGGGGAGAGGGGGGGGAACGAGGCCCTCAAGCAGGGACCCTCCTCCGCAATCGTTCAGTGGATCTACCAGCAGCCAGAGAGATTAAAACTGAATAGGGCACCTCACTCTCCTGCTTAGGCCCCTCCAGGGGACTTCCTCTACATCTAGAATAAACTGCAAACCCCTGCCCCGTCCCCAAGGCCCCGCCCACCTCTCTGAACTCAGCCCTTGCTCAGGGATGCTCCAGCCACCCCAGCCTTCTTTTCCCTCCAGACACTGCCCACCCAGATTTGTTCTCACCCTGGGGCATTGGCACTGGCTCTTCCTGCCTCTGAACCCCATCCCCTTCCCAGATCTTCAAAAGGCCCCTCCTCCGGGCCTCCAGGTCTCTTCTCAACTGTCACATCCCAGAGAGGCCGTCCTTGGACACTTTTTTTTTCATTTTTTCTTTTTTTCAGAGAGGAAGGGAGAGGAAGAGAGATATAGAAACATCAATCATGAGAGAGAATCATTGACTGACTGCCTCCTGCACGCCCCCTACTGGGGATCGAGCCCACAATCTGGGCATGTCCCCTTGACCGGAATTGAACCCGGGACCCTTCAGTCTGAGGGCTGACGCTCTATCCATTGAGCCAAATCGGCTAGGGCTGGACACTTTAAGGGTGCCCCCTCTCACCCCACTGTCACTCTATTATTTTTCAATCAGAGACTGAAATTCATATCTGTTTTCTGCTTATCATCTGCCTCTGCCATGAGGGGAGCCAAGGTTCTCTCCCCAACGCTTAGGACAGTGCCTGACACCTAGTGAGGGCTCGGTAGCCATTTGCAGGAGGGCTACACCCTGTCAAGTCCTGGGCTCCATGCAGGGGTTGGGGTGGGGAGATGGAGGGTGGCTGAGCCAGGATCCCTGCTCTGAGGAGCCCATATGCTAGCTTCCCATTGTGGGAGAGTGTATTTGGAAAGGCAAGTAACACCTTGCCTGCAAGCCTTGCAGGAGGTGGTTCCACATCTGGCCATGTGGTAGGGGGCCTGTTACAGAGATGGCTGCCCAGACCTCCTCTCCAGGAGCAGCTAGGATTGGAGGGATTCATGGGCCTTGGTGGTCAGGGAAGGCTTCCCAGAGGAGCTCTGTTGTAACGGGGTGAACAGGTGCATCCGGGGGCAGGTAGGATGTGGGAGGAGACATAACCTGGGCACCTCTCCTTGCCCCCAAGTCCAAGACCCCATCATGGGATATGATAAGACCTGGAGAGGAGGCTGGGCCTGGCTTCAGACCCCTGCTGTGCCTTCCAGCCACCCCCCTCTTCCCAGGATCCCCTCACTTTCTATCACAGATGCAGTTCTGCCCCTCAGCTAACATTGGCCGGCATCAGAGAGCAGCTCAGAGCCCATTCCAACCCACTCCCAGCCCCTCCCTCCCCGTACTGCGTGGGGCTCCCTGTGAGAGCCTCTGAACTGGGCTGTGGCCGTGGTCCTGCCACACACAAAGCTGGGTGGCCATAGGAAAGTTACTTTAAAAAAAATCTCTGAGCCAGTTTCATCTTCTGTAAAATGGGATGATAAGCAAGATAATGGGAAGGTTAAACAGGGCAGTATGTGAAGGGCCCCGTGCAGTGTCTGGCTCACAGCAAGTGCTCCAGGTCCTGAATAATATTTCCTTCTTGGTCCTTTGGTTATAAAGTTAATGAGATGCCGCAGAAACTTAACTCTTGTTTATGTCAATTAGCTTATGGTAAAACTGGTTTTGTTATACGTTGTTTCACTCAAAGTCGCCGAACCTATGGCGGTTAAGTAAGAACTTACTGTATCTATATAGGCTTACAGAGTCTGCCTATGCCTGGCTTTTGGTGCCACCTACTGGCCCGGTAGCAGAATGACGCGCCCTGCAGTCCCAGGGTGGAGGGTGCAAGTCTCAGATCTGCCCCGACTCCCCTCTGGCGCGGGACAGGCCCCTCCTTCTGTGGACAGCACCTCTCTGATCAGTTGAATGGGGATGGTGGTGTCCCTCTGCCTCCAAGGCAACTTGGTTCTGGCCTTCAGAGAGCCTTGGCAGGGTAGGGGTAAGAACGCTTTCCTTGAAGCGCTGGCTCAGCCTGAACTCACAAGGAGGGTCCCCCTGACGAACAAGGGGATGCTGCGTAGACCAGCTGGTCACACTCCGCTCACCGCGGGTGTTGTTGTAGCGCCAGTGGCTGCTGGACCCACACTCCGCCTGTCTCCTCCCCAAGGCAGGCCCCTCAGCTGCTTGCCCTGACTCCATGGTGCCACAGAACAGGCGAGAGCGGTGCTCCAGTAGACCGCCGTCCCACCCATCACACGCGAGCGCACAATCACCCGGAGGTTAACATGTTTTTCCGGCTCCATTTGCTTCAGGTTTCTCCCCTCAACTCTCCTCCTCCCCACCGGGTCATCTCCTGCGGGGAGGACAGGGTCCTCTGCTGCTGTGTCACTCTGTGTCCCGGGCACCCGGCGCGGGGCTGGCACACAGCTCGCTCTCCACAACTGCGTGTTAACTAACAGAACTGCGCTCACGACACACAGGCAGCCCCATCTCAACCGCACTCGGTGCGCGCGCGCACTCTCTAGAATGTACCCTCCCCTCCCACACGCTACGAGACACCCTTCACGCCACACGTGCGATCACAGAAGTAGACAAGCCCGCCAACTGTCTAGTGTACACACACACACACACACACACACACACACACGCCAGCGCACGCGTGTACGCGCCCTTGGCGCATGCGAGCACATCTGGTTTGCATCCCAGCCGCACTCTCACTCCTCCGCTTTTGGCAGTAAAGCGCCCGCCCGCGCCCCCCTCCCCCCCTTTTAAGGCCAGCATTGCTGGGAGTGCGCGTAGGGAGGCGGCCTAGTGACCCAGAGGCCAGCGCAAGGATTTTAGGGACATTTTTGTTGTAAATTTCATCCAACGACTACCACCCTCTACCCCAGCCACCTTCTTCTCACTTGTCGCGGAGTATCTCCCCACCCTCTGCTCACCCCCACTGTTTCCCTGGAACTAGCCAGCGCGAGTCAAACAGTACCATCCACCTTGCGATCACACCACCACACCACGGCTCCACTACCGCCACTAGACGGCCAACGTCTGAATCCTAGCTCTGCTCTGACCAGGTGACTTCCTCTGTAAAATGACTAGTAATAGTACTTACTTTCCCCGGGGAATATGAGGCCGAAGAGATAATGCACCAACCCCAGTAGCACCATGCCTGGCACCTGTGGAATGCTCAGAAAATAGGAATGACAGTTATTAGAGTCCTCAATACGATATCCTTAGGGTGCCATTGAGACTTAAAATAACAGAGCCAAACAGGGCGCCCTAGAACCTCTTCCTAGATCCGGAGGCCTCTGACTCCCCAGGTTAGGAACCCCGGAGTAGCCTTAAATTCCAGACCCCTTTTCCCCCTAATGGCTCACAGGCACTTAAAAAAAAACTACAATTTTATTAAGATATGTTGCACATACCCCTTTAAAGTGTACAATTCAGTGGTTTTTAGTATATTCTAGAGTGGTGCAACTATCACCCTATCTAATTTCAGAACGGTTTTTATCACCTCAGCAGTCACATACCCATTTCTCCTGTTAAAAAGAAACAATAAACCCAAAATGGAGTCACTTTTGCTAAGCCCCACCAAGACATATACCTAACCTACTCACAGTTTCAGCCTCAAGCAGGAGTGGAATTTTAAACTAACCAGCCTGGAATTCCCAGTCCACACTAGTGAGGTCATCTCCAAGATAAGACACTGGCTACCTGCCCCCTCCTGGCAGGGGACTGCCTGAAACAGCCCCTTCTTTTCTTTTTCTAATAATTTCCTTGTCCCAACCCTGTTTCTGCCTTGAAAGCCTTCCATGTTGTATAGCTCCTAAAGCACCTTTCTGTTCGCTAGATATTTCTGCCCAAATGCATGAATTGTTGAGTAGAGCCTATTAGATCTTTACATTTACTCAGTTGGATTTTTTTAACACCCCAATACCTCCCAGGCCTTGGCCACCAGCTATCTACCTTCTATCATGATGGATTTGCCTGCTTCAGACATTTCATAGAAATGGAATCATACAATATATGACCTTCTGTGTCCAGCTTCTTTCATTTAAAATAATGTTTTCAATGTTCATCCAAGTTGTAGCTAGCATGTGTTAGTCCTAAATTTCTTTTTATGGCTGAATAATATTCCATTGCATAGCTGTTTATCCATTTAATCATTGATGGACATTTGAGTTGCTTCCACCTTTTGGCTATTGTAAATAATGCTGCTGTGAACGTGAGTGTACAAATATCTATTCGAGTCCCTGCTTTCAACTTTTTTTATACCTACCCAGAAATGTAATTGCTGTATCACATGGTAATTCTTTGTCTAATTTTTTGAAGCTCTGACCAACTGTCCCACCCTCCCAATTTACATTCCCACCTGCAATGTAAGCGAATTCCAGTTTCTCTACTTCCTCCCCAGCACTTGTTTTTTTAATTATGGGCATCTGACTGTGTGTGAAGTGGTATTGTGATTTTGATTTCCATTTCCTGGTGGCTGAATGGCGGCTAGCATCTTTTCATTTGCTTATTGGTCATTTGCATATCTTTTCTGGAGAAATGTCTATCTTGATGCCAGCTCCACACTGCTTTACTATTGCTTTGTAGTAAAATTTAAAATTAGCAAGCGTGAGTCCCCCAACTCTGTACTTTTAAAGATTGTTTTGTCTATTTTAGGCCCCCCAAATTTCCACATAAATTTTAGGATTAGCTTGTTACTTTCTGAAAAGAAGCCAACATTGAATCTGTAGTCTTTCCATTTGGGTCTTTAATTTCTGATGTCTTGTACTTTTGTAAATTTATTCCTGAGTATCTTTTTCCTTATGAAGCTAATGTAAGTAGAATTGTTGTTTTTTATTTTAAATTTCCTTTTCGTCTTTCTCATTGCCAATGTATAGAAATATAATTGATTTTTGTATTTGGAAAAAGAAGTTGGTGTATCTGAAGAGTCTGTCAAAATGCCAATTCTCAGGCATGCCTCCATGGAGTCTGTAGTGAGGCCTGGAAATCTACATTTTAGCCCTTACACCTCCCCACTCCAGGAGGACACTTTAGGAAGGGCGAGCCTAGTCCTCTGACACCGTGTTCAGTCTCCTTTCTAGGCCTTTGTACAGCTGTTCCCATTACTTGAAACACTTTTCATCTAGTTTTCTATCTGGGTAAGACCTCAGTCTTCAAAACTCAGCAGAGTCTCTTCCTCCAGGAAGTCTTCCCTGATTACTACCTCCTAACTTGGACACCCTTAGTACTCTGGGTGTCCCCCCCCCCCTTAGTATATATAACATATCATGTTAAAAAAAATTTTTTTATGAACACATTTTCCTTGTAAGAACTGAAAACATTGCAGTCGAGCCCTAAGTCCTCTTGACAACCAATCCCACTGTTTGGTGTTGTTTTTCCCCCAGATGTGTTTTAGTGCATTTATACACGTATACCGGACTAAGTGGTGTCCTACTGTGCGCAGTGTTCTGTGAGTTGGCTTTTCACTGATAGCATGCCTAGGATCCATCTGTGTCCGTTCCCACCACGCTCTGTTTACTACACAGCATACCATCCCTCTGACTTCCCCATCCCTCTGTCGATGACTGTTTCCCTTCTCACTGGATTATCAAGAAAGGGTAGTTATCATTGTTAATAATAACAAAACACTGAGCACAGTGCCTGGCATTGAGCAGTCAGGCACTCAATAAATATTGAAATGAGTTAAATTCAAGTCAATGTGAAATTTGAGTGAGGGAGCAACTGTGATGTATTTTTAAAGACTTTAAAAATATTTAAGAGAAATAAATATGATAAATAGACATAATGAAAGACATGATGTCTGAGATCCCCAAAAAATTTAAGGTGGAAAAAGATAAAATAAGTGTGGCAAGTATAGATGGTTGTTGGAGCTGGATCATGGGTACATGGATGTCGGTTGTACTCTCTGCTTTTGTGTATGTGTGCAAATTTTCACAATTAAAAAAACACACCTTAAACACAAAGAAATGAGGCCCGACCGGTGTGGTTCAGTGGTTGAGCGTTGACTCATGAACCAAGAAGCTGCTGGTTTGCGGGTTGTGGGCTCGATCCCCAGTAGGGGGCGTGCAAGAGGCAGCTGATCGATGATGTTTCTCTCTCATTAGTGTTTCTATCATTCTCCCTTCCTCTCTCTCTAAAAATCAATAAAAACATATTTAAAAATAAACAAAAACAAACAAGTTAAATTGACTTTAAGCTGTCCGAGAGAAAGATGGAGTCTACTCCTTGTCCAGGAACCCAGGTCTCGCTCGGCGTGAGTGCTAAGACACAGGCTTGAGGTCAGTTCAATGCCATAAGCTACAGCTTGGAAATGCCAGGTTGCAGGGACAGGCGACACTCAGCCTCCTGGAAGCTGGGGTTCCAGGTGGGAATGTTTCCCATCTGGGAACCGCACAGGCCAACGGAAGACCCACAGGTCCCCTACCCCACTCACTCACACACACAGACGGCCCCAGGAAAAAGGGAAAAGGAGGAAAGAAGGTATAAATGAAGGAAGGAGTAGAAGAGGAAGGAAGGAGAAGAAAGGCTAGAAAGGAAGGGAGGAAGGAAGGAGAGGAAGACGGACAGTCTATGATGGTACAACAGTGTCTCTGATCTGGAAGTGGATTGAGGGTTTGGAATGAGGAATCTTTTTGGAAAATGTAAGCCCAGACCCTCCCCCTTAGGTCCCCGTCTTAGGAGAAGCCAGTGATGCCATTTTGTCAGTGCGACCCCCCAGGTTCTGGGCGCTGACTCCCTCAGACTCAAGTGAACAAGGAGCGGAGCCCAAACCAGGAAAGGCCTGGCCCAGGCTCATGTCGGCCACAGAGAGACCCTGCCCCAGTCTCCTTCCCCGTCAGAGCTGTGTCGCCAACTGGATGGTGAGGCATCTGCTCCGAAAGGCTCAGTACAGCTGTGACTCGCCCAGGAAGGTGTTCTCGAACTTGCCCAGAGGCGGCCTTTCCTATGACAGTCGTCACCCCTGTGTGCTGAAAAGGCACGTTTCTCCTTTACTCTCAGGGCAGCACAGAAAGGTTAACATTATTACAACAGACATGGGAACCCCAGCTCAGCCCCTAGTTACACCTGCCCGGGGCCACACAGCCAAGGAGGGCAGAGCCGGCTCTTGGACCCCCGTGGGTCTGACACCAAAGCCAGGCTGTCCACCCCTGCATCTTACTCCCTTTCCAGACCTTTCTTTTCACCCCCTCCCTGAGTCGAGACCTCAACAAAAGGAAGAAGTCACCCCACTGATCACCAGGGTTGGTTCAGCTGATCTGGCTGGCTGGGCCGGTGTCCCCCTCCTCCCGCACCCATCCATGTGCGCCCTCCCGAAGCTGCACTTGCTCAGTAGAAGAGGACCACCTTCCCCCAGAGGAGAGGACCGGTATCCGGTCAAGGGCATAGGGGTAGCTGCACGCCCGGCTAGAACCTCCAAACAAGCTCTAAAAGGAAGAAGCAGGGTGGGAGTCGGGGACAGGTTGAGGGTCCCTGTGCCCTGTCACACCCCGCACCCCTGTCCCCTTTCCATCTCTGGCTCCAGTGCGGAGAGGCATCCAGGCCGCTCAGCCCAACCCAGGCGCCTCTGGGGGAAAACAAATAAAAATAAAACGGTAATAACTCGGGCTGAGCGGGGACACGGGCAACAGCTTTAGCCAATTAACATTCCTTCGGGGTTTGGGGTGCCCCCCCCCTTCAGCGGCACCTCGTAAATGTCAGGAGGGGATTGGGAGCGGCCAGGGCTTCTCTGCAGCCCGGCTGAGGCTGGCACCCCGGGCTGGGTCTGCCCAGGCAGCTTCTCCAGGAGGCGAGGGGTGAGCAGGCCCTCCAGAGCCAACGCCCGGCCTGGCAGTGCTGATCGTCATCACAGGGCCAGGAGAGATTTATGGGGGAAACCGGGGAACCTGTCTGATCACAGCCTGGTGTGTTAGCCTTCCCAGGAGAGCGGGAAAGGCACAGAATCTGCCCTCCCCAGCTTGGCTCCCTCTCTAAGCGAGTAAGAGATAACAAAACAAAGCCTTGTCCTGGTCCATTCTCCTCACACGGCCAACACACCCACTTCACAGATGCGGACAGTGAGGCCCAGAGACCGGACCTGACTCACACCAAGTGTCTGAAAGCCAGTATAAATGACAGAAGAAACCATCCTCTGTGCCCACCTTCCCCCTGCTCCAAATGTCCTGTCCACACACCTTAGCTTGTGGAGAGGTCTCCCCAGCTCCTACTTCCACTTCCCTCTGAGTTCAGCTTCCCCAATGCCCCTGGCGGGATCTGGACCCCTCTGATTCCCTCCCATTCCTCTCCGTATTTCTCTTTCATAGCACATCTTGGATCGGATATTGGTTACTTTCTGTCTCCCCCGCTAGGCTCTAAGGTTCCACGGCAGGGCAGGGGCTGATCTGCTCGCTGTTGAGTGCCTTGTGAATGGATGAACAAATGTGGACAAATGTCCCACCTCTGCCTGGAGGTTCCTAGGTGCCTAGTAAGACAGAGGGTTTCCTGAGGCCCCTGTTTGGACCCTCTATGGCAGCCCTTCCCACAGACAAGGATCCCAAACCTGCAGGTACATCAGGATCTCTTGGGACTGCTCATGGGAATGCAGTTTCCCAGGCTCCACAGCTGGAAATCCTGAAGCAGGAGGGCTGGGAGGCTGCATGTTAGCAAGGCCTTGTGAGATTCCCATGAGGAAGAAAAGCAGTGGCCCCTGGATACAAACCTTTTCTGTATCCTCCCACCTCTGCCACAGGGCCTAACCCAGTGCCCTGCCTAGCACAGGGCCCTTGAAAGTGTGTGTAGAATGTACTGGAAGTGGATCGAGGCGTCTGGCAGACCACAGCCAGAAAGATGAGTGGAAACATGGGACCAGAAGTTATACGGGTCTGAGGTCCAGCTCCAGTTCTGCCCCCGTAAGGAGTTGCCTAATCCCTGGCAAACGGCTTCACCTTGCTAAGCCTTGGTTTCCTCATTTGTGAAACAGGAGGAAGTAAAACAGATCCCAGAGGGCTGCTGACAGAAGTAAATGGGATTCTATACAGGGCTACAAAGTCACACGCAAGGTGTCACTATTGTACTCAGCAGCAGCAGCATGACCATTGCTATTGGTAGTTTTGGACAGAATGAAGGAGGCTTCGAATGCAGGGTGAAGGAGGTAAATTTAAATTTAATGTCAAAAACATATTTTTATTCATTCATTAAATGCTTAGTGAGTTTCTACCATGCTCCAGGCTTGGTGCTGGCACTGGGGCTACAGATGCTGCCCCTGCATTCGAGAAGTCTCCTGCCCAGACAGGGGCCACAGTGCTCACAGGGCCAAGCAGCTCTGTGGGTGGGGTGCCCAGGGCTGGGTGGCATGAGCAGCAGCCAGCAGCCAGCAGCCAGAGCCTCCATCTGCAGAGGGCGCCGCTCCTCAGCCCCACCCTTAGGAAGTCAGGGGGCGGAGCTTCCGATTTTACAAAAGAAGCTGGAAATTTGTAACTTTCCTTATTTTTAAATGTTGGCCTCTGATTCAGAAAATTAGTTTAAGCTGAGAACTGAAGAAATGATTAAAAATTATGCAGGGCCTGAGAGGGAAGCTGATCAACCTGGAGGGGTGTGGGGTGCCCTCCCGGCAGGAGTGGCCTGGCCCCGGCTCCTGGGGACTGCAGAACAGCAGGGGCACAGGCCCTGGCAGTCCCCCTCCACCCCTCCCTGGACAGATGCCCACAAGGACAGGGAGCCAGTCCTGGCCCAGCTTTGTCCGGGCACAGGAGGAACACCAAGTTTCAGGAGGGACAAGAGTTACTTCCAGAATGATCATCCAGGTGAGAGGAGACTGGAGGGGGTGAACACTTGAGGGGATCTCCAAGGGAGGCACAGCCCGAGGTCCACGTAGGGCCAGACCAAAGCAAGCTCACCCAGGAAGGCACTGCCACGCCGGATCAGAACCGGCCTGCAGGCTCCCTGTCCAGTGCTCTTCCCACTCTCCCAGGAAACCACAGATGACTTGCTGCTGCTCCCTGTCCCCGTACTGGGGGATGAGCCAGGCCCTGGCAGAGGGCAGAGGGCAGAGGACAGGTGTTCATCAGAACAGGGCGACTGGGATGGACAAACGGTCAAAATATAAAAAACTGTTGAGGACCAGAAGCCACTGGAGGACAGAGGTGGAGTCTGATCCTATTTTTTTTTTAATATATCTTATCGATTTTCTACAGAGAGGAAGGGAGAGAGACAGAGAGCCAGAAACATCGATGAAAGAGAAACACCGATCAGCTGCCTCCTGCACACCCCCCACTGGGGATGCGCCCGCAACCCAGGCACATGCCCTTGACCGGAATCGAACCCGGGACCCTTCAGTCCGCAGGCCGACGCTCCATCCACTGAGCCAAACCGGTTTCGGCGAGTCTGATCCTATTTTTGTACTTCGCCTCGCCCCCACACACACACTCACAGCACCCGCTCGGGAAATGAGATGCATGCTGTCAAACTTGCTCTCTCACTCACAGCACCGAGCGGGGCACGTGAGAATCGGGAAATGAGATGCATGCTGTCAAACTTGCTCTCTCTGGCTCCACCGTGTCTGGTGGGTGGAGTTCGGTATCTCCCCTGTCCTCGCCCATCCATTTTGAGGAACCCTGGAAAATGGGGGCATGTGTTTGGGGCACCACAATCTTGGTGACCTCAGTTGCTCTCGGGCTGGTGGCGCCTGCGGACACATTGATAAATCCCTCCAGGAGGGGGCGATAAACACCAAGATCTGATGCTGGGGGCCCGGGAGGTCAGGATTCTTGAAATTTGCCTCATCTTTGGGCACCTAATTGGCCACCAGAGGACCTTGAATCGCGCATCTGCTCACCATTTCGAGGCCTTTCCGGGAGTGCTCCCAGAGTTTGGGTGGATATGAATGGGGTGAATGCCCTGCGAAGGCTGGTGGTCCCGAATCCTGAGAAAGGCGTGTCACTTTGGAAAAGCTGGCCTGGTGGAAAGAGGTGGGTAGAAAGTGATGGAATATCGGGGAAGGCTACTAATTGATGAACCTCCCATCGGTGAACCTGCATTGTGACACTTCCCGACCGTGTTTTTTTGTCTCCCCCTTGTGGAAATCAGGGAAGCTTGGAACCTTTTTAACTAGGAAGATAAGATTCCGTTTTCGTTTTCCTTTTTGGCCCCTCCCTACCTCCTTCCCTTCTTCACTATTGCTTTACGCTTTCTTTTATTTGTCTGTTCATTTTTTCTTTTTTATTATTAAGTGGTCATCAATTAGGAAATAAAACAACAAATAAAATACCAAAATTTTATCGGCCAAGTTCCAAGTCATACTGTTAATTTATAAAGCCAAGTTACAGAATCATATAAGCACATTTACATCCATAGATGAATGTAAATGGCCCTGAAAGTTTGGGAAAAGACCTGAAAGGATGCATACCCAATGAATATGGTGACTTCTGGAGAGGAAGAGGCAAAGAGATTTTATTTTATTTTATTTTATTTTAGGCAAAGAGATTTTAGCTTTACCTGTTGTGATTGTATTGTTAGATAAGAATGCACTTGGTGAAATTGAAAATTAATAATAGTATATTTTTAGTATAAAACTAATTTATGCTTCTTGAAAAAAGTAATGTTCAATATATAGTTAAGTAAATGCTAGTTTTGAAGTAATGCATATGGTATGATTCCATGTCTTAAAATAATGTGTGTGTGCATGCACAGAAAAAGGCTGCAAAAATATAAACCAAATGTTTGTGGATAGTTATTTCTGAGTGATAGGATTAAGGCAATCTTGATTATTTATTCAATAATCTATGGCAATGCTATAAGGTCTGTATTATCATTTTTAATGGTTTATGATGTTCTTTTGTATGGATTTACCTTAATTTGTTTAATCATTCTCTTATTGATGAACATAAGCAACTTCCAATTTTTTCTTATTATAAACAATGCTGTCATAGACACCTTTTATGTCATGAGGATAAATTCTACAGGGGCAACCTCTGGGTCAAAACGTACGGCACATTGTATGTTGATATATGCTATTACCAAACTGCTGCCCGGAGAGTTCAGCTCATTCCCACTTCCTGTATCAGCCCCCCCATCCCCCCAGCAGTGTCACCAGTCTTGTTTTCCCACTTACCCCCCAACACTGGAAACTATCATTTTCAAACTTTACGAGTCTGATGGATATAAAAGGCTTTCTCATTTTAATTTGTTGTTTTTCGTGACCAAAGCAGTAAAATAGGAAGACAGGCTTTCCTTATGCTTTGCATTTTCTTAATATATATTCCTGGGACGGTACTCTCTTAATTATATATAACAAATCTTTATACTAAGTCTTGCTAGTTGGTAGGAGAAGTGTTCAAGGTCTTCCAGTTTTACAGACTTCTTGACTATTGTTTACTCTTCCATGTCATTCTAGAACGAGCGTATTAAATTCTGCAAAAGACCTTGGTGGTGTTTTGATTGTGTTGCTTTGCCCGCGTAGATTAAACTGGGGAGAACCTGGCACCTTTTGCCAGTAATCGGGACATATCTTGCCATAATTCAGATTTATTTTTTATATCCTTCAGTAAAATTTTATGCTGGCTCTCAGAAAGGTGTATTTTAGGTAGGTTATTTCTAGATGTATAACTTTGGGGTTTTTGTTGTTGTTTGGTTTGGTTTTGCTTTTGAGAATGTGGTTTCTTTTCCATTACATATTTATGATAGATTATTGTTGCTGGATTACAACAAGGCTATTGATTTTTCCAGGTTGACCTCATATCTTACCACTTACTGAAATCTGTAATTAGTTTTATTTAGTTATTTGGCTAAATTTCTTTATTTTATTTTTTTATTTTTTATTTTATTCTATATTTCACCTTCCAGCAGTGTCACTGAATACTAGCTGTGTGATTTTAACCTTTTGGTTCCTGGGTTTCTTTGGTAAACAGAGATGACAGTAGCATCTACCTGGGGATTTTGTGTGTTGGCTAACTGAGAGTAAATACTGAACAGAGGTGGCCATTTCGTCCCAGTGATGTCATTGGTCAAGCCCTCTGCTAGGGGCTGAGGGAGACAGAGAAGCCCCAGCAGGGTGCTCCCGGGAAGGGAAGGGGTAGGCAGACATAGGTAGATGTGGGATTAAAAGTGGGAAAGCACGCCCCTTCCAGCTGGGAGCAGAGCTGGGAGGGGCATGAATGGGGCACCTGTGGCCTGAGCAAGGGAAAGCAGGGAAAGCTGAGTTTCTGACACTGACCTGGCCACTTGCTCTAGGGCAGGAGTGGGGAACCTTTTTTCTGCCAAGGGCCATTTGGATATTTATAACATCATTCGAGGACCATACAAAATTATTAACTTAAAAATTAGCCTGCTGTATTTGGTCAAACATTTAATTAACTCACCCCTAATGCCTTGGCAGGTCCAGACCAACTATTTCTCGGTCCTTATACGGCCCAGAGGCCAGACGTTCCCCACCCCTGCTCTAGGGGCTTCTGGCTTTGCACTGGGGCCATCTGGTTCAAGGATCCCCGACTGCCCCCTGCGGCAGTGCCACCTCAGGCCCCTCTTCGGGGGATGAAGACAGCTGGCAGCCTTAGCCAAGTGGCAAGGAGCACCAGCAACAGAATCACCACCCTGGCATGGATCCCCTGTCTGGAAGACTGACCCAGTGACCCCAGGCCACACCCTCTGGGCTACTAACCCAACCCTCGCTGCTTTCCTTTTAAACCTCCCTGGGCCTCCTTCCCCACAGCATCCTGAGTCACTCCACGCAGTTGTTCAACCTCTCTGGACCTGTTTGTTTAGTGCTAAATGGGAAATGGTAGTCTTCTTCTCCCTCCAGCCCCAGTTGGCTGTTGAGACTAAGGGTTTAGCTAATGAATGTGGAGGGGATTTGTGGTGAATAAAGCATCCTGCAAACATTAATCTCCTTTCTAACCCTGAAGCCTTACACTAGTCACTTAGCCTTACAGGGCCTGGTTGCCTTGTCTGAGAGTCAGAGGTAAATGTGACCCTTCTGCATGAGGTTTTTCATTCAGGTATTCATTCATTCATTCATTCATTCATTCATTCGCGGGTGTTATTTTGGAGTGCTGGCCACTGTGAGGCCCCAGCCACTCTATCCTCTCTTTGCTTCCCTCTCAGCTGGATGCATCCCACTCCCAGCGGGAGGTTCCCAGTCTTGGAGCAGGAGGCAGAGCACAGCCAGGTGAGAAAACTCAGGACCCTGTGGGACATTCCCCATACAGCTACATTTATTCAACCACAAGGGACTGTCCTTTATTCTGAGGTTCACTCTTCGTATCTAGTTGTAAAAAGGTCCATTTCTTTTGTGGAATGATGGTGACCAGAGGTGGGAGTTGATTTTCTAAATGTTCTTCTTTGGCAAAATGAAAAGTTAGCAACTCTGGTGTGGCCGAAAGGCTCTGGTGCCGTGACACCATCTTCCCGGCACGCAAGCCCTTGTGTAATCCCTTGGGGAATGGGCTGGGCTTGGTGACTTAGGTTCTAGAATAGAATACAGCAATACTCACTTCCGTGACCAGGTTACACAAGATTGTGACTTCCATCTTGCCAGGCGAGGCCTGCTCTTGCCTTCTTGCCTTGCACACATGCTCTGTCTGATGAAACAAACTGCCATGTAGGAGATACTGTCCATGTGGCCAAGAACTGAGGGTGGCCTCTGGCCAACAGCTGGGCGGCCGGGACTCCAACAGTCCTCAAGAATTGAACCCTCCGGGCAGCCACATGACCTTAAAGAAGATAGTTCCCCAGTCAAGCCTTAAGATTACTACAGCCCAGCTGCAGAGCCCAGAGTAGAGTGAGGCCATTGAGGCACAAAATGGGTTTTAGGACAATTTGTTATGCAGCAATAGATAACCAATACATTTGGGTATTTTTAAATGTTCCTGGTCTGTGAGTTCCAGAATTCAAATTCCCATTATGGTTAAAACAGCCTTTTATAATTCCTTTGCAGTTAAGCATGTGTGATGGTAAAGACCTGATTCTCAGCTCGGCCCTTCCTCTCTTAGGTAAATAGCTTTGGGCAGGTTACGTCTCTGAGCCTCAAATTCCTCATTCATGAAAGGGCTATCACACTACTTTCCTAAATGGGATAATATGTTTTAATACCAATACTGACTATTTCTAGAACATTCTTCTGTGTCAGGGCCAGTGTTAAATGCTTTATAGGCATTATTGCATTTTATCCTCACAAATGTATGACGTAAGTAATTGTTACTCACGCTCCCCTCCCCCACCGTCCCACCCACACCAGATGAGAAAAGGGAGACTCACAGAGATCTGGGACCATACTGACTTACTAGTAAATGAATAAAAATTTAAAAGGGGAAGAAGTATTCTTTCTCGCTTGTGACCACTAGGTGGCAGCAAAGACAGGCAGACGAGCCTCCACCGCTTAAAGCTTACTAGTAGCTGAAAATTGATTCCTGCCTTATTTCCCTAAATATTTGTAGAATGCTTGCTATATGCCAAATTATTTTCAATAATTAGTCATAGTAATTCTCATCACAACCCTATGAGGTTTGTTATTAGCAATTTACAAAGCAGGAAACAGGCTGAGAGTTAAGTCAATTCCCAGTTAGCTAGAAAACAGCATGAATTAAGTAAATCATTAGCCAAGACTACTTCCAGAGCTTTCCCATGCCAGTATACCTGAGTTGCTATATACAGTTGTCAAGAAAGAAAGAGTAGTTTTGTTTATGTATGTGTTACATATTATTCTTCATTTACCTCTTTCGCCTGCTGGTGCGTATTGGAAACATTTCCGTGGGAGTCTGCCTCCTCTCCTGGCAGCTGAATAGTGTATAGTTTGTAGTGTGGTTGGATCACAAATGTCTAGGCAATCAAGCCTCTGTGGGTAGTCATTTGAAAGTCTTCCAGTACTGTTATGCTTTTACAAAAAAAAAAAAATGCTTGCACAAACATCCGTTTACAGCTGCCTCTGTGGTAGCACTTCTGCCCCCATAGGTTCCCAGGAGTACAATCCCTGGGTTGTGGGTTGTGTGTGTGGTTGTGTGTTGATAGAGATGCTAATCGCCTGCAGGTAGGTTGTGCCCGTTTGCATCCTCACCCGCAGTGTGGGAGGGAGCCTGTCTCCATGGCATTGCCAGCCTGGAGGTTATCAACATTCACAAAGTTTAATTCAAAGACATTTTTGCTAACTATTTTTGTAATAAACTGAGCTACCTTCAGCTTCCCCCTTCCTCGAAGGTGAATAGTCAGAGCCTGCATGACCCAGGTGTCCTGGCGGGAGTGACTGAGAGAAGAAAATATCCCTAATCCCCTCCCAGGCAGAGACTCCAGCTAGGGAACACCTGCTGTGCAGCCACGGGCACGGGGCACACGCACATTTAAAAGGTGCCACTTGCCCTGGCCCATGTGGCTCAGTGGTTGAGCGTTGGCCTGTGCACCAGGAGGTCACAGTTCAATTCCCAGTCAGGGCACATGCCTGGGTTGTGGGCTTGATCCCCAGTAGGGGGCCTGCAGGAGGCAGCTGATCAATGGTTCTCTCTCCCTCTCCTTTCTTCTATCTCTAAAAATCAACAAAAGCATATTTTAAAAGAAAGAAGAAGAAGAAGAAGAAGAGAACAGGTGCCACTTTTTTAGGTTTTGATGTACAGATCCCATCAGCACAACCAGATTGGAAGCCCCTGTGTTACATTTGTGCTTCCATTGACATAGACGTGTGAGTGATTCGTTATATGGGACAGTAGGGAATGGGAAGGGTGGTGGTGAACAGTGGTGGGGGAAGAGGAAATTTGAAAACAATTCGGAAATACCACAAGGGGGAAGCTGAAGAGGACTTGTAGGCCCCACTCATGACTGAGGCTCAGACAGGAGGTCTCTCAGCCTCCTTTAGCATACTGGGGGCTTCCAGAACATGGGGCTATCCCTAAAGTTAGAGGCTCCTATGTGAAGCCCTTTCCACTTACCTGACACCCCGCCCTGCCTCAGCTTCCTCATTCTTCTCTGCACCTTATCTCGTAAGAACTGTGATTTCCCCCATTTTACAGATGAGGAAACTGAGGCTCAGGGAGGTGAAAGTGTCCAGTGGCATAAAAGAAGTGGTGGGCAGTGCAGAGCAGGCGGATACCGAGCTAAGCAGCCTGAGGGTGCTCCTAGACCTGCAGGGGGAGGTAGAACCTCCCCACGCAGGGCCCACAGCAGAGGAGCTGGCTGGGGCTCTACCAGAGAGCAACCTGGGTGTCATTCTCACCCCACCCTCTCCTGGGGCACACATTATCTGAGTTCCGGACACACAGCTGCAGACTCTCACCAGCTGAGGCCCTCTTGGCAGCGGCATCTGACCTTTGGACATGTAAACATGGCCTGGCCCAGGATGGCCTGGCTTGTCCTTGGGCCTCAGGCATGGCCGTGCGCATGTGCTCAGGGTCATGAGGGTGGCTTCGGGCCTCCACACATCCACGTGGAGTTGCACCCGGGGGCAGAGGACATCCTGCTGCCTGCTCAGACCTCAGGGACTGTCAGGATGGTTTCAGGGCCCAGGTTACTTCCAAAAAGAGGACCAGGCTGGAACTAAAGAATCCCAGGCGAACCTGAAAATCACTGGGGGGGGTCCGTGCCCAGGGCCACCTGGCAGACAGAGCCAGGTCCACATAGACTAAACAGGTCACACCTTCTTTGGGCTCAGCAGCCTCCTCTGTCCAAGGTCCCTGGCTCGCCTCCTTGCTGGAGACCCTGGACCCCCTGGACTCCCTGGTCCCCACCACCGATCCCCTGCAGTCCTGTTATCTCCAGGGCCCTGGATCCTGCTGATTCCTGGGACAGGGCCCACCCTCCCTGGGGGGACCAGATGAGAAGGGACTGCAGGGGCTGCTTGGACCCGATAACAGGGGCCTGGCCTTTATCGGTGGAGCTCAGGGCTCTGTGCAGGCACGTCGCCTGCCTGGGAGAGGGAGCAATGAGAGAGGGTGCCCAGGTCCTGGGCAGATGAGATACAAACCAGAGACTTTTTTTAGTAATTTTTTAAAAGTCTATTTTGTTTGTTTCTCTGATTAGAAAGGTAATGCGGGCATGTTACAATAAATTAAGCATAACAAAAATAGATGGCACCGAAAGTGAAAGTGCCCATGGTGACAGGAAAAGGGAAAGAGAAAAGAAAGTGAAAGTGCCTATAAATGCATATCTCAGACATAAGCCCTGGGCCCAGTTCATGCTCATCTCACCAGATTTTTTTCTGCACATAAACTAACGCTGTCATTTCACTGGATTGGAATTATACAGTAGAGCCGGGTGTGCTGGCTCAGAGCCTGTCCCAGGTCCCAAGCCTGGGGCTCCCTCACTTTGTACCCACGCATGCGCTTCATCTCCCTGAACCTTGGTTTTCTAATCTGTCAGACCTCACGTGGATATTGCCGAAATTAAGCAAAATAATGCAGGCGAGGCACGGAGCCTGGGCCTGGCCCACGGTGAGCTCTCAGTAACCGTCAATGTCACCAGTGTTGTCTGTAAGTCGCCTTTATGTTTCACCAACAGTAACATGGGCTCTCTTTATATTGATGCCAAAGCTGTAGCCCACTCCTCTGGACAGATTCAGAGCCTTCCTTGTGTGGGTGAATCATCATTTATTTTTTAGTCAATTCAGTGGTGGTATAATTGACATACAATACAACATACCCATTTTAAGAGCATAGGTCAATGACTTTCAAAAAAACCACACACTCATGTAACCTCCCAGAGTTCTCTCATGCCCCTTGTGATCAATCCCTGTCCCCATGTCCGGCCCCAGGCAGCCACGGATCTGTTTCCTGTCTGCAGCTGGGATTCCCCTCGTCCAGGACGTGCTCGAAGTGGAGTCAGGCAGTAGGCACTCTCGGGTTAGGGGTTTTCCACTCAGCGTGCTGGTGTTGAGATTCACCCTCATGCCCCGCCACCCATACTCGGTTGCTTTCTCTGCTGAGGAGTGTCCATCGCATGGAGGTACCTGCTATTGAACTTTTGGGTTATTTCCACTTTGGGGCTGTCAATTCCTTATTTTTAAATCTCCAATGAGAAAGGACATTGAGATGGTTTCCAAATGTTTACTGTGACCTTATAAAGGATACTGCAGTGAGTAGCTGTGCACATTCCTATGGTCATTATCGCCAGGGGAATATTGGGATGATTGAAGTACAATAGAAAAAATTTTTTTAAAAATAGACCCTTCCTGTTCCAGCTGGGGACCCAGAGACCCAGACATGGCACGCATCATGCAGAGGCCAGAATCCAGCTCTGCCTTTACCCAGCTCTTCCTGGGGCCTTGCACAAAGCAAGGTGGGCACACTCAGTGCATCTCCTACTGGTGTTCAAGACTGTGATGGTGACAGTGAAGATGTGATGATGGTGATGTGGTCACAGTGTTAACGACCGACCGGCACTGAATTTGAATAGATCAGCTCACTTTAACCCTTTGAGTGCCAACCAATATCCTGGGAACTATGCTAAAATTGCCAAGGCATTTTTGCTGATTTTACAGCAGTTTAGGAAAAAAATTATGAATCGCAAGTAAATGAAGTTACATATTCAATTTTAGAACGACAAACATTCGGCATCATAAGTAATCTGCACTTAGGTGCCATCTGTCAATAAAGAGTGAACTACTGGCATCTAATAGTGACACTGCAGGAGGAGCACTATTGGCAAAAGACAGGAGGAGTGCGATCTCGCTCCCCGGCACTCTAGGGGTTAATCCACACACTAGCCCAATGAAGGAGGTAAATTCCCATTCCATACATAAAAAACAGAGGTTAAGCAGCTTGACTGAGGTCGCACAGCCAGGAAGTGGCAGAGCCCAGACTCCCACCAGGTAATGGAGCACTGGAGCTGCTGCCCTCAGAAGCACGTGGTCATGAGTCCCGGCTGAGCAGGAAGGGTGACGTGGCGCTGTGGATCCCGCCTGAGTCACACACCAGCCCGCTGGGGCCTCCAGTCCCCAGCTTGCTGTGTGATGTGGGCGGTCCATTCCATCTCTGGACTCAAAGAGAAAGGAGGCGGTTTGGCAAGATGGTTCTCGGGACCCTATGACAGTGTGGTTCTAGATGATTTTCTAGAGCTGAGTTGACATGGGAAAGGTTCGTGGCGTTACTCCCTGAACAGGGTCAGGAGAGGCAGGTGGTCTGGTGGCTTTTCCAGACTGGAAATTGGAGGCCAGCTCTCAGTCCCCAGTGGCTAGGTGGTGACCCTGACCAAGGGATTTGGCTTCTCTGTCCCTGGGGCAGGCAAGGCTGGTCTTCCTGTCACACCACATCTCACTGCTGGCTTGGACACCTGAAATCATGGAGTCGAGCATCAGTCTCTGTGCCCCTGAAAGCAACATGTCTCCAGTCTCGAAGCCCTTCCTTCAACCTCCAGGCCATCCATCTTCTCCCTCCCCTGGCCCTTGCCTTCAGGACCAATATTATAGGTGCCCCCGGCCTCTCTCCAGCCTGTTCTCAAATTTATACCAACTAAAAGATGTATACTTTACACTACATTTATTGAGCACTGTTATAATTTATATGAATTAACATTTAATCCTTTTAAAAGCCCTGTGATCTAAAGATCATAGCACATATTACAGAGGGAGTATCTGAGGCTCAGAGAGGTTGAGTGCTTTGCCCCCGTTCACACAGCATGTACAGGGTAGAGCCAGGATATGGGTCTAGGCAGACTGTTCCTGAGTTTACACTCTTTAGTACTTAGTATTCCGGCTGGTATATGACCTAAATCCCCTGTGAGGTACATTTAGGTTGTTTCCAGATGACTTTTCCAAGTTTTGACATTGACTAGTCAGATGCCTCTTTCCACTGCCCAAGATCACAGAGGCATAGTCACTCTGTGACCATACTGTCCAGAATTCAGAGCTCCACCCACACTGACCCATGATCAGTGAAATCCTACCATTTCCCTGGACCCACATAGCTCTGTTCTTACCTCCTGGAGCCCCAAGGATTCATGGGTGTGGCCTTCGTGGTGTGGATAAGAGAGGGTTTAGAGGCAATAGGCTTTCCTCCAGGACAGAATTCTCAGAGTCCCCCAGGCACTTCTGGCCTGGATGTAATTGTTCCAAAATGTGGTTAGGATTGTCAGACAGTTTTTCTAACTGATCAGCCAAAGACAAGGCCTGTGATGGCCATCCGTGCTGTTCACCAAATATTCCAGTGCTCCCTACTCTAGCACATAATGGGATGCACATCTCTACCCTAGAGAGTTAAACATGCCTGTGTGACTTGCTTTGTCAAAGAAAAAAGAAAGTGAGAGGAAGTAATGAGTCACTTCCAGATAAAACTTTAAGAGCCAGTGTGCAATGGTCTATATTCTCTCTTATCTCTTGGAATGGCCATCGGTAGTGTTCCCAATGGTGACTACTCTGTCAACTTGGAGCCTGGGGTAAGGGAACACAAAACAGAACCTGTCACAGTCCCACATGGATGCTTTAAGCCCCTATCTTGGGGTTGTTTGTCACTGGAGCATAACCGGGCCTATACTGACTGATACAGGGCCCTGTCTGGTGAGCTCAGGCTGCTGTGAGCCTGGTGATAACCCACCAAGAGACTCCAAGCCCTCTGGTCACTCAGTGAACCTGCTGTGGAGGAATAACAGGCACTCGCTCCTTGAGGGCCCTGTTGGAGGGAAGAACTTCAGGACTGAGAAAGGGAAGGGATTCTCGATCATTTAAAAGGCGCTCTGTGTTAGACCAGAGCCTGAAAGAGTCATTGCCCAGCTGAGAGTACATGGGCTGGTGGAGGATTAAATGTGGCACAAACGTCAAGTACCCAGCACAGCCCCTGGCACATGGTAAGTTCTGAGCAAATGTCTGGCCAGCAAAGATGCTCACTGAAGCCTCGTTGCTAATGGCAAAGAATTAAAAACTAGTATCAACAATAGGAGGAATAGTTAACTAATGATGGTACATCCATATACTACTAAGCAGCCAAAAAAGAGGGGTGGGGGAGGTAGAACCTTGTAACATGTCGATCATTACAGACTGTGAAGTGAAAAGAGCAAATTATCCCACAGTTTAGCTTTGGAGATAGGCAGACCTGGGTTCAAGTCCCAGCCCTCCTAGCTGTGTGCCTTGGGCAAGGAGCTTAATTGCTCTAAGCTTCGGAGACTGACAATAATAGTTGCTCAATAAATGAGAGCTATTATTATTACTTTATTGTTATTCATAACAAACCTATGAGTCAACAGTGGCAGAGCACCATTATCATTGCTCTGTCATCCTGTATCTCACTGTGGACCCCGTGAAGTTGATTTTTAAAAATATATTTTTATTTGAGAAGGGAGAGGGACAAAGAGATAGAAACATCAATGATGAGAGAGAATCATTGATTGGCTGCCCCCTGCATGCCCCCCGCACTAAGGACCGAGCCCACACCCCAGGCATGCACCCTGACGGGGAATCAAACTGTGATCTCCTGCTTCATAAGTCAGTGCTCAACCACTGAGCCACACTGGCCTGGCCCTGGCTGACCTCTTGATGGCAACTTTGTGAGAGGCCCAAGCCAGCGCCTAGGAAGCTAAATCACTCTTGAATTCCTGAACCACAGGAACTGTGAGATCATAAATACTTACCTTAAGCCACTAAGCTGCGGGGTCATTTGCTACATAGCAATAACTAACGAATACAACCACACAATCCCAGTACAAAGAAAAACGTCTTGAATTTCTTTAAAAATCAAAACGTTATCATATGGCTCTCTCTGTCCTTTTTGGCACATGCGTTGGAAGAACTAACCAGTCCACGCAGACCATCCACTCGTGTATACTCACCTGGCCAAGTTCTCATGGCTCTCTTTCATTAACTCTAAACTGTTGATTCCTCTGACTTACAGCAAGTTAACCGCCTTTGGGCAGCTTTTCTACAGTGCAATTCAAACAAAAAGGAACAGTATATGCCCTGGCTTGTCATAAAAATGAACTTTATGCACCAGTAAAAACTCGGCGACACCTCTTGGAGGTCAGGAGACCAGAGCCCACTGTGCTAGGTAGCTTCATCAGTAGCTGAACAAGGGAGTCTTCACCCTCTTTGAGCACAAAGCCCTCCTGCCCAGGCCCTTCTGCCTTCTCCTCTAGGCCTCTCTGCTGGCTCCCCGATGCACCAGCAGGAGAGGAGCCCCTCCTTTCTCCGTGAAATCTGTTTGTGGTGGAGATCAGGGCAGTTAGGCTTTGCAGTGACAACACTTCAGCTCAGATTCTCTTAGTTCTGTCACCCTGGGTAAGTTACTTAACATCAGTGTACCTGACCTTCCTCTTCTCTGCTGTGGGCCGGATGATAGCATTTTCGTCATCGAGCTGTTGACGGGACCGAGTGAGAAAGCTGTCCAGGGCTTAGCACAGTGCCCAGCATTTAGTATGTGCTCGTTTGTATTTCATGGTTAATCAAGAATAATAGCAATAATGGTAGCTGTGATTTATCAAGGACTCACTGCATGCCTAGCATCCTTCACATGTAATATATATATATTTGAGAGTATGTTTATTAAAGCTGGGGACAGTGAAACAAGAAAGGACTTAGGATAGAAGATGCAACAGGGGAGAGCCCAGGCGGGCTGCTTTGCCTTTCTAGAAATATGGAAGAGAAGTGAGCCCAGGCGGGGCTGCTGTTAGCTCACCGGGAGTCAGAGAAAAGGGGGGCTTGGGGACAGGTTCAGGGGTTAGCCCAGGACAAGCTTCCCATTGCGCCCCTAGTTGCAAGTCACTTGGGGTCCCTTAGAGTTTAGGAGGTACACACCCGTGGGGAAAGAAAAAGGGGGAGAAAAAGGCATGGGCATGCTCCCAGGAGGGCGGGCTTGCTGTAGTATATCATTTAAGCCTGCCAGGTAGGGCCTCTCAGTACGCCCACTTTAGAAATGAAGAAGTCAAAGCACAGAGAGGTTAAGTGCCTTGCCCAAGATCACACAGACTCGGGTGAGGAGGTGCCAAAATCCTCCCCCTTAACTCTTGTGCTCTGCAGCCCCACAAAAGGAATGGAGGGAGGCCCCTGCAAACTCCAGGGACACCGCAGGGAGCAGAGGGAGAGATGGCACAGCAAGGGAACACACAGTCAAGAGAAGAGAGTTCCCGGAGTAGCAGAGACAGGGGTGGCATGAAGTCCTCTGTGGGCATTGTCGCCTGTGTCTTGTCTGTAGCAGGAGCCTCAGGGCCTCCTGTGCATGAGGCAGGGCTACTGCACTCTTCTCCACCAGCCGCCCAGCCAAGGTGGCCGGCCCCACAGCAGCGTGGACAGCCTGCGGGGACCTGAACATGCTGAGAGCCTGCGGCTGGCTCCGCCTTGCCCTTCCTGAGCACCTGCTCTGGCTACAACGCAGCAGTTGCTCATTGCAATCAGGTTCTGCGGGTGAGGAAAGTCCATTTGCAAAGATGACACAGCAAAAGATGTAACAGCGTCAAACAGGCCCAGCTTTGGCCCAGCATGGTAGCATTGTGCTCTTCTCACTGAACTAGGAAAGCAAATTCGCAGAACCGGCAGCGTCCACAGATCTGGGCCAGAGAAGGTAAGCTGGCTGCAGGCCCCCTTCCTCCTGGCTCTGACCTCAGGGAACCCCTGTGACTCAAAGGATAATAGTAAGAGCTGTAAAGGTATCTATGAGATGTGGAGCCCTGTGTTTTCTTTGGCTGAGGCTCAGAGAAGTTGAGTTTCTGGGCAAGGTGGCCCAGCTGCTAACCCTTTTGTTTGTGCAAAGGCAAGGAGCTACCTGCGTGGAAGGGGGATCACTGTGAGAAAAGAGGGTGGCAAATCCCCTGGACAACGTGGAGATTTTAACGTTTTTTAGGAAGGCAGGAGAGTCTAGCATGTGGTTCTCAGTCCAGGCGATTTTGTCTCCAGGGGACATTTGGAAATGCCTGGAGACATTTTGGTTGTCACAGCTGGGGAGGGAGGTGCTACTGGCATCTAGTGGGTAAGGCCAGGCATGCTGCCGAACATCCTACAGTGCACCGGACAGGCCCACAACGCCGAGTTCTCCAGACACAAGTGTCGCTGTGCTGAGGTGGTGAGACCCGGGTCTTGCAGGCGAGAGGGCGTGTAGCCTCTAGAGCCTGGGGAATAACCAGCTACGTAACCAGGAACGGCCCTTCACGTCCTCACTTTCCCCTCTGTAAAATGAGGGGTGCCTTTTCTGGCTCACAGAGCTGAACCAGTGCTGGTTAAGTGCTTTTCAGGGGTAGGCACACGGTAAGTGCTCATAAGGTTGGTACTGTTAATTACCAAGGACATGCCCTCTGCAGAGGAGCACTGACAAGGTAGGCCGAGAGCTGGGCTATGAGAAAAGTCAGCCACGTGCTTAAAAGGGTGGAGAGGCCAGGGGAGGCCTGAGGAGGCCGTGACGAAGGTGTTCTGGCCTTTAAGGCCTGCCCTGGTCTTGCTTCAGCCTACATTGCCCACCCCATCTCCCACTGCTCTATATGGTCACTGGACTTTTTCCTACCTCCATAACCCCCACTCCCCAAGGACATCTTGCTCTAAGAAATGCCTTGCCCAGCCAGTGTTGCTCAGTGGTTAAGCACAGACCAATGAATCATGAGGTCACTGGTTCAATTCCAGGACAGAGCACATGCCCGGGTTTTGGGCTCTATCCCCAGTAGGGGATGTGAAGGAGGCAGCTGATGGATGTTTCTCTCACATCGATGTTTCTATCTATCCCTCTCCCTTCCTCTCTCTCTAAAAAATCAATAAAAACATATTTAAAAAATAAAAAAGAAATGCCTTGACCAACCCTTAAGAATCATGTCCTCCTCATGACAGACTGAATCAATATGATGGCTGCAGATATACATCTAGATACATACAATGATATCCACATGACTCAAAAAAACACCTACGTTTTCATTTACACACATACACATATGCAACCTCCAGACACACTCCACACACACACACACTCACACACTCACAACCAAAACCCTAAAGGAGGTTAACCTTGCCTGAAACAATCCTTTCTTTTCTTTTGCTAGAAACTTTGTTTCCCTCAGTTTCTGCCTATAAAAACCTTCCATATTGTACAGCTTCTCCAGCTCCTCTCTACTTGCCAGAGGGGATACCACCCAATTCAGGACTGGATCAATAAAGCCAATTAGGTCTTCAGATGTATTCATTGAATTTCTGTTCTTTAACAATAAACATGCATAAAAATACATGCTCAGAGACACCACTCCAATACATCATCCCAAACCTTCAAAAAGACATGGAAAACCCCGCCTGTCCCCTCACGGCACGCTCCCATTCATCGATTCATTTATAAACACAAACACTGCTAAGGAAACTTTCTTGGGGCACCTTCCAAATTCAAACTTGTGTTATCGCTACTGGTGTAGCCCAACAAAATGCGCCAGCAGATCATTTCTCCCTTTAAATTTCCGCGTGTGGCTGGCGCTGTGCGCTTTCTCCCTCCCCTGCAAGCCCCCGGGGGCGGGGGACTCGGTCTTGCTCGTCTCTGTCGCTTTCTAACGCCCAGGCCCGTCCCCAAGGCCTCCAACGCGAGGTGCTCACTAAAGATCCGTGTCTAGAGGTGCGTTCCCAGCTTGGCTCAAACAAACTATTATACAAAATTTCTTAAAAATAAACAAACAAAGGTGAGTCCCCCAGCACTAATCCAACAAGGGCAGGGTGGGCCTGTGGGTGTGGCTAGAAACCACGTGCTCACCCGGGAACAAGGGGATGGGGATGAATGGAGTCCTAGCCTTCTACCCTCCCATCTCCGCCCCAGCCCCACCCACTGCGCGGTTCTCCGACTCGCTTCCCCTTCCCTCTCTCCCCCTCCACCCCTCCACCCTCCCCGGGCCCCCAAACCCGGCCCAGCCCACG
>NW_005362269.1:4502638-4514342 GCF_000412655.1 Myotis brandtii
GGAGGGGCGCGGCGGGGAGGGGTCACGCCGCCCCTCTGCAGCGGCTTTGCCGCATTCTACCAGAGTTGAGAAATTAGGGTGGCATCACACACACACCACATTAGGGTGACTCCTAGGCCAGGCATCGCAAACCGGCGGCCCACGGGCAAATCTGGTCTGCACCTGATCTTTATCTGGCCCACAGAGTGTTTTTGTTTTTGTTTTTTTTTTTAAGTGTTAACTAGATGCCAGTATTTAAAAACCTTATGATATTTGCCAGGGTCTCCACTTCTCCCTCCTACTCACCGAGGCCACTGAATTCCCTTTATGTTACCTGCCAAGCCCTTGAGCCAGTGATCCCAACCTAGTCCATCCTGTCCTTTCCTCACATGGGGATGGGGAAGCGGATGTGGGTGTTTCCCAAAGTCACACAACATATGGCCTTACCGCTGACCTGATGGAGAACCCGGCTTTTCCTCATCTATTTATCTTTTCTGCCAAACCATTCTGCTTCCCTGTTACGCAACTAAAAAAGGGAATTGTCTTGTGAAACTGAGCCCCAGAAGACGATCTGGTGATCAGAGTGGGCCCCAAATGGAAGATGATTTGGAGCAGTAATTAACCAGGAGAAGGGTCAAACAGCTTTGTCCTTGGGTGAGGGCAGATTCCTCCTAAGACACTGAACAGAAAGAGTCTACAGCAGCCCTTCTCTGGAGTTGATGGTAGCTTCTCACAGCCTTACCCTTGGAGTTGCAATAGAAGACAAAATTGGGGCAGGTGGAACCCTAACTGGTTTGGCTCAGTGGATAGAGCGTCAGCCTGCAGACTGAAGGGTCCCAGGTTTGATTCCTGTCATCTAGCTCTCTATCCCTCTCCCTTCCTCTCTATGACAAATCAATAAAATATATATTTTTTAAAAGTTGGGGCAGGTGGATAGGTAGGACAGTTGGCAATTCTGGCAAATTTGACAATAAGTTATTTTCAAGTCACTGGAGACTTGGCCTTTGGGACACTAGACTGTTGTATAAGGGCTGCAAAGGCATTTATTGTTTGAATTATTCTCTACCATAGTGTTTCTCAGCCTGTAATGTCTACACAATTCTTGTAAAATGCAGATTCTGACTTGGTAGGACTGGGGTAGAATCTGAGATCCTGTATTTCTGACAAGCTTCCAGGTGATGCTAGTGCCGGAAGCCCTCAGACTCCACTTTGAGCAGCAAGACTCTGGACTCCTCCTGCCTTCTGTTTATTCATGAGGGTCATTGCTACTTAGCAACCAAGAGGAGGGGCTCAGGTCCCACAGACCTGGGCATGGTTCCCAGCCCCCCCCCCACCCCGCCCCCTTAATGCCAGGAAACCTTGGGTAGGCTGCTCATCCTCTCTGCCTCAATTTTCTCAGCTGGTCAATTGAAATAAAATACTTCCCTCCTTAGTAGGATGGGGAAGGAAGAAGGAACCGGACATGTTGCCCCAGCGGTGTGACTCATGGTAGGTGTTCTGTAAAGGTAGTTTCTGTTGTCGTGCACTCTCTGTGGGAGTGTCCATGGGCAACGACACCCATAGCAACATGGTTAGGGAGGGGGAAATATAAGACGTTTCAGGATAATAATTGAACCCCTTCATGTGGCCTTCCAGGTCATGTATGGTATGGTTACTACCCAGCCCAGCCGGCCACTTATTAGCTCCTTCGGCCATGGTACTTTCTCTCCTCAGAGGCCTGGTACATGCTGTTCCTCATACGCCTACCGCCTGGCCCCTTCTTATCCTTCAGTCTCAGCTCCTATGTCACTTCCTCAGACATGGCTTCCTTGATCCCCAAGTCTATAGAGTAAGGATAGAAGGATTTAGCGGGTATATTCTGGTAAGGAGAGCAGGGGACATCTCTTGAGGATATATATATGTGTGTGTGTGTGTGTGTGTGTGTGTGTGTGTGTGTGTGTGTGTGTGTATATCTATATATATATATATAGAGAGAGAGAGAGAGAGAGATATCACTGTTTTTATTTAGATTCTAAGTTTATTTAGAGCAACATTTTGGGGGGGCCCTAGGGGTTCGGAGGAACTAAACACTGGCCCAGCCACTCTACAAATTAGAAAAAGGCACAGCTTGGGCAAGCAAGCAGGGCCTGGATTTCAGGTCTCGCCTGCCCTCTCAGCTGGTTACCTTTGTGCAGTATACAAGCTGTGCAACCTTGTGTGGCCGCCCTAGAGCTAATGCTTCCCCAAGCTGCCTCGTGAGCTGCTTAATCCTCCTGCCTGGATTAGGCTCCTTTTATAAACTTCCTTAACTCCATAAAACTCATCACAATTGGAATTATTCTTTCTTGGGAATGATTTATTTAAAATCAGTCCCCAGCACTAGCTTTAAATAACATCAAGGCAAAAACTATTCATCTTGTTTGAGGCTGTTTCTCCAGTGCCTAGCCTGGTGCCTGCAACAAAGCAAGTGCTCCACAAATATTTGTTGCATGTTTCAGGAGCTCATGGTCTATTGGTGGAGATAGGACTCATGACTATGGCATGAGATGGACAGGCTCAGAGCTAAAATATTGGTGCTGTCCCAAAGAGGGAGGTGTCACTTCTGGCTGAGGTCATCCAGGGATGCTCATGGAAGAGATAGTGTTTGGACTGGGCCTGACAGAATAGGTGGAGTTCATTAGACCCAGATGAGTGGGAGGGTGTTCTTGGCAGTGGGAACAGCAAAGGCAGAGGTACAGAGGGAGAAAAGTTCAATGTGTTCCTCTGACAAGTCTCAAATTTGATCAGCAGACTGGCCAAATGTCTTTGGCGAATTAGCAACCAGTATTTAAAAATCAGGAGATTTCACATAAAGATCCAGATTTCCTAATTCTCTTGGGGGAAAAAATTGGAAGATCTCACCAGGCAGTAATTGACTGGCACTGAGAAGTGACAGTCCCTTTAGAAAGTCTGTGCATGCTCCATTTTGCCACAGTCCCCACCTTTCCCCATTGCATCCTTCCACCCAGCTCTCTTCACTCATTGTTGTCCCTTCCATCCTAGCTGTGCAGCTGGCTAACAAACTATTTGGTTGATACAGGAGTTGTCAGGAAAGTTGGTTCAGATTCTACAGGCCCTTAAATGCCAGACTAAGGAAGTTGGCCAATACCCACCCTGAAGGAAATGAGCCATTGAAGGTTTTTGAGCTTCTAGGTGCAGTAAGGCTGTGGGGGATTCTAAGAAGGTCCTCATGAGAACATGCAGAAGAGGCAGATAACCCACAGCCGGCGAGCTCGAATGCCAGGCTTGTTTTTAGATTGGTAGATAACAGGCCTCCTCAGCTAAGTAAGCTGATAACTGCAGGGACTTCAAGGGTCTTCAGCTCCACAGAGCACTGCCCACTGCTCCCCTGGCCCAAAAGAGGAACTTCAGGCCAAGGAGGCTAGTGATGTTCTAGAAACCAGAGGAGTGGGGAGCGCTGCATGAGGCTTTCCAAGAGAAAAAAAATCATGGACTGACCCCTGGTTTGGAGGGACAGGGTGCCTGTAAAAGGCATAATTTTATCTTAAGGGTTTCTGATTATTCACACATAATTGACATCTAAGTTGCTTTTGCTGAGCCTTGAATGTTTTCAAGCACTTTTTAAAAAAAATGTATTTTTATTGATTGCAGAGAGGAAGGGAAAGGGGGAGAGAGATAAGAACGTCAATGATGAGAGAGAATCATTGATCGGCTGCCTTCTGCACATCCCCCACTGGGGACCAAGCCCGCAACCTGGGCATGTGCCCTTGACCGGAATCAAACCCGGGACCCTTCAGACCACAGGCCAGCTCTCTATCCACCGAGCCAAACCGGCTAGGGCAGCACACTATTTTTCTTTAAATATAATTGTAATTTTCTTCTGTTTATAAAGTAATATATCCTCATTAGAAATAATTGGAGAATATAGAAAAATAAAGATGAAGATAATAATCACTAGTAAGCCTACCATCCAGAGGTGACACCATTGACATGTTGTGGGTTTCCTCATCTTTATTCTTTGTTGGTGTATTTGTATTTCTTTAAAAATATTTTTTATTGATTTTTAGAGAGAAGAGAGAGAGAGAGAAACATCAATGTGAGAGAGAAACATCAATCGGTTGCCTCCTGTATGCATCCCGACTGGTGATCAAATTCATAACCTGGGCATGTGCCCTGACTGGGAATGATGTACAGGATGACACTCAACCAACTGAGCCACACTGACCAGGGCAGTGCACTTAAACTTTTTCAAAACAAATTGGGGGTCATATTTCATATACAATTTATTGCTTTTTTGATTAACATTATACTATGAGTCTTTTACCACAGGGAGTATTATGCATCTTTTTATGTATGTATATTGGCATCATTTTTCCAGGTTATTAAATATGCTTTGCTAAACATTTGCTTGCTTGTTTCCTTCCATTCTCAATGTAGTCAGGGGTCTGACTTTTTTCATCCTATTATCACCCCCTATTTTACCAAAGAAACTGAGGGACAAAGATGAAGGGATTTACCCAGAAGTGAGTAGCCAGTAGCTAGTAGCGAGCTGAGGGCTTGAGTACAACGCCTAGGCCTCTGCATCTAGGTAAGTACTGTGGGGAGGGTTACACAAGCTGCTCTCTCCTGCCCCAGTTACAGTTAGTTTTTAGATAATGCCAACTGTGCTTTAGATTCTGGGAATCAAAGTAGGCTTTAAACTGAGTGCAGTTACTCTGGGAGGTCTTCGTGGAAGAGGCAGGTTTTATGCAGGATCTGGAAGGTTTGTCCAATTAATTTTTAGGTAAGTTAGTGACAGGCACCCAGGCCTACTGACTCCTAGGTTAATAATACTAGTAAAAACCAGCTTTTATCATGTGGCATGTGCCTTACTATGCCCTAGAATACTACTTATGTTATTTAATCCTTACACCTAGTCCTCATACTTACTGCTCTCTCCTGCCCCAGTTACAGTTAGTTTAGATAATGCCAACTGTGCTTTAGATTCTGGGAATCAAAGTAGGCTTTAAACTGAGTGCAGTTACTCTGGGAGGTCTTCGTGGAAGAGGCAGGTTTTATGCAGGATCTGGAAGGTTTGTCCAATTAATTTTTAGGTAAGTTAGTGACAGGCACCCAGGCCTACTGACTCCTAGGTTAATAATACTAGTAAAAACCAGCTTTTATCATGTGGCATGTGCCTTACTATGCCCTAGAATACTACTTATGTTATTTAATCCTTACACCTAGTCCTCATACTTATTTTCACCAATTTAGAAATGAAGAAACAGAAGCACAGAGAGGGAAAGTGACTAGCTCAAGATTGCACAGCTAATGAGTACCTGACAGAGATTGGAATTTAGGTAGCCCAGCCCCAGAGCAGGGCTCCCCCTGCCCCCACACTTGTTAAAGGTGGGGGTAGGGGTGGGGAGATGCACAGGCCCTATGGGGATCAGGGACTGTGGGACAACAGCCAGCTCTGAAGGGCGCCCAGAGCCACAGCTTCCTTCTTCCACAGGGTCCTTCAGAGAAGACTCCCAAAGTGTGCAAATATGAATAAAAAAGGAAGGATTCCCCTGAGAATTCTGCATCCCAGTAGCCAGTCCTCAGTAAATGTGTCCTGATTCCTTTTCTTTCCCAAATAATATCCATCTTGAAAGAAGAGCAGTCTTGGAATCAACAAGCACCACTGGATTCTAGTCCTGCCTCTGCCACCATCTCGCTGTGTGATCTTGGGCCAGTCACGTCCCCTCTCTGGGCCTAGGAAGATTAAAGCTGGTCCTTTCACCTGCTCTTTGCAGCTCACAATCCATAGGGTAGCCCACGGGGTGCCTTCGGGATGACGTGGATGGAAATGGAGCTGTTCACAGTGGCTGGGGTCTGTGGGTGCTGCGCCCAGGACCCCAGCCTCTTTGAGCACTGGAAGGCTTGGGGGTGTCCAGTGGGGGGAAACCAGACCCACACCCCGTCAGGTCCACAGGCTGAAGGTCTGTGCAGAGGTTTGAGGAGGCACTGAATTCCTCCTTGGATCTCTGTTCCCTGGGGCCCAGCTCGCCAGAAGGGGTGCCCAGCCTTCACCTGCTGGGGTAAGCAGGGAGAGTTGCTGACCCCAGCAGTTCACAATCCCGGGGCAGTCAGTGAGCGCCCTCAAGCACCGTGCCCGCCCCTCCTGCCACTGGAATAACACCCAACTCCTTAGAATGGCAGGGGAGGCTTGCCTCCACCTTCACCCAACCTGCCTTTCCAACTCATGTGCCTTGATATCTTAATGAAGACTGTGAATTTCCAAGCAGAGACTCAGGAGTCAGGCATTCAGATTCAAATCCGAGTCTTCCTGTTTCCAGCTATATGACCTTAGCCAAGTTACCACGTATCACTAAACCTTGATTTCCACACCCTTAAAACAGGGGCGGTAGCACCCACTCTATAGATCCATGTGAGGAATTACATGAGTCATTTAAGCATAGTTCCTGGAATATAGTAAAATCACCCTAAGTGCCTGTTATTATAACAATTCTCAGCCACATTTGCCTACCACCTCCTACTTCCTAAAGCTCATTACACTCTTTCCCAACACTGTCTCCATGTATAGTACCTAGAAAACCCTTCCTCTTCCTTTTTCTCTACTCCATAGGCTCCTACACACCCTTGAAAGCCCTATTCAAACACATTGCCTGTGAAGCCTTTTCCATCCTTCCCAGTTCCTTCCTTCTCTATCTGTCACCACCTTAACCCAAGAACTACATTTAGCATCACCAATGGCGGCACAGACAGCCAAGCATCATGCTTGCCTCCGGAGAGGATGCAGTAGACTCCACAGCTTCACCTATTGTGGCTTCTGCCAGAAATGTTGAGTCTGAATCTAAGCAGGCCGTTAAGAGGAATTTCAGAGGATAGAGGAACACGTTAAATAACAGAAGCCCAGAATGTGGGACAGTGTATATGACAAGTCATTAATGTTTCTATCTCTCTTTCCATCTCCCTCTCTCTGAAATCAATAAAAATATGTTTTTAAAATTGTTTAAAAAAAAGAAGGTGGCAGTATTTCAACTTTTCTTATGGCTGAGTAATATTCCACTGTATATATTTACCACATCTTCTTTATCCAATCATCTATCAAAGGACACTTTGATTGTTTCTATGTCTCGGCCACCATGAATAATGCTGCAATGAACCGAAGGGTGCATATATCTTTGCAAATAAATGTTTTTAGATTTTTCAGGTAGATACCCAGAAGAGGGATTGCTGGGTCATGTAGTAACTCTAGTCTTAATTTTTTTGAAGAACCGCCATACTGTTTTCCATAGTGGCCCTACCAGTTTATATTCACACCAGCAGTGAATGAGGGTTCCTTTTTCTCCACAAATTTTCCAACACTTGTTATTACCTGTTTTGTTGATAATAGCCATTCTAGCGGGTGTGCAGGGATATCTCACTGTAGTTTGTTTGTTTGTTTGTGTTCAGCACCATTTATTCCCTCTATGCCCTCTTCCACCTACACCCGCCTCCTATCATTTTAGTTTTGAGTTGATTTCTCCAATAGCTAGTGAAGTTGAGCATCTTTTCAGATATCTGTTGGCCATTTGTATGTCTTCTTGAAAGAAGTGTGTGTTCAGGTCCTCTGCCCATTTTTTTTAATTGGATTGTTTGCTTGGTGTCGAGTTGCTGAGTTCTTTATATAGTATTTTGGATATTAACCCCCTGTTGTTTGTAAATATCATCTCCCATTCCATCAGTTGCCTTTTTGTTATGTTGGTGGTTTCTTTTCCTGTGAAGAAGCCTTTTAGTTTGATAGAGTCCCATTCATTTATTTTTGCCTTTACTTCCCTTGCCTTTGAGATCAAATTAATAAAATCTTCTCTAAGATTCAGATCTGTAAGTTTAGTACCTATGTTTTCTTCTATGTAATTTATTATTTCAGGTCTTATATTTAGGTCTTTGATCCATCTTGAATTAATTTTTGACATGAGGACAAACGGTAATCTAGTTTCATTTTTTTGTATCTGGTTTTCCAGTTTTCCCAGCACCATTTATTAAAGAGGCTTTCTTTTCTCCATTATATGTTTTCGGCCCCTTTGTCAAAAATTATTTGCCCGTATACATGTGCTTTTACTTTGGGGCTCTCATTTCTGTTCCATTGGTCTGTGTGTCTGTTTTTCTGCTAATACCATGCTGTTTTGATTATCGTTGCTCTGTAGTATAATTTGAAATCAGGTAGTGTGATACCTCCAGCTTCATTCTTTTTTCTCACGATTGCTTTGGCTTTTTGAGGTCTGATGATTTTTTGTTCTGTTTCTTTTAAAAATGGCATTGGTATTTTGATGCGGGTTGCATTAAATTTATATGTTGCTTTGGGTAATATGGATATTTTAACTATGTTGATTCTTCCAATCCATGAACACAGAATACCTTTCCATTTTATTGTGTCTTTTTCAATCTCTTTTAATAATGCTTTATATACTGAAAACTTAACATCCTTTGTTAAGTTTATTCCTAGGAATTTTATTCTTTTTGTTGTAATTGCAAAAGGAATTGTTGTGTGTTTTTTTCATTTCTTTTTCTGAAATTTCATTGGGGTCAACTGTATTTTCAGCTGTGGTTGGAAATCCAAGCATGCAGAGGGCTAACTTAAATTATATTCAAATTTTCAACTGTGCAGGTGGTCAGTGCCCATAACCCCTATATTGTTCAAGAGTCAGCTGTATATAGGATTCAGTACTACTGTGGTTTCAGGCAACTATTGGGGGTCTTGGAACGTATCTCCTGCACATAAGGGGGGACTATACATGCTATAATATTGATTAACTCTGAAAACATTACTAAATGGTTTCAAGGAAATGTCCAGAATAGGCAAACTCATAGAGACACAAAACATATTAATGGTTGTTCAGGACTGAGGATTGGGGAGTGATGGCTAAAGGGTACAAAGATTCTTTTTGAGGTGATAAAAATATTCTAAAATTGATCATGGTGAAGGTTGCACACTCTTAATATACTAAAAACAACTGAATTTACATTTTAAATGGGTGAATTTTATGGTGCGTAAATTATATTTCAATAAAACTGGGGGGGGGGGGCAGAGGAAATATCGTATGCACCCATGAATCTGTCAAGCTAGTTGAGTGGAGGAAAAATGAGCGAAAGAATGAATGGCTGTTTCCCTTGCAGTTGACAAGAACCTACCATATTTCCAAAGTAGAAAATGAATTCTCTTGACAGTTTTATGGGCAGGCTCACTCCTAGCTCCCAGGAACCCATTAATGTACTAATAAGAAACCTGATAATTCAATAAATAACCCCTGAGGTTACCAGCGCCACATCAGAAGAAAAGAAATGCACAAATGATTTCTTTTGGATACAAATTATGGGATTGCAGAGCAAGGGGCCGCCAGGATGTACTGTCCAGGAAAGGGTCCCCGGAGATCTATCTCACTGTGATCTGTATCCACTTGGCAAACCTTGATTCATTTATCTGGGCTTATCTGACTATTTCTGCGTTTGTTTTTGCTCCTCACCCTGGTCATTCAGAAGGACAGTTGTAATGAAAGTTCCAGGATAAAATAATTCATGAGGTTCTGTGGGAATAACTGGGGAGGACCCCAACACTGCAGTGGACGTCCACCAACTGGCAGGCAAGGTGCTTGTTGAACATGCTGAATCCTGGCTCTGGCCCTGGAGATTCTGACTCAGGAGGACTAGAGTGGGGCCTAGGAAATAGCATCTATAATAATAAAAGGCTAATATGCAAATAGACAAACAGAGGAACAACCGAACAACCAGTCATTATGATATGCGCTGACCACCAGGGGGCGTGCGCGGAACATGACGGGCATTAGCTGCGGTGGGATGGTGGAGCAAGTGAGCCGAGGCGCCAGACCAAGGTGGGGTGCTGGTGGCTGTCATCGGGGTGAGCCTCTGGTGGTTACTGAAAATTCTTTGCTCTCGTGCACCACGGTCCTGCCGGGGACTCGCACCCGCTGCTAGTGCCTGGCGCCAGGTGGGGGCGCAGAGGATGAGCTGAGACCTGCCCCTGTGCCCACCGCAGCCTCGAGGCCCACAGTTCCTTTCAAGGTGCACAAATTCATGCACTGGGCCCCTACTTTCAAATAAAGTAACTGTGGTATCCCCAAAACAAGGAAGTCCTGGCAATCTGAGAAACACCTGAATGAAGAAGAGACAGCAGGAATTGAAATGTGTACAGGCAGAAAAGTGGGTTTAGAGACCATTGAACTGAATGGTTTTCATACTGTACCCCCTGGAACTCCTTTAGGCTCCATGGGACACTTGGAGGGGGCTGTGGAGTTGGTGGAGGGACAGAAGTGTAGATGGGTCTCCATTTACATTTGTTATCTAATGGGGGGATTGATTTCTATTGCTTGAAAACCACTAATCTTGCCCTGTCCCTCATATGCAAGTGGAAAAACTGAGGACTAGAGAGGAAAACATTTTCCCAGGGTAACAGGGTGATGGCACACTGAGGGCAGAACCTGGCTCTTCCAGCCCAGGGCCCCTCCCACAGGGAAGACCAGTTTTGGAGCCATCTCTTCATTTCAGGGTAGTTTTTCCTCTCTGCTTCCAGCAAATCCCACATAAGACAGCAGGGCCCAGACAAGGGTGCAGGGAGTGAAGCATCCACGTCGGCACAACATTTAGGGTGGTGCCAAAAAATTTAGTGATCGTGATAAATAACATTTTTTAAAAATATATTTTATTGATTTTTCACAGAGAGGAAGGGAGAGGGATAGAGAGTTAGAAACATCGATCAGCTGCCTCCTGCACACCCCCCACTAGGGATGTGCCTGCAACCAAGGTACATGCCCTTGACCAGAATCAAACCTGGGACCCTCCAGTCCGCAGGCTGATGCTCTATTCACTGAGCCAAACCAGTTAGGGCGATAAATAACATTTTTTTAAATTAAATCTTTATTCATATTATTACAGTTGTTCCTCTTTTTCCCCCCCATAGCTCCCCTCCACCCGGTTCCCACCCCACCCTCTGCTCTCACCCCCTGCCACTGTCCTCATCCATAGGTGCACGATTTTTGTCCAGTCTCTTCCCGAATCCCCCACACCCCTTTCCCCGCCAAGAATAGTCAGGCCACTCCCTTTCTATGCCCCTGATTCTATTATAATCACCAGTTTATTCTGTTCATCAGATTATTTATTCACTTGATTTTTAGATTCACTTGTTGATAGATGTGTATTTGTTGTTCATAATTTGTATCTTTACCTTTTTCTTCTTCTTCCTCTTCTTAAAGGATACCTTTCAGCATTTCATATAATACTGGTTTGGTGGTGATGAACTCCTTTAGCTTTTCCTTATCTGTGAAGCTCTTTATCTGACCTTCAATTCTGAATGATAGCTTTGCTGGATAAAGTAATCTTGGTTGTAGGTTCTTGCTATTCATCACTTTGAATATTTCTTGCCACTCCCTTCTGGCCTGCAAAGTTTCTGTTGAGAAATCAGCTGACAGTCGTATGGGTACTCCCTTATAGGTAACTGACTTTTTTTCTCTTGCTGCTTTTAAGATTCTCTCTTTGTCTTTTGCTCTTGGCATTTTAATTATGATGTGTCTTGGTGTGGTCCTCTTTGGATTCCTTTTGTTTGGGGTTCTCTGCGCTTCCTGGACTTGGAAGTCTATTTCTTTCACCAGGTAGGGGAAGTTTTCTGTCATTATTTCTTCAAATAACTTTTCTCTTCTTTTCTTTTTTTAAAATATATTTTATTGATATTTAACAGAGAGGAAGGGAGAGGGATAGAGAGTTAGAA
>NW_005362269.1:4515025-4517374 GCF_000412655.1 Myotis brandtii
ATCAACAGGGCGGAGCAAGCAGCTATGGCTGATCCTCAGCCCTGCCCTAAGAGTCCCCGTGTCTCAGTGTCCCAGTAATCGCTGCAAGCACCTCTGAGAGGAAGCTGCCCTCGAGTTCCGAGTTCTGCCCGCTGCCAGACAGTCCAGTTTCTCCCCATATGAGTCTGGGTCCCCAGAGACTTCCCGGAACTGGAGTTCAGAGCAGTCGGGGGCTTGAGACTCCCTCCCGATTCAAAAAGACAGCCCTGTCCTCAGTTGCCAGCCCTTGCCGCGTGCACCTCCGTACCTCTGCACTTTACTTCCACACCTCCTCTGAGTCTCAGTGCTTTTTCCCTGTCCTCAGTTGCCAGCCCTTGCCGCGTGCGCCTCCGTACCTCTGCACTTTACTTCCACACCTCCTCTGAGTCTCAGTGCTTTTCTCTTTCCTTCTAGTTGTAGAATTTCCACTCAGCCAGCCTTCATGTGGTTCTGGATGATGTCCGTTTTGTCTTTTAGTTGTATTTTTGAAGTTGTTTTGGGAGGCAGCAATTTCCGGTGTTTACCTATGCCGCCATCTTGGTTTTCTCCCATAAATAACATTTTAATGCAACCTTTTAAAAATCAAAATTAATGCCGAAAAATTCACCATGAACAAAATACCAATATTTTAAAGAAAAGTGGCATCAGTAGTTCCGATTTTTCATTTTGTCCCAAGCTCCAATGTGGTGTCCATGACACAATTAGGCATCCTGCTTTTATTTAAAGTTTTGGTGTTTTGTTTATCATAGAGTTTTTGCTTTAATTTTGATTTTTAAAATACTGCATTCAAGTATTATTTCTCTAGGGTACTAAGTTTTTTTGTGCCTCCCTTAATTTAGTACCTGAGGCAAGTGCCTCACTTGCCTCACCCTAATCAGGTCTTTTGGCAGAATGCTGAGTAATGCCCCGTTGCCTTCTGGGAATCCCTCCAGATTCTATCACAGAATTTGTCTGACAGAATTAATGTTTGTTTGGTCTTCCTGTGACATTGCCCTTTTCACCTGACCTGCAGAGAGGTTTGCAATAGGCAATGGAAATTCGTTTTGCTGACCCAGCAACATTCTCCCTTCTCTGGGGACAGCAACCTTACATTGCTTGGGGAATCTTTCCTCCCCATCTGAGAAGCTGACTCCAATCCTAAAGCTGGAGGTGGGCATGTGACTCAGCTCTGCCAAACAGAGCCTTGTATCCCCTGGCCATATGATTGGTTCAGGGGTGATCATGTGATTCAGTTACAGCCAATGAGACTCAATTCTGAGGGTTTGGTATGAACTTTGGGGAAGGGAAACTTCCTCTTTTCTGTGGTAGCTGAAAGGATAGGATGTAAGCCACCTTGGAGGACTGAGTCTCTCTGAGACAGAAGACAACAGGTGGAGAGATGGATTGAGCTCCTGGATCCAGCTGAGCAAAAAGCAAGTCTACTCTCTGGACTTAAGGGCTAACTTTTGTCTAAGTCAGTTTGAGTAGTGTCTCTGATATTGAGGTGATTCACTCCCTCTTGCCTGCAGTCTCGCCAGGTTGGCCCCAGGAGGTGCCTTGGTGAAGCCTAGCACCTATCACCAGACTTCCACCCTGAAGATCTTAATCCAAGTGGCGGCATCCAGGGTGCCCTTCATCCAAGGGCAGCCTTAGAAGGCAGAGTATTGATAGCAATAACAACTCGAGGCAGCATTAGTGAGCATTAGTGCCATTGTCAGGTCCTGCAGTAAATATTTGCACATCTACTAACAACACTACAGAGTAGATTCTGTTTCAGCTTCAGGCTGAAATTCAGTACATCTATCCCCAGGCCAAACATCCCAAATCACCAACTAGAGGCAAAGGGAAGGCCCTGGTTATCTAGCGGATGAGCCTGCTTCCCACTGTACCTTGTCTCTTTTGTAAACAGACAGGCTTTCTAGGAGGCAAACTCTTTCTAAGAACAGCTGAGCCCACACCCTTCCATCCTCCCACTTTCTGATGACACTGTTGGCATCTTGAAGTAAAAAAACCTTAGGCCAGCTTCCTTGGGCCTGGTAGTGGGGCCCAACACCTAGGGCAGTGCAGGCCTCCAAGATTGGCAGGTGGATTGGCCCACTGACCATCTTTGCCATTTATGCTCATTTATTCATTCAACAAACATTTATTGAGTGCCAACTATGTGCCAAATCCCATTCTAAGCACTGGGGATACAACTTGAACAATACTAGAGGTAGTCCCTGTCGGGGAGACACACATCAAACAAATAATTACACGTGCAGTTATTTAATTACAAGTATGATAAGCACCAAGAAGGAAAAATTCAGGCTGTTATGAGAATGTGCAATAGAAGCATCTAAACCTGTCTAACTA
>NW_005362269.1:4517443-4520090 GCF_000412655.1 Myotis brandtii
TCTTGATTTCAGAGAGAAAGGGAGATGGAGAGAGAAAGAGAAACATTAATGATGAGAGAGAATCATTGATCGGCTGCCTCCTGCCCACTCCCTGGTCTTGTGCCCTGACTGGGAATGAAACCATGACCTCCTGGTTCATAGGTTGATGCTCACCTACTGAGGCATGCCGGCCAGGCACTAAGCAGCTATATTCATTTGACAGATATGTTCGGAGTGAGCACTCAGTCCTAGGTGCTGGGCTTGGTGCTGAGTGCTGGTCAGAGTGGGGAACAGGGCGTAGCCCCTGCCCACAAAGAGCTCACTGAGCTCACTGTGCACAACAAATAAACCATCTGGCCAGCTGTGTCTGCGGCCTGCAGCCTGTGAGCAGCTGCCCGTCTACAGCTTTGACACCGCGTGAACGAACAACTGTGCTGCCTCCACAGGTGAGCCAAGTGGACAGGGAGGGCAAACGTAGGTTTACAGTTGTGAGGACGTGAAGCACAGCACTTACTCTGTATTATTATTTATTGGTTACTGTATTATTTTCCATAGCAACAAGTGTAAACTTACTTTTGCTGTATTTAACTGGTTCCACTTGCCTCACGTTGGTCTTACCATGCATTTTCCTGACCTCAATGGCTTTTGCTCTCTGCCGTGGGAAGAATGGGGACAAACGGTCACTGGGCCTGCTGAGAATGTTCTGCCAGGCTCTGTAAAATGGTCTTGTTGGAAGAAGAAGGCATCAGTAAAGGAAAAGAACTGGGTATGACACTCCCTGGGCCACATGGCTCTAGTGTGCTGGGGACAGGAGCGTGGCTTTGAAGGACAGACCTTTTGTGGTATTTCTGGCTGCCTGGCCCCCAGGGCGCAGACCAGAGTGTGGTGCCCAGCTCTCCACAGGGAACTTTCTAGATGGCTTTATTAGAGCATATGATGCTTTGGCCTCAGCAGCCAGAGACATCCGGCAATTCCGCAGAGCTGGGAATGGGGTTCTCACCAGCAGAAGTGAGCATGTGGGTGGTTTCAGACACAGGGCGTTTGGCTCTGTGCTCCTTAGAGCCAGCCTCCCTGCAGAAGAAGGCAGCCAGAATCATTGGACCCCTGGGCCCTGATCCAGGCCTGAAACGTGACAGCATGGGGTGAAATGGGAAGGATGAGGTGGCCTCTGACTGAGTCCTCACTGGACTGAAGCACTTTGAGGATGGGGAGTGTTGACCCTTTTCTGTACCTCCAGAGGCTGACACCCTGGGGCAGGTGTCTTATATCATCGGCATCGTAGCTCCAATATGTTGAGGGCATACTGTATGCTAAGCATTAGTTCATTTAAAACGCACAACAATCCTATGAGGTAGGTTCCATTGTCCTCACTTTATAGGGAGCTGAGTGAGGCTCAGGTTGGTAGAGCAGCATTAGGTTATAGAGCTGTGCTACCCTGTCACGTCTTAGCAAGGGCCTCAGAGAGCAGTCAGAGCAGAGTGGGAGGGTGGCGAGGAGTCCCTTAAACGTGCCTGCTTGGGGAAGGGCTGGGATAGAAAGCAGCTAACTCAGCCCGGCCAGTGTGGCTCAGCGGTTGAGCATCAACCCAGGAGCCAAGAGGTCCCCGGTTCAATTCCAGGTCAGGGCACATGCCTGGGTTGCGGGCTTGATCCCCTACAGCGCTGCCAGGTGTAGGAGGCAGCTGACCAATGATTCTCATCATTGATGTTTCTATCTCTCTCTTCTCTGAAATCAATAAAAATATATTTTTGAAAAAGAAAAAAATAAATAAAGCAGCTAACTGACCTGAGACAAGCTTTCAACTTCACACAGAGCCTTGTCCATCCTGGCTCTAACAAGTGTGAGGTTAACTATTTTAAGAGCAACATAGAATGTAGCATTTTGTTCTTTCGCTAAAGACTTTACTCTGCATTAATAATAATAAGAGTGAATAATCTACCCATTGAGGTCTTATTCCTTTTCTGTCACAGGGTCTAGGGCAATGATGGCGAACCTATGACATGCGTGTCAGAGGTGACACGTGAACTCATTTTTTTGGTTGATTTTTCTTTGTTAAATGGCATTTAAATATATAAAATAAATATCAAAAATATAAATCTTTGTTTTACTATGGTTGCAAATATCAAAAAATGTCTATATGTGACACGGCACCAGAGTTAAGTTAGGGTTTTTCAAAATGCTGACACGCCGAGCTCAAAAGGTTCGCCATCACTGGTCTAGGGCTTTATTTAATCCTTAAATTTCATTTAATCCTCACATCAACCTATGAAGTAGGTATTATTGTCCTTTTTAGGAAATAGACTTTAAAAACTTGGCCAAGGTCACAGCTAGTGAGTTACAGAGCCAGGATTCAAATTAAGAATGTGTAGCTCCGCTTTCCGCGCTACCCAGGGAGGGCTCCATACGGCGTTGTTCTCGGTTCCCACGTAACTTAAAGGGAAACTTCTCACAATGTCCAGAGCCCTTGATGTCCTGCAAATGAAGGAGGAGGATGTCCTCAAGTTCCTTGCAGCAGGAACCCACTTAGGTGGCACCAACCTTGACTTCCAAATGGAACAGTACATCTACAAAAGGAAAAGTGATGGCATCTACATCATCAATCTGAAGAGAACCTGGGAGAAGCTTCTGCTGGCAGCTCGTGCCATTGTTGCCATCGAAAACCCAGCTG
>NW_005362269.1:4520785-4552989 GCF_000412655.1 Myotis brandtii
AAAAAAAAAAAAAAAAAAAAAAAGAATGTGTAGCTCCAAGATCTCCTGTTTCTCTTAGCATCAGAAACCTAGCTCGACTGTTGGTTTAGTTCCTCCACAAACCAAATGTGTGCCTTGGCGAGTCATTTAACTTCTCCGGGCCTCATTTTCCACATCTCTAAAATGGGTATGTTGGGCTAGATGATGTGTTAGTCCCCTCCAGCTCTAATACCTAGACTTTGAACCCCTTGAGGGACATCACCTCTGTGTCCCCAGCATTTAGCAGAGGGCCTGGCCCAGAGTGGCACCAGGTGACATCTGTTGAGCTATATCTCTCCTGATGGAGCCCCAGCTCCCAGCTCCACATGCAATTGCCCTTTCCAAGTGTCTGCATTTTAAAACCTCCCATCACCCCTATGGTTCAAAGTTCAAATGTACTATAATTTCTCCATTTTGGTATTTTTAATTGTTCCTATTAAAAAATGCTTCTAGTCCTAGCTGGTTTGGCTCAGTGGATAGAGCATCAGCCTGTGGACTGAAGGGTCCCGGGTTCAATTCTCATTAAGGGCACATGTCCAGGTGGTGGGCTCAATCCCCAGTAGGGGGTGTGCAGTGGGCAGCCAATCAGTGATTCTCTCTCATTATTGATGTTTCTATCTCTCCCTCTCCCTTCCTCTCTGAAATCAATAAAAATTTATTTAAAAAAATGCTTCTATATGTCTCTCTTTAAAAAAAATAATGTTTTTATTGATTACTAGAGACCCAGTGCATGAATTTGTGCACAGGTGGGGTCCCTTGGCCTGGCCGGCGACCGAGGCCTATCCGAGGGCCGGCCAGCTGGGGGAGGGTCGGCAGGAGGTTGACTGTGGGAGCGCACTGACCACCAGGGGGAAGCTTCTGCGTTGAGTGTCTGCCCCCTGCATGTCATAGTGACTGGTCGGCCGGTTGTTCCGGTTTGGTCGTAACAGTGGCTTAGGCTTTTATATATATAGATAAGAGAGAGAGGAAGGAAGAGGGATAGAGAGGTAAAAACATCGATGAGAGAGGAACATCATCGATAGGCTGCCTCCTGCATGCCCCCTACTGGGGGTGGAGCCTGCAACCCAGGCATGTGCCCTGACCAGGAATTGAACTGGCAACGTCTTGGTTCCTGGGTCAGTGCTCCACCATTGAGCCACACTGGCCAGGCTATATGTCTCTTAATGGACTAAATTTTCTCTTGTGTATATATCCAGATATGGAATTTTTGGAACATGAGGTGTGCACAAATTGCTCTCAAAAGTTGTTTTATGAATTAACATTCCCACCAGCCGTGACAGCTACCCTTTCCCCATTTCCTTTTTAAAATTTGAGTTTGTCATAGTTTCAAAATTCTATTAATTGGCTAATATTTTAATTTTTCATGGTGGAAATTTTCAAGTATTTACACAATAGAAGAGAAAATAGTATAATGAACTTCTATGCTCCTATCATCACCTTCACAATTATCAACTCCTTTCCAATTTTGTTCCCTTTATATTCCACCACCCATTATTTTTAACCAAATTTCATATATCATGCCATTTTATCTGTAAGTATTTTAGTAGATATCTCTAAAAGATAAGAATTCCCTTTTTTAAACATAACCCCAGTACATCATGAAACACCTCCAACTGTCAGCAATAATCCCTTAACATTATCAAATTTTTGGTCACATTTCTCCAATTATCCTATAATTTTTATCTTTTTATATTTGAGTTAGGATTTGAAAAAGTCCATACATTGTGATTGGTCAGTATTTCTTAAGTGTCTTTTAATCTATCCCCTTCATCGTTCTCTTTCTCTCTTTTTACAATCTTGCCATTCATTTGTTAAAGAAATCAGGTTGGTTTTCCTGTTAGGCTTCCCCCCAGTTTGGCTTTGCTTGTTTCATCCCTGTGATGTAATTTCATGTGCTCCTCAGTCCCTGCATTTCCTGTAAATTGGTAGGGAGATCAAACTATGGTCCTTGGGCCAAATCCAGTCCCACCCTTTTTTGTAAATAGGATTTTATTGGAACACAGCTATGCCCATTTGTTTAACTATTGTCTGTGGCTGCTTTTTTGGTGCTACAACACCAAGTTGAATAGTTGCAACAGAGACTGGATAGCCTGTGAAGTTTAAAATATTTATTACCTGGCTGTTAGTGAGAAAGTTTGTCAACTGCTGCTCTCAAGGCTTGATCAGATTCCCACTTGATTTGTGGGACGTGATTTCTTCCTAGGAGGTGGTGTTTAATTCCATCAAGAGGCCCATTATGTCTAATTCTTTCTCCTTTTGTAATATTGTCAGTTAGATCAGCCATTTCATAAGGAGTTGCAAAATGGTGATATTCCGAGTCAAAATGGTGATATTCTGAGTCAGTCCTTCATTCCGTTTCATGTAATTTGTTGGAATGCTTATGCAAATAGCAGCTTCCTCTCATCTACTATTTGGTTGCCTGAGGCACAGTTTTTACAGGAAAAATAATAAACGCTCAATTGTTTCCCTTTATTACCAGTTTTCAAAATAATAAGTTGATTTCCTAATACCTTCCAAGATGATCACTGAGGTTTTTGTTTATTTTCATTACTGCTGGGATTTTTTTTAAAATAGTTTATTTATTTTAGAGACAAAGGGAGAGGGAGAGAGACAGAGAAACATTGATAGACTGCCTCCAGCACACCTCCCACCAGGGATCGAGCCCAAAACCCAGGCATCTGCCCTGACCAGGAATCAAACCTTTCATCATACAGGAAGATGCCCAACCAACTGAGCTACACTGGCTAGGGCTACTGCTGGAATTTTAAATACTATATTCTGTTGTTTGGGATTTTGTTCTTCAGTGTGATAAACTCTTAAAACCCTTACCCTCTGTGAGTTTATACATGTCTACAGAGTTGAGAAGTATGAGGTTACGGCATTGTAGGCTCATGGGATGATTGTTGGGTTGGTATGTCAGTGAGCTCCAGATTTCGGTCTCCCTCCCTAATATATGAAGATAAAGAAAGGAAGGGGATGGGGGAGGTAGAAGAAGGTAAAGGGGGGATAAATGGTGATGGAAGGAGACTTGGAGTGGTGAACACACAATACAATATACAGATGATGGATTATAGAATTGTACACCTGAAACCTATATAGAATTTTATTAACCAATATCATCCCAATATATTCAATTTTTTTTAAAAAAAGGAAGGGGAAATTTGCAAGAGGGGATCTTGAGCAAGTCAATTCATCTCTCTGAATCACTTCCTTATATATTAAAAAAAGGGGTGCTGGGCCCTGGACGGGGTGGCTCTGTTGATTGGGCATCATCTCACACCCAAGAGGTTGCCAGTTATATTGCCTGTTAGATTGCCTGGGTTGCAGGCTCCATCCCCAGTAGGCATTCCCAGTAGGGGACGTGCAGGAGGCAGGCGATCACCATTACCCTCTCACATAGATGTTTCTCCCCCCACCCCACCCCCCATTCCTCTCTAAAAATCAATAATAATATTTAAATAAATAAATAAATCAGGGGTTCAGGGACTAGACTACACTGTAGCCACAGCAGCTTGCTTTCTGTTCTTCCAATACACCCGCCCCAGGGCCTTTGTACTTGCAGTTCTCAGTACCTAAAACACTTCTTCCAATGATTAGTTCCTTATCATAATTCAAGTCTCAGCTTCAGGATCACCTCTTCAGACAGAACCTCCCAGACCACATAATCTAAAATAGTCACCACCACCCTGATCACTTTGTCATATCAGCCTATTTCATTTTTTCATGGTGCCTATCTAATCTGATTACTTGTTTATGTCTATCTCCCCTCTCTCCAGAGTGCAAACTCAATAAGAGTAGGGTCTTTGACTTTCTTGTTCACTGATGTATCCCTGGAAACTAAAATAGGCCTGGCACATAACAGTTGCTGAATAACAATGCCTGCTGAATGAAAGAATTTCTGCTACCAGCAGTTCTCAACCTGTGGGTCGCAACCTCTTTGGCGGTCGAACGACCCTTTCACAGGGATCGCCTAAGACCATCCTGAATATCAGATATTTACATTATGATTCATAACAGTAGCAATATTACAGTTATGAAGTAGCAACGAAAATAATTTTATGGTTGAGTCACAACATGAGGAACTGTATTTAAAGGCCCAGAAGGTTGAGAACCACTGTGCTAAACGAATGGATGAGATAATCTCCAAAGTCCTTTTTTTGATCGGAGTCCAACAAGATCCCGTGAGTGTAGACTCACATACAAGCATGACTGTACACTTTACAGATGTGGAAACTGAGTCGTGAGTGACAGCCAAGGGCTTCACAGAGAGGAAGGTGGTGTGGTCCAGTAGCACTCTTTGGGAAGTCAAAAGCAGGAGACTCGGTTTCGGATCCTCACACCATCCTACTCTGCCCACCTTCCTTCCTAGAGCTGTGTGAACTGGACAAGTCGTTTCACCCCTCCAAGGATGCCCGGCCAATGTGGCTCAGTGGTTGAGCATCGCCCCATGAACCGGGAGGTCATAATTCGATTCCTGGTCAGGGCACATGCCCAGGTTGCGGGCTCAATTCCCAGTGTGGGGCATGCAGAAGGCAGCCAATCAATGATTCTCTCTCATCATTGATGTGTCTATCTCTCTCTCCCTCTCCTTTCCTCTGATATCTATAAAAAAATTTTTTTTGTAAAAAGCACACAGTTTCTCCATCCCAAAGAAAAGGTATACTAATAACTCTGGTCTAGAGTTCCTGTGAGATAGTGAAGCTTTGTGAACTGAACAGCATTAGGCACTGTGCAGAATGTTTTGCCTTTTCTTTACTCCCAGATTGTCCCTGGAGGTGGGGGTGAGGAAGGAAGCTCAGGACCCGGCATGGAGGAGGGGAGAGCCAGCAGGTTGCCATGGTTTGTTTACTCACCTGAGTCCCCGGCCTCCCCCTAGCCTAGCTGCTCTCACCTGCTCAGGTAAAGAGGTAGGGGGAGCTTGGCTCAGCCAATGAACTGCGATCATTCTCTTAAAGGCACCCAGCAGCTGGCAAGAAAACCAGCCATGCAACCTAGAGAGCTCCCTGGATGCCAGGAGGCAGCTGTGCAAGCTTCGGTAACTCAGCCCTCCATGGCCACACTGTGACCCCAAGGGCCAGGTCACTCCGGGCATGAGAGGGTGCTTGCTCAGAGAGGCCTTCACCTCACCCAGAGCTGCCCCTCCAGGAGGCCTCAGGCCTAGCTGCCCTGGCAGACACCCAGGGAGGAAAGACAACGTGGCCTTGGCAGCTGCCCGCCAGGAAGGAGCCCACAGGTGCCAGGGAGAAGACGCTTCCAGGTCCTGGCCCCCTCAGCAGCCCTGGTGAGTCTTGATGCTCTGGCTTCTGGAACCTCAGCATAGCAGGGTGCGGTGGGCAGATCCTCTCCCGGAGGGGGAGGGGGCAGACACTCTGGGTGCTGGTTCCAGCCCTGCTGTGTCACTCCAGCTCTCAGCCTCGTGTTCCCCACCTGGGGAACAAGCTCAAACTTCCACGTCAGCTTTCCCTTTTATTATTTTCCCTTGTCACACCCCCTTGTTCTGAAAGATTTTTGTCTGCCAAGCTGTACCTGTTATGTAATTAGTCATTAATTGGTTTTTCCCCTTGTATGTTAATTGGAGCCTTATGATAGCCAATCAGTGGTTTCTGGTCATCAGGAGCAAACCATGGTAATACTACAGAGCTGATGTAGGTTTAACCAAAAGCAAAGAAATGTGGTGTTTTAGTCTGTGTGTGAGATCTTATCTAGAGTCAATATTTGGTTTTCATTTGGCCTTCTGAAATATGAGAAATAGAGCACTTGTGGGTAATTTCCAGATTATGGGGACTCTAGGTCGGGGAACCCTACATCTAGCTTGCATGGTTTATGGGGGCACTGGGCAGAAATACTTCCTTCACACCCCAAACCCAGGTTTGGTCTCTACAATGCTGCCTCACATATGAGATGTATTCTTGAAAGTGGAAGCCTTTGACCTGAAAACTTTCTATGTGGGGCTGGACTGCTCCCAGGAGTCCCCACACAGGATTCCTCCCACCTCTGACTGAGGCTGGGACCTGGGTGGGGGATCTGCTGTCTCCCTCAGGCCTCTGCTGGAGAGTGGCGGCCAGGGGTGATGGGAATAGGTAGGTGTGAGTGCAGGGCCTGGAAGCCAGGAGTATATGGTGGACACAGCTTGTGCTGGGAATCAGGAGATGGGACTTGACCTCAGGCAAGTTGCCTAACCTCTTTTTTTTTTTTTTAATATATTTTTTATTGATTTTTTACAGAGAGGAAGGGAGAAGGATAGAGAGTTAGAAATATCAATGAGAGAGAGAAACATCGATCAGCTGCCTCCTGCACACCCCCCACTGGGGATGTGCCCGAAACCAAGGTACATGCCCTTGACCGGAATCGAACCTGGGACCCTTCAGTCCACAGGCCAACGCTCTATCCACTGAGCCAAACTGGTTAGGGCTGCCTAACCTCTTTGACCCTCAGTTTTCCCAGCTGTGAAAGAGGGGTGGTGTAATTTTGGCAATGCTTTCCTACCAAAATTATTCTTAGGGCCAAATAAATAGTGTATTTCATGGAAGCTTAGATTCTACAGATTTTAAGATGCATCCAGATTAAAAAATGTTTTAAATTCACAAACATGCATTTTAGAATCGATGAAACAGAGTAATGGATGGTAAATGTGACCTCCATGATAAAGAATTATTCTGATTCTGATGGAATCATGGCTGCTTAGTAAATTATTTTACTTTTTGAAATATCATTTCTTGGGACGTTTTGAAATGTAGACTCATATAAACAGAAAGCAGGGGAAACAGCTCCCTGAGTAGTGGTATTTCCTAATGATTCCTTGAACTGAAACCCAGGCCTGGAATGCGGCCCTGATGCATGAGGCAGTATAATAGATGCTTAAAGCATGCATTTTAGAGTCAGACCCACTGGTCACCTTGGGTGTAAGTCACTTTTCTGTTTCAATCTCTTCCAAATTCTACAGTAGGATGGGGGGGTGGGGGAAATATCAAAAGTGCTGGCTGCCTGGTAGCCCTTGTTGTTAAGTTGTTAAGCATAGGACAGGAACTCAGAACCCACCTGCACGTTCCGCTAGAGACTCCCAGATCTTGGAGACTGGAGTGGGCTGGATAAACCGATTCAGAGCAAGACACCTGGGTCAGTTTCCTCCCCATGTGTAAAATGGGGCCCCTCACACCCCTGCCACCATCTGGGGCAGCAGGAGGCTCCAGGGCGACGTTGGACGAGTAAGTGCTTTGGAATCAGTGCTGTTCCCCAAGTACATGAAGCTGATGCCCCTTGCTTCCAAGGGCCAGTCGAGGTACCCAGCACCTTTCGTTCAGTCATTTGAACTCCCCCGGCACCCCCACCCCCCGTTTTTTCCTCCCCAGCAGCTCCCTGCTGAGCACATCAATTTCAGGGAAGACTGGTTCCCAGGACTGTGACAGTGAGCCCCCTTCCCACCCAGTGGGGCTGTGGGAAAATGAAATGGAATAAGAATTAGAACAGAAGTTTCCCAGGAACAGAAGAGGCAGCCACTCTTGCCCAGGGCTTTGGGCACATGGTGTGTGTGTGCATGTGCGCAGGGGCTAACAAAATTAAAGTTGAAAAATTCTAATTCTGTAAAGACCCCCGGGAGGCCATGTTAGCCAGCCCTCTTCTCTGGGGGAGGCCTCTCTTCTAACCAACACTAGCAGGTTGCAGCTGTATCCTAGGGGAGCCTCTTAAACATCTTTCCTTGGTAACCAGCCTTGGCATCTCAAAAGTCTCCCAAGGGTGTGGCAGGGTGTGTGAGAGCATGTTTGAGGGCGTCGGGTGTCTGAGTTCCATGGACATGGAGTACCCACAGCTTAGAGAAAAATAAGTTTGAGATGGATGGACTATGGATTATTCCTCCAACCACCATGAAGCTTAGAGGCTGTTTGGTGGAGGAACTAGATTTATTGAGAACCTACTATGGGCTAATGATTCTGCTAAGTGTTGTAAATTCATGACTTCATTGAATCACCACAGTAGCCCATTATATTATTCCCATTTTCCAGATGGGAGCACTGAGGCTTAGAGAGACTACAAATCTTGAATAAGATTGCTCAGTTAACAAGTGGCTGAAATGGGATTCAGATCTTTATGTCTAAATCCAGAGCCTGGGCTCTTACCAATCCCACCAGAAGTTGCAAATCAAGCCAAATGCTAAAGTCTCCAGATACGTTTTCTTTGGCCTACATAGTGTTTTAACAGTTTAAAAATTTAGATGCTGACATTTAAAATTTTGACATTTGAAAATGGAATTTTTAATATAAAAATCTAGATTCTGACTTCTCTTTAAAAACCAGAAGGAAGGTGTGGGTCCATCTTCTCATGTGCCAACAATCAACTTGAACTGATTATAAGCTGTTGCCTTTAAATGGGACATGTAACCTCTAGTTTGCCACAGTCCCCATCATTCCCTACTATTTCCTACCCAGCCCACTTTCTGTTTATACCAGCCTGGCCCTGAGGGCCTGTGGAGACCTGGACCCTGGTCCTAATACTGGCTTACACTGGCTGTGACTTTAGGTAAGGGATGGCACCTTTCCTGGCTTTAGCTGTAACCTGGAGTAGTTAGCACTCTGAAATAGCTTCCCTAGAGACTTTCTGGGCTGCTTGGGGGAGAAGCCACAGTCTCCAGCACGTCCTCATCTTGGCCACCTGGCTGTGTGTGATCAGAGTCTGTGTGAATGACACTAGGAGTTGGCCAGTGCTATCTGTTAAATGGCAGACCCTCACTCTGTCACCATCATTCCACTCCACTGTATGTCTGATGTTCCTTGGGACACAAAACGCTTGGGGACAGGTTGGGCCTGGTGTGAGGCCCATTCCCAACACTTTGATCAGAGTCTGACTTCCATGTGCCTCTGTTCATCCTTCCAGAATGCTGATTGAGGTTTCAGCATCTGAGGGTCCTATTCTGACCTCATTTTTGCTGTAGGTGCAAGAGAGAAAATCTACAGCCCAGCTGAGAATGTTCTCTCTTTCTCTGTTACACACATATACACACGCTCATGCATACGTCCACATGCAAGCATATGGCTCAGAAATAGCCATGTTTTATAGGTCTTCCCATCTACCTAGTGTCTTAATTGGGTTTCTGAGATCAGATATTTAGAGCCATGGAATTGTAGAGACGGAAATGCAGATGGTGCCTTAGATGTAGATCATTTAGTTCAATAATAGCAAGTACATTTCACTTTATTTGCAATTCCAATCAATTGGTAGAGTGTTTAAAAGGCTTCTGAAGTTACAAAGGGCATGGAATGATCATACGCTGAGCTCTATCATCGATGTCTACCGAGGACATGGCAAGGAATTGTAACAGTACTCATGCCAAAAATTATACAGAAATGAAAAATGGTCTGGGAATGGGAGATGACTTGTCCAGAGTCACTCAGCAAGGCAAGGCAGAGTAAGATCCAGAAGCAGGGTCTCTCTTGACCTTGAAGCCACTGGTGCTTCACTATATTAGCCCAGAGAAGGAAACTGAGAATGGGAAGAGAAATGACAGAAGCAAGACCAGGACCCAGGAGTCCTGGCTCCCCTAAGAAGCCTGGCTGGGCTTGGGCTAAGGAATTCTGTTGGGCCCCAGTAGGCTGAGCCCTGCCAGCCTAGCCTGTTGGCTTCTGCTCCACTTCTTAGAATCCCTTTGCTCCTGCCCCAGTTTCCTGTCTCATTTTCCTCGGGCTCAGAGAGTGCACATCGGAGCATGGGGCCCCAGGGATTCTAGGCCCTACATACCCTCTTTTAGGCAGGCTTCAGCAAGCTCCCAGCCCCCTCTGTTCTGAAAGAGAAGTCCTAGAACAGGGGATCTTAACCTTATTGATGTCATGGACTCCTCTGGCAATCTGGTGAAGCCAGTGGACCCCTTCTGAGTATATTTTTAAATGCATAAAATAAAATATATAGGACTACAAAGGAAGCCAATCACGTCAAAATAGTTATCAAGATTAAAAAAAAATTTTTTTAATCCTCACCCAAGGAGTATATTTTTTCCATTGACTTTTAGAGAGAGTAAGAGGGAGGATGGAGGGGAAGAGAGAAACATCTATGTGAGATAGACACTGCGATTGGTTGACTCCCACTCTTGCCCTGACAGGACCAGGGGTCAAATCTGCAACCAAGATACATGCCCTTGACTGGAAATTGAACCCGTGACCTTTTGCCCCAAGGGCCTATGCTCTAACCACTGAGAAAATTGTCCAGGGCTCAAGATTTTTAAAAAATGTTTATGATAGACTAATATATACCTTCTTTATTAATAAATTTGAAGATATCTGTCAGCAGGTAGAATAACTTGTAATTTTAAAGTAATGAGGAGCATAGATGATATTTTGAGAGAACTACGACTAATATGATATGAAAATATTGGTGATTTCTCCAGGTGACAGAGTCACAGGACCTCAATATTACTGTGGCCACTGCCTACATTCATTATGAAACATAGTATTTAACTTGAGTTAAAGGCTAGTGAAAAAAGAGAGAGAATTTTTTCCATCCAAGTCCCTGAATCCTATCTGCAGAGCAGGCTGAGAGTTCCTCACTCTAGGATGTTCAAGCGGGAGTCTGCTAGTCCAGAGGTTTGCAAACTGTGGGCCATGGAACCCCGGGGATTCTGGAAGTGTCATGAAGGTGTGACACAGTGGGGGCAAGTGAGATACCTCTTGAAGCAGATACCTCTGAGTCTACTGCCTCTGCTTCAGCCGGAGCAGGTTCTTTTCTTTACGAGTTCATCTTCATAATTTATATAAGATCCCTTTGTAAAAAAGGGCTCACCCATTTGTGCTTGAATGTCAAAAACCTTCCCTTTGCCCCCACCCACCTCTTCGTATAACACAAAGCAAAGCCAAGGTGGAGAGTAGTGAAGGTGTTAGAGAGCAGCGATCTTCAACCTTGTTGAACATAAACTAATTACTGAAATTCTGCAGCATGCCAAAAAACAATTGGTTTTCTTGCCGATCTGACAAAAAGAAAGGGTATAATTTTGATTCATTCATACTGGACGGCTATTGTTGTGTTGGCTGTTGTCATTTTTTTATTTGACAATCCAAGAAGTCAGTGCCCCTGACTAGTCAGGTATTGCATGTGTTAAAAATTCTTGCCGCACGCCAGTTGAAATCGCTGTGCTAGAGGCACACTGCCCTTTGGTGGCTGGGGTGGGGCCGTGGAGGAGGGAAGGGAACATCCCACTACCTCTGCCTGCCAACCATTCAGGGAAGCAGTCTTCCAAGGCCCAGTGTGGGCCCACAAGTCAGGGAGGCCTGAATTCAAGGTCCTAGTTCTGCCACTACCTCGAGTTTCTCATCCGCTCAACAGAGATAATAATACACAGGTGTTGAGAGGACCAAATAAGAGGAAGTCATAAGCAGTATACAGAACTGTTGAAGGGATTTTAATGTATTTGTCTCCTTGCCTGAGACCCTTTCTAGTTCTCCGCGGAGTCTTCCTACCCATACCAACAAACCAGACGGGCCTGTTATACCACAACAGGATAATCCCAGTCGTCCATCCCAGTGATCCAGTCAGACTGTGGGTGAACAGCCCATTGGTCAGTCACCCAATCTGCCAGTTGACCTCCTAAATCCTCCTCTTTGCTGCCCCTACCGCCATGTCATCTGTCTGGCCTGCATTTCTTTACCAGCCCCCGAGCTCTAGCTCGCTGTGTGCTCCAGTCCGATTCCATGGAGCCCAAACTCTTTCTTACTAAATTCCGACCATGTCCTTCTTCTGCTTCACGGCCCATGGTGTCTCCTCACTGCTCACAAGGCCAAGTCCAGCCTCTAGAGCATGGCAACCCAGACTCCAGGCATCTGCCTCTAGCCTCCCTCCTCCTCCAGAGAGGCTGCCACGCTCCTGTTGCTCAAGTCCCCCTTGTCTTCTGCATGAGTGCAGACAGGAGCGCCAGCCCCGGGAGCTGTGGGAAGAGGATGATTCGGGAAACTAGGCATGCTCCTCTCTCAGAGTCTGATGGAGCGGCCTGGAGAAGCTGGACATGCAGAGGAAGGGGGCAGGGCACATGGCATGGGGTTATTTTCAGAGATCGGCCAGTAGAGAGAGCTGGGAGGACCTGCACTGTGGGGGCTGGGGGGTGGGGTGGGAGAAATCTACCATTTGCTACATTTTATGAACCAGAGGCGGGAATCAGGTCACCAGGAACAGGTTACGGCCAAGCAATGGGGAATTCATAGAATCCCGGATTCTTAGAATGTCAGAGCCGGCAGGGACCATGGGTATCTTTCCTTTAGTCTAACTCCTCTCTGCTTCAGACAGAAAAGTAAATCCCAGAAAAGGGGAATGACTTGCCCAAGATCACATGAGTTTGAGGCACAGCCTGGACTGCAGTGAACATCAGATTTTCTTCCCAATTTTCGTGCTCTGGGCTCTGCCCTCTGGATTCCCACTAGGAGACTAAATAACTGGTCTGAGACTGATTTACCAACAATGGGTTAATGTGTCACTCTGGGTAGTGCAGTGCTGGCTCTTACCAGAGGTTGTCAACACCTTAACCCAAAGGTCCCCAGCTAGAGGACAGTGACAAGTTACAAGTGTGTTGAGATCTAGAGCCCTCAGGTATCAAGTGGCCAGGTGGAGCCTGGGGTAGCCACAGCCCCCAACTCTGATGGGACAGTAACCTTCAGGCTTCAAACAATCTCATTAGTTTAAACCAAAGGGTATCAAATCATGTACTGTAATGGGAAAAGTTGGGAAGCACTGTCTTAATCCCAAAGCATGAATAATTTTTAGGGATGATGTGAACAAAGGTGGAGTGAGGGAGAGTCAGAAGACACAGGTTCTAGTTCTAGCTGTACTATTTCCTTCTGACTTGTATATTCCAGAGGGAAAATAACATGAGGAAAAGTAAGAGTTACCATTTGTTGTACCTCATTTAATCTTTCCAACAGTTCTATAATTAGGCACTGTTATCAACTCCATTATACAGATGAGGAAACTGAGTCAGGGAAATTAAGAGATTTGGCCAAAATCCAGTACTAGGAAGTGGTGGAGCTAGGACTTGAAACCAAGTCTATCTTTGGATTTTGTGCTCTTATCTACTCTGCTGTATGGACTTGTGTGGGAACTAGTGGGAGAGAAAGATTTGGGGGTTTTCAGCCCTGCTCCCTTGACATCAGAGCTGGGGATTCTCCATCCGCTCCAGATTACCAGGTTTCAGGAAGGCCTCAGCAAGAGGGAAGCAGGCCGTGGGGTCCTGAAGACTCCTAAGAAGTAAGGACTACCCCCACCCTTGCCTTCATGACTGAGAGATTATCAACAGGATTTAGGGTGGGTATTCTGCATAGAGAGAACCATAATCCTCCAGGAGTAGGGCCTCCCGCCCTCAAGGGAGAAAAAAATGGTGAGATATCACTGGTTGCTGCACTGAAATACGATAACTGAAATTAAGAACTCAATAGATGGATATAGTACCGTATATTAGTGAAAGGGCGAGGGCTACGCCCTCCATCTTGCCCCAGGGTAAGGGCTAGGCCCTCCATCTTGCCCCAGGGTAAGTGCTCCATCTTACCTTGGCCATGTGCTTGGCAAGGAGCTTCTTCCCGGAAGTCTAAGCCTCTGCTAGCCACACCCAGGAACAAGACACCAACTTGCGCCTGGCCAATCGGCAAGGCCACAGCCCTTTCTCCTCCCCTTACTCCAACCCCCTATAAAACCCCTCTCCACACAGAGTTCTCTCTCTCTCTGCTTCCTGTCGCTGCGTCGGCAAGGTGGGGGAGCCGAGCTAGCTCGAATAAAGACTCTTATGCTTTTGCATCGGACTGGCTGGCTCCCTGATGTGGTTTCTTGGGGATCCTGAAATCTGGGCATAACAATTAGCACAGCTAAAGATAAAATTAGTGAACTGAAAGACAGGTCAGTAGGAAGTACCCAGACTACAGCACATATAATACAGAAAAGAATCATGGGGAACATGTGAAAATCTAAATATCATTTAAGTCCAAGGTGGGGTGTAGTAATGGAGAGGAAGAGGAAGGGAAGAGGGAGAAGGAGGAGGAGAAAGAGGAGGAGAAGAAGAAGAGGAAGAGAAAGAAGAAGAGGAAGAAGAGGGAGGAGGAAGAAGGTGGGGCATAGGGATAGGAAGGGGAAGGGGGAAGAAGAAAGAGAAGAGAATTGAAGAGAAATGAAGCAATATTTGATGGTGGTCAACAATTTTCCAAAGTTGGTGAAAGACATTAAGCCACAGATTTAAGAATCACTTTAAAACCCAAGCAGAAGAAATAAAGAGAAACCTGAACTAGGGCCTACTGTGGTGTAACTGCTGAAATCCAAAGATAAGGGGAAAATCTTAAATGAGCAATAATAACACTGACAGGTGCTCAGCAGAAATAATGAAAGCCAGAAGGCAATAGAAAGATATCTTCAGAGTGACGAATGAAAATAAATAGTATGTGAGCATAGATAGTTCTCAAGTTTTAATGCATATGAATCAGCTGGGCTGAGGTTGGAAGAGGAGAAATGTTCAAGTTTTAGATTCCCAGATCCCACCCCAGATATTTGGATTTAGCAAGCTCTGGGAGTAGAGTCAAGGAATCTATTCTCAAATAGTATCCTGCTGTTCTGACGCTGTGGGTCTGTGGTAGATGGTTTGCAGTGATGGCTGTAACAGTTCCTCCCATTCCTGTACCCATGCCCATTTGCAATGTGACTTTGCCATCCCTCCAGTCATGAGATAGAGTCCATTTTTCCTCCTTTTGAATCTGGGCTTGCCCTATGGCTTACTTTGGTTAATAGGTATCAGTTGAAGTGATATTATGGGACATCTAAGCCTTGGCCTCAAGACGCCTTGCATTTTCAGCATTCACCCTTTTGGAACTCCGCTGCCATGCAAAAAAACCCCACAAAAACTAGCCAGTCCTGCTGGAAACATATGGAGAGAAAGGCACAGACAGCACCAACCTTGAGTGAGGCATGGATCTGCTATTTCTTTCTTCAGAGTTCTCTTTACTCCTAGTGAGCCAGTCCACTGAAACCAGGAAGCAAAAACCCTTTCTTCCTTTAATGTCTCTCCAGCTCCCTCTATGGACAAAACGGAGCATCCTGCCAGCTGGCAAAAAAACACAAACAGATTTGTAAAGGGCCCAGATCCATTTTCCTAGAGCAGGCAAAAAGGGTAAATAGCACAGGCCATCCTAGACCCTCCAGTGCATCCGTCTCAATGACTCCAACCACATGAGTGACCTTAGATGAGACTAGCAGTGCTATCTAGCTGAGCCCAGCCCAAATTGCCAAGTCACAGTTATGAGCAAATAGATGTCATTGTTTTTAAGCCCTAAGTTTTGGGGTAGTTTGTTTATACAAAAAACTGTAACACCAATGTTGCAGGCTGGATTGTTTTCCACTTCCCACTTCTGAGACTTTTTCTGTGCTGTTCCTTCTGTCCAGAGTGACATTCCTGCCCCCCTGTGCCTGATGGATGTATTTTCCTTACAACAACTTAACAGTTTCATTGACCTATATATAGCACATATATAAAAAGTGCACAAGTCATAAATGTATAGCTTGATACATTTCTCCAAGTGCTTATACAGCTGACCCCTGAACAACGCAGGGGTTAGGGGCACTGACCCCTGCACAGTTAATAGCCATGTATAACTTTTGACGCCCCAAAGACTTAACTATAGTCAGCCCTTTGCATCTGTGGATTTAACCCACCATGGATCAAAATGGTATTTTAGATCCACAGTTGGAAAAATACAGTTGGGAATGTGAAAATACTGTTTTCCCTTCACAGTTGATTGAATCTGCAGATTGCAGAAAATCTGCAAATCCAAAGGGCTAACTGTATTTAGTGAGAAAATTCGTGTGTAAGTGGACCAGTGCAGTTCAAACTTGTATTGTTTAAAGGTCAGCTGTATGGTGTGACCTACAATCAGATACCTCCCCCCGCATTCCCTCAACGTCCTTTGCCGGGAGCCGGTCCATCCTTGCTGCTTGACACAGTCGCTGCAGGGAAGAAACATCTGCACAGCATGTTTCAAGGGCCCTGCCGTATATGGCATACTGTTCTTAATATGTTTGCTCCCCTTCTTGGTGCTATGTGTTTTAACCAAGGTCACCTCTCCGAGAAAGGTTGTTTCCCCAGGTAGGAATTTTCCCCTGAAGTTAGGGAGGGGATAAAACCCCTTAACTAAGTGCCAGGCGGGTAGTTAATCACTTTAACTACAAACAATCACGCTTAAGCTACAAATCTTTACTCCCTGGAATGGAGATAAGAAACGCCCTAACCTTTGCAATAGAAATTGATAGGATTAAAATCAACTGGTATAAATACAGATGTAACAAGACAACAGAAGACAGAACCTAGAGACAGGACTTGGCTGGAGATCCTATACAGAACCTAGAGACAGAACCTAGGGAGAGAACATGGCAAAAGATCCTGGACAGAACCTGGCTACAGAACTTGGCTGGAGAACCTAGACAGAACATGGCAGGAGAACCTGGATAGAACCTGGCTGGAACCTGGCTACAGAACCTGGTGACCGAACCTGGCTGGAGAATCTGGAGAACCTGGCTGGAGAACCTAGCAAGAGAACATGGCTACAGAACCTGACTGGAGCTCCTGGATAGAACCTGGCGAGAGAACCTCGCTATGCTGATCAACTGAACGCAGCCTCTGTCTCATTCCTTCTTCGCCGACTCCGTCCACACCTTTGGGGACCCCTGGACCTGCTGGGGTTGGACCCCAACAGTCCTTAGCCATGTCCCCAAGGGTATGCACTGTTCTGACATCTTATACCATGGTTAGTTTTGCATTTTGACATCAGTGGATGTAAAAGTTCTCTTTTGTGGCATTTTTTTTTCTCTCAAAACCCTATTTGTGAGATTCATCCACATTGCTACATGTAGCTCTAGTTTATTTTCATCACAGTATAGTTTGCAGTTTTGTGTATATAACTCAATGTATTTATCCATTCTATTGACCAATACTGTAGTCAGGTTGTTTCCAGTTTGGGGCTATTACAGAAAGTGCTACTTGCACATGCCTTTTTGGGAACATATGTACGTATGCATCTCTGTTGGTTACTCTAGGTAAGTTAAATTACTGGGTTAAGAGCACTCTCATAGTATATGAAAACTTTTAAAAAATCAAAATATAAAATGACATGCATAGATTAACAACCACCATGTGAGAGGAGAAAAAAACTAAATACCGATGCATGGCGTAAAAGGATATTAGAAAAGAAAAATAAAACAAAATGTTGACATGGCTTATGGATCAAGGAAATAGGAGTGATTTTTCCTCTTGACCTTTTGTCTTTCCCAGTAATTATGTAATGACCATGTATTACTTTTATAATCAAAATAAACATTTAATCCTATTGATCTCCAAAGTTCTTGCTCAAATGCCACCTCCAAATGGCCTTACCGTAGCCAGATCACCGCAGCCAGCCAATGTCTTGCTTCATTTTTATACTCTCCAGAGCAAAACCACGTTGCAGCAGGAGCACAGTACCTTACCTGGGCAAGTTGCTTGCAAAACGTCTGATCCTTTGCCCATAGTCACAGAATTTTAAGCAGCAGACATTTCTCAAAAGAGCACTCCAATTTACTAGTAAGAGAGGCAGGAATATGAACCCGGATTACCAGCTCCATTTTCAACTTGAAAACAACTGACGCTGAAAGAGGTTAAGCAGTAGGCCCATTGTCACTCAGCAAAACGCTCGTTCAAGAAAGAGGAGTCTGGTGCAAAACATATCATCTAGCAAGTATATTTTGAACAGAGCCAAGAGTCGGGGTGGAGATTAAGATAAAAGCAGAAATTAGGAAACCTCAGCTTTGCATTGCTGACTGTGTAACTTGGAGCAAGTTAGTTTACCTCTCTGAACTTCAGTCCCCTCTCTGTCACATTGGAAAGAGGGGAGTAGACTAATTTTCAGGATGGCAAATAGGGTTTGACTCTGATTGGGTGGTGGGGGCTGCCTAGAGTGCTACGTTGAGAATGATCTTGAGGACAAGTCCGGCCTTCGTGGGGAGGAGTCCTATAATTGATGGATAATGTCTGTATGAGCAGGGGATTTTAAAATGGTATTATGTTTATTAGATTATTTGTTTTTCCTGGACAAATTGCTCTTCAAGACCTTTTCCAGCCCTCTGTTCAGAATTCTCAGGTTTAGATCTATTCATGTGTCTGGTGGGCATACCATCCCATAGACAATTATCTGAATTCCAAAGGGGAAGGAATTGTAATTATCTTCTAAAACTACAGACTTTGTCTCCAGCAATGTATGTGATCTGTATTTAAATAATCTGTAAGATACTCAGAGATCCTTGGTGATGAAAATGTCTGAATATAAAATGTTAATTACATAGTTGTAAATTCTTTTGAGATAAATCATATTATTACAGTTCCCATATTTGATAGCCTTTCCTGTCTGCCCATTGCCCTCCCCTCAGGTTGGAGTTGGTCCGGGGAGGTGTGTCCTGTGGTTGTAGTGTGCGGTGCAGTTAGTACACAGATGAAGGTGAATGTCCTGAGTACAGTCCCACAATCCCAGACCACTCCTACTCCCCAGGCTTGTGTCAATCATGAGCTGTCTGCACCCACCTGGAATGTTACATGGCTTGGGATTTCTAAAGGAAGGGTGTCTTATCTTTAAAACAAATATTCTAAAGCCATCAGAGAGCAGTAGGGGTGCTGTTTGAACAATTTACGTAATATAGAAGTTACATGTTTATAGTTTATGAAGGGAGCCACGAACAAGATGGCAGGTAAGTGCGTCACATTGGTCAAGCATAATAGCCAGGCTGTCAGCAACACAGGCTTTGGGATCAGACTGCCGTGGATGTGAACATAGCTCTGACATATATAAATGAATTTGTACCATTTACCCTCTGCAGAATGGGTTTAATAAGAGTACCTACTGCAGAGGGTTACTGTATGAGATAATTCATGAAAAACACAAGTGCCTGGCATAGATTAAGCTTGCCCTAATATTACTGTTATTATGTTAAAGTCAATTATTAGGAGTGATTTCTAATTATTCTATATAATTAAGAGGGAATATGCAAATTGACTGTCACTCTGCCACAAGAATGGTGGCGCCCACAGCGGGGAGGGGGGTTTTCCATAACACAAGATGGCTGTACCCACAGCGGAGGCTGAGTTCCCGTAAGGAGCCTTAATGAGCTATCAGCAGGGACTTGAGGCTGCGCACCCCCCCTATACCCCCATGGGGCTTGACAGGGTATCTCAGGCCATGCCCCCCACCCTGGCACCAGGCCGGGGGACCTCAGGCCATGCCCCCGGCCCAGCAGGGCTTGACGGGGGAACTCAGGGCTTAACAAGGGTGGGACCGGCCAGGTTTGGATCTAGCCCAATGAGGCGGGGTGCTGACCAGGTCTGGGTCTCACGCAATTTTGAGACGCACGTGGGTGGGCGGGGACTTGACTCGGTCCTGTGGTGCACCCTAGACTCTGACAGGGGGAAGATTTTCATATACATTTTACTAATTTCTTTCATCTCTGACACTTCTATTATAGAGACAGGGCAAATAGCAATATTAAAATATTTCCTCTAATTAATCCCCTTTTAATGTGCACAAATTTTGTGCACCGGGCCTAGTATAGAAAATAAAAGCTGAAAATATGAATTCAACTTACGTAAATTTTGTGGATATCAAGACAGGCTTGCTTGGGCTAAAGGTTTTGTTGTTGTTTTAATAAGTAACAAAATGCTCCCTTACAAAAACGTTAGAAAACACAGATTGGCAAAAAGAACAAAATCAGTACTCAGAGATAGCCACTGTTAATCTTTGGGGGCATATCCTAATGTAATAATGTACATATGTCAGAACAGAAATGACATTTGACAAAAGTAGAATCATACCATATAGGCTGTTTTGTAATCAGTGGTTTTTCAATGAGTAAAAGGAAGTCTACAGGCAAATGTATTAGTTTTTTGTTTTTAACTTTAATAAAAGACACCCAACATAAAATTTACCTTTCTTAAGCATACAATTAATGTGTTAGTTTTATGCATATTGTTACAAAACAGATCTCCAGAGCGTTTCCATCTTGCAAATCTGAAACTCCACACCCATTAAACAGCTCCCTCTTCCCCCATCCCCCAACCTCTGGCAACCCTCATTCTACTTTCTGTCTCTATGAATCTGACTATTTTGTATACCTTGATATAAGTGGAATTACACAGTATCTGTTGTTTGTGACGGACTTATTTCAGCATAACGTCCTCAAGGTTCATCCGTGTTGTAGCACGCGGCAGGGTTTTCTTTTTTTAAGGCTGAATAGCATTTTATTGTATGTGTATACCACAATTGTTCAGCCACTCACCCATTGATGGACTTTTGGGTTGTTTCCACCTCTTGGCTATTGTGAATAACGCTATGAACATGACTGTGCAAGTATCTCTTCAAGACCCGGCTTTCATTTCCTTTGGATATATACCCAGAAGTGGGATTGCTAGATCATGTAGTTCTTTTTTAAAAAATTTTTTGAGAAAGATACATTCTGTTTTCCATAATGGTTGCACCATTTCACATTCCCACCAACAGTGTACAAGATCCAATTTCTCCACATCCTCACCAATGCTTTTCTTTTCCTCTTCCTTTTTTTTTTTATAGTAGCCATCCTAATGGTTGTGAGGTGAACAAATGTATTGTTTTAACACAATCCTAGAGAGAATGTTTAAAACCCTCAAAAGAACAAACCCCTTTGATACCAGGAAGATGGAATCTTCTTTTTTATTATAAATGACTAACACATTTTTTGAATCTTACCAAAATTAATCTCATAAAGCATAGTCTGCTTTGTGGATAAGCCTCCCCCACTACAGTCACTCCAAATTTCAGGGTGTCTGCTTATCAAAGGACAGTTAGTTTGCAATGAGCCCAGTTCCCAGGTTATGAAGGTATTTCGGGGCCCCGGAGCGCGAGCCAGGCAAGGTTCAAGTGAAAACCCCTCTCTGGAGCCCTATTCTAGGTCCTGCTTCTGCAGCAGAAGCTGGGGAAAGTAAAGGGTGGTGTGGGTTGTTCTTGGTTTCCCCTCCCCATTCCCATGTTAAATGTTTGCAAGCACAAATCTAAAGCTGTAACAAAAGAATCGAATTTCCTTAATATTAAATAAAAAAAAAAAAAAAAAAAAAAAGGAGCTCAACCTTCTCCAAAGCCAGCCTACCTCCAAACATCTCTTTTTGATCTGCGCTTTTCCAGGTTTCCCACCCTGCCCTCTCCTCTTGAATGAGGTGTTCTCTGTTGTTCCAGCTTTCCAGCTCTGCTCCAACACCCATCCCTTCAGCCCTCCCCCTCAGGGACCCTGAAATTCCCTGATTCCACTCGCACACTGGTTCCTAGGGACCCTCAGATCCTGTCTCCTGTTCCAGGCCCTCAGGCAACCTATTCCAGCAATCTGCTCAGGGAGTTCAGTGAGTGCATGTGTGCATGTGTGTGTCTGTCTGTCTGTCTGTCTGAGGTGGGATACTATAACCACCATTCCCTTAGCAGTCTTGGTTACCACATGTGCATCTCACCCTACTGAATACAACTCTGTTGTAGAAATTAATTATTTTTTCTTTTTTTAAAATAAATTTTTATTGATTATAGAGAGGAGAGGAGAGGGAGAGATACAGAAACATCAATGATGAGAGGGGCCCTAACCAGTTTGGCTCAGTGGATAGAGCGCTGGCCTGTGGACTGAAGGGTCCCAGGTTCGATTCCACTCAAGGGCACATGCCCAGGTTGCAGGCTCCATCCCCAGTAGGGGGTATGCAGGAGGCAGCCAATGAATGGTTCGCTCTCATCACTGATATTTCTATCTCTCTCTCCCTCTACCCTTCTCTCTGAAATCAATAAAAAAAATATTTTTAAAAAGTGATGAGAGACTGTCAAACTACAGTGGGAAGGCTGGGAAGGGTTGAAGGGTGGGAAGGGGGGGGTAAGAGATCAACCGAAGGACTTGTATGCATGCATACGAGCATAACCAATGGACACAAGACACTGGGGGGCATGGGAGGCGAGGGGAGGGTCAAGGGGGAAAAAAGGGGAGACATATATAATACTCTTTGTAATACTTTAAGCAATAAAACAATTTTAAAAAAGAATAAATAATATCAAAATAAAAAAATAAAAAAAAATGATGAGAGGGAATCATCCTGCACGCTCCCTCACGGTTCATAGGTCAACACAACCACTGAGCTACACTGGCCAGGCAAATTATTTTTTCTCACCAACTAACCTCTATATGCCAACCAGCATCTAATCTGGACCCTCTGAAGAAACAGCAGGATATTCTCATGCCCACAGAAACACTGAGAGACTATACTGGCTCCAATGTGCTGCCTTCCTCAGCACAATCCTTAAACCCTTTAGATTATACATTACTTTTGCCCTAAATGCTGACCTTAGACACTGACCCTCTCATGAAATAGGACTCTGCCATACCATTTTATCACTTTTTTAAACTGAGCTAAATTTATAGCTTTTCACTGTCCAGCTCAATGAGTTTTGACAGATGTAAACCCCTCTGAATTATAAGATTTTGATACAAAATCAGCTAATTTAGATAAATTGAAAGATCCATACAACTGTTGGAAAGAGAATGGAGTTTGAAGTCAAGACAACTGGTTATCTAGCCTAGCCTCTGCCATTAACTAGCTGTGTGACTTTGGGCAAGTACCTTCCCCTCTCTGGACCTCGGTTTCTGATCTGTACAATGAGAAAGCTGACTCTAGGAGCCTCCTCCAGCCTTAGGTCCACATGACACGACGGGCATTGAACAAAGGTCACACAAGACTTCCTGAAATTATGCAGCGCTCCTATGTTCTGCTGACATTTGCAAAGTGAATGCACCTCACCCAGATCCTTCTAATCAAATTCCTGAAGGAGAGAAACTGAAGAAATAATCAATAATTGTAACAATAAACAAAGATGGCAGAAATCAGCCAAGCCAAGCCCTGCATCCTGTAGGAATGTACCAAATGCTTACAAATAAACCCTTCCCAAATGTTTGCTCCGGTACATTAATGAAAGGAGCTTCTGAAGGGATTAGCTTCAAATTCACAACAAGTACCAAAAACACACTGTTTGCCAAATAGGTTGAGTTTAGCTGTTTTGCTGTTTGGAAGCTAATGTGCCTTGCTAAAAGAGGAAAGGATTTCTCCAATAAAATAAGATGAATCCCTCATATTTATATCACAGTTTTTACTTTTAAAAGCCTTCTTGTTCCATTCCTCATCTGTTCTATGCATGGGTTCTATGGTAAAAAGCAAAACAGGGATATGTGCTCCTTTTTTCAGGTGAGGATCCTGAGGCCGGGAAAGATGTGAAGTGAATGTTCTCACAGTCACTAGTGAGCTTACCCTTCTGAATTCTCAGGCCTGTGTCTTTGGGCTGGATCCCACCACTGTGTTTTTACAAACCAACCAACCCAGAGAACAGAGTCCAAGAAGATCTGAATAAAATAATAAAAACAATAAGAACACTCATAGGCAGTAGTTAATGGTAACAGACATTTACTGCCTCCCTGCTAGGTATTTTTACTTGTAATACTCCCAACAGCCCAACAAGTGTTCCCCTCTTTTACAGAAGACGAAATCGAGGCACAGAGAGGGTGCCCGTCTTGCTCAAGCAAACACAGCCAATAGGTTGCAGAGGTGGGATTCCACCCAGGCCGCCTGGCTCAGAGCCCAGGCCCTTTGCCCTATGCTGCACTGCCTCATGTTTCACGATGCTGCTGATTAAAGAACTTTCTAAACAAAGCTATTCATTGGCGAGGTGAGCCGCCAGAGAAGCAGTGAGGCCCTGACGGAGCACTTCAAGTGGATCACTGCTGGGCAATGTTTAGAGGGAAGTTAGGCTTAAGGCAGAGAGCTGGCTCCCCATCCTGGAAGGTCCCTTCTAACCAGAGATTAGAGGATTTGGTGAAATGTCTCTAAAATTCCAGTGTTTCAGTTCAGGATAGTGACAAATCCTCCTGGCCCTTGGGTTTCCAGGTTGAACACCCTCTCCCAGCCCACCCTTCCTGCCAGCTGGGAGAACAGAATGGATCATCCTGGAAATCTGACAGCACGGTCCCTAGCCCAGGGACTGGGGACAGGCAACAGCAGAACACTAAATTACAGCGTGCCTGCTGCCTGATTAAATCAATGCACCGTGTGCAGTGCTGATGGAGATACAACTCAGCAGGCTCACTCCTGGGTCTGAGGCCCAGATGTTAGTCACAGAACCACAGTCAGAGCTCCAGGGGTTCTCAGCAGCACCTCCTCCAACCACTTCATTTCACACACGGGGAATACAAAGGCCCAGAGAAGGAGAGCAACTTGCCAGAGGATACACAGCATTCAGTCAACAAAATATTAAGTACCTACTATGCCAAGCACTGTGCTTAGGACTGGGGACACTAAAGAGTGAACAAAATAGCCACAAGCTCAAGTCTCGCAGAGATTATACATTGTTGCAGAAATGGGCAAAAAGCAGGTAAACACATAAAATCAGAGATTCTGATCTGATATGAGGGACATGGAGTACATGCGGCAAGTAAAGGGAGGTCTCTCTGAGAAGGGGCCGTTCAAGCCGAGGCTTGAAGGATGAGAAGTATATGGTATTTGTGTGTGTGTGCATGTGTTGGGGGCTATGTCCCAGAGCCCTCAGGCTGGGATGAGCTCCATGTATTTAAGGAGACAGCACATGGCAAGGGTTGGGGAGAGGAGAAGAGAGGGGAGGTCGGAGGAGGGTGAGTCTGGAGCACAGAGGGTTTTGTGGGCAAGGAAAGAGGTCTGGAGTTTATTCTTGTTGCAATCTGAAGCTATTGGAGAGGTTTTGCAGAATAGTGCCCTGGCATACAGGAGCAAATCACTGAACTTCTGTGGGGCTCGGTTCTTCAGCTGCCAACTGGGACAATCACGTTTGTCCTGTCTCCATGAAAACTCTTTGAGAAATGTAATGTGATACAAATAGAAGGTGGGCTGCTGTGAGGTAAGGCATACCAAAGGTGCTTAATAGACGACACTTAACTGTATGGAGGGGATTTGCAATGATGTGGAGAAAGCACTCATAATATAGAGTTGGGGGGTGGGCAGCAAAATATAAAACTGCTGAATGTGCAATATGATCTCAATTATGTAAAATATACATAGAAAGAAAGGCTAGAAGAAAATACTTCAACATATTGCCAGTGATTGCCTCTGAGTTGTGGGCTTTTTTTGTTTTATTAATCCTTACCTGAGGATATTTTTCCATTGATTTTTAGAGAGAGTGGAAGGGAGGGGGAGAGAAACATCAATGTGAGAGAGACACATCAATGGGTTGCCTCCCACATGTACCCTTGACAAGGGCTGGGGATCCATTCTGCAACCAAGGTACATGCCCTTGACCAAAATCAAACCTGGGACCCTTCAGTCCCCAGGCTGATGTTCTATCCACTGAGCCAAACCAGCCAGGGCAGTTCTGGGCTTTTATGTGGGTTTTGCTTAGCTAGACAATATTTTTTTTTTTTTTGGCCCAGCCAGTGTGGTTGAGCGTCAACCTATGAACCAGGAGGTCACGGTTCGATTCCTGGTCAGGGCACATGCCCAGGTTGCAAGCTTGATCCCCAGTAGGGGGCATGTAAGAGGCAGCGATCAATGATTCTCTCTCATCATTGATGTTTCTATCTCTCTCGCGCGCTCCCTTCTATTTTTTAAAAAAAGTTATTGGAAATTAAAAATATTAAAAATATTTTGTTTGCTGAAATTAATGTATTTTAATTTTATATTTTATCATTTAAAAGTACAGTGGAACTTCATTTCTCGAACGTCTCCCATCTCGAACAATTCGCTTCTCAACCTGACAACCTTTTCATGCTGGTATCTATATAAGTCTCTCAAGTGTCAAACAAAGGAGAGAATGTGCAAATATTAGTCAGTTTACCACTATTAAAATCTCAGGATATTGTGCAGTGAATATTTTCTCTTTTTTTTTTTTGCTTTTGTTGCTGCTTATAATTATTGTTAAATTTTCATTTTTTACTGTACATATACTTTCCTTTTTGTCAAATTTTCATTTACATTTCATGTCCTTTTTGTTTTTAAAGTGTTTATTTATAGGTTAAACAGTACAATAGACATGTACTGTATATAAGAAAGGGTAAAACAGAATCATTTGGGGGTCTGGAACAGATTAATTCAATTTATATTATTTCTAATGGGAAAAAATGATTCAGTTTTCCAACAGCCTTCCAGAATGAATTAAGTTTGAGAAATGAGGTTCCACTGTACATATATAATGTATATATTTATTACACCCATGGTTTCACTTTCCATGGTTTCAGTTACCCACGGTCAACCACAATCCGAATATATTAAACTAGGGGCCCAGTGCACGAATTCATACACCTTGAAAGGAACTGTGGGCTATGAGGCTGCAGTGTGCACAGGGGTGGGTCTCAGCCCATCCTCCGCACCCCTGCCCGGCCACTCCCGCCATGGCCCCGGTCCCATCTGCTGGCAGCTCCGCTCCTGCCACCACATGGAGCGATTGGGGCCAGCGCCAGCAGCAGGTGCGAGTGGCTGCCAGCCCTGATCGCCTCTCAGGAGCAGGGGGAGGTGGAGAAGCCCTCAGGGGCCATCAGGGCCGGCAGCCGCCGCTTGCACCCGCTGACAGCGCTGAGCGATCAGGACAGCACTGGGCACCGTCAGTGGGTGTGAGTGGAGCCGGCGCTGGCAGCAGGTGTGAGTGCTGGGTGGGACCATGGCACGCGGGAGCAAAGAATTTTCAGTAACCACCAGAGCCTCACCCCAATGACAGTGACCGGCACCCCGTCTTGGTCTGGCGCCCCACCCCCACTCACCTGCTCCACCATCCAACCGTGGCCAACACCCGCCATGTTCCACACGCACCCCCTGGTGGTCAGCACACGTCATAGCAACTGTTTGGGTGTTTTGCTGTTCGGTCTATTTGCATATATTATATATATATATATATAAATTCTAAAAATAAGTCAGATGTTTTAAATTGCGCACCATTCTGAGTGCAGGATGAAATCTTGAGCTGTCCCACTAGGGATGTGACCCACCCTTTTGTCCAGCACATCCACACTACATATGCTACTCAGCTGTTAGTCACTTAGTAGTTGTCTCAGTTATCAGATTGGCTATCACACACACAGTCACATAACTTTTATTACAGCATAGTGTTATATTTTTCCATGTTATTATTAGTTATTGTTGTTAATCTCTTACTGTGCTTAATTTATAAATTAAACTTTATTTTAGGAGTGGATGTATAGAAAAAACCAGTACGTATGGGATTCAGCACTATCTGCATTTTCAGGCATCCACTGGGGGTCTTGGAACACATCATCCTTGTATAAGGAGGAAGTACTGTGCATATATATGGCAGGGAGAACAATTAGTGGGAAACTTATCATGACACCACCTGAAAAATGCAGGAATGCCAGGGAGGGTAGCAAGGCTGGAGAAAGAGGCTGCCTAGGTAGACAGGAGGAGAAGGGGGCTGGGATGGTGCCTGTCTCTAACTCAGAGTAGTGAATGTGTTAAAAGTTAATTCTCTATCAGACCATCTTCACTGCAAACCCATCCTGTTGCTTTACCAACTCCCTTGAGCAGCTTGGACTGTCTGAGTCTACCTCCTTATCTGTAAAATGGGGATAATCATACTTACAGAGAAGGGTTGCCCTGGGGGTTAACCAGGTATTATGGGAACAGTCAGCACCTTCCCTCCCTCCTCATCTTACCCGTTAACTATTACTGTCTACATCTGCTTCCCAAGAGGAGATCTAGGCTGAGCCTCCTCCCATGAACTGAAGTAAGTTTCTTGGCATGTGCCAGAAAGCCCAAGAGTCCTTAGGGTTTGGAAAAACACTCCCCAGCTGGCACTGTTTGTTTTGGCCGAGGCCCCTGCCTTTGCTGACCCCACCCACTCCTCCATGTCAGTGTAAAGAGGCCTCCTGCCCAGGAGCCCCTCATATCAGAAGCAGATAAGTGACACAGCCCAAGTTCTCCCAGAAACACAAGGTCCTTTGGAAAATCAAACTCAAAGAGGAATAAAACTGCACATCCACGTGTGTTAAATTTTCCTTCCTAATAAACACAGATAACTCATGGGTCCTCCACCCCCCCCCGCCCCAAATAAAAGACAGAATAAAGTATCTTTCTTCACACTCATAAACCAGATGGACAGGTATTATGCTTTTCACTTTGTGGATGGGGCAGTGGTCAGCAAACTGCGGCTCGGCAAACCGCGGCTCACGAGCCACATGCGGCTCTTTGGCCCCTTGAGTGTGGCTCTTCCACAAAATACCGGCTCTTCCATAAAATACCAACTTCTGCGCATGGGCTATGAAGTTCAATCGCACTGTATGTGTGCGCCCGCACATGGTATTTTGTGGAAGAGTCACACTCAAGGGGCCAAAGAGCCGCATGTGGCTCAAGAGCCGCATGTGGCTCGAGAGCCGCGGTTTGCCGACCACGGGAATAGAAGCCCAGGAAGGAGGCAAAGCCAGAGATGAGACCCAGGTTATAAACCAGGTCTCCCGGCTCTCTAATCTCTCATTTGGCTTCCTCTGTCTTTCCTTAGGACGTTGCCAGGACCAGGAGCACAGGCACCTAATTTATTACAAATCGGTATTTGGACCTACTTTGTCATTTTTATATTTCAGGTTTGATTTTCTCACTCTGTGTGTCTATGTGTTTTCAGCACATGACGTGTCAAAGTCATGAGTACAGCACAAGTTAGTCTGATCCTTGTCCCTTTCTGCTTAAATAATATGCTGTCTTACCTCTTTTATGGGCCTGAGGTCACCTATTGCTTAATTAGTTGGTCTGTCCCCCCAACCCCACCCCCACCCTCCCCAATTAGAGTTTACCTTTTGGAGAGACAGGATTCAAGTTTTTCATTATCTTCCCCAGGCCTATGTATTTGATGGGTTCTTTATAAATGCCTGTGGATATCACAACGGAGGGAAGAGAGACAGACCTTACAGTGATGTGGTGGGTAAGAAGGCCTGTAGAGTTAGACTGCCCTGAAAAAGCCCACTCTGATATCTGGCTGCTGCCTGTGACTCAGGCACTCACCTTACTTTCCTTTCTGAACTTTGTAGGTGTTTGTAACTGAAGATAATTAACACCTGCAGGGCCTACCCTAGTGCCTAGCACAAAGTCAGAACTCAAATATCTGTAGAAAGAATTAATACCTATATCATTAGGTTATTGGGAAGATTAAAAGAGATAATTAATATCAAGTATTTTTCATAGAACCTGGCATATAGTAGCTACTAAATAAAAGCTACTCTTAACTATTGGGTCATTACTAGTATTAGAACTAAACACATGCATATAGAATGCTGCAGTGGGTTAGGAATAAATAAAGCCTGAGTTCAAATCCCAATTCCATTATGCAGAAAAAGCTACTGGATTTAGGATCAGAATACTCAGGCGTGAGACCTGGTTCTGTCATGGACTAGTTATGCGACCTGGAATAAGTAACTGACTTCTCTCAACTTCAGTGTCATCATCAGCAAAGCGAGGAGACTGAGTAATCACTAAGATTCTTTTTTGCCCTAGCCAGTTTGGCTCAGTGGGTAGAGCATCGGCCTTAAGACCAAAGTGTCCAGGGTTCGGTTCCCGTCAAGGGCACATACCTTGGTTGCAGGTTCCTCCCAGGCCCGGGCCCTGGTCAGGGCACATGCAGGAGGCAACGAATTGATGTGTTTCTCTCACATCGATGTTTCTCTCTGTCTTTCCCTCTCTCTTCCACTCTCCCTAAAAATCAATGGAAAAAGATCCTCTGGTAAGGATTAACAACAAAAAGAGTCTCTTTTTTCTAGCTCTAACAGCCTCAGTGTAAGATGTAATCTCATGCAGGTCCCATTTTCTCTGGCCCCAGTTTGCCCATCTGTAAAATGACACTCAGTGTTTAGAAGCCCCTTTCTAGGGCAGGTGAAGCCCAGGATGTGTAGATCCCAGTGCCCCTCCAGCCTCTACACAGCAGGTGCTGGTAGTACTTGTTCAGCTCAGACTGACTGCTGAGGGGTGTGAACCAGTTACTTGTCCACACAGAGCCCTGGTCCCCTCATGAACTATAAGGGGCACCTTTCCCTCTCTACCTCCAATTATAGGAATACTAGAGGCCCAGTGCACAAAAATTTCGTGCACTCGGGGGGAGTGGAGGGGCATCCCTCAGCTCGGCCTGTGCCCTCTTGCAGTCCGGGAGCCCTCAGGGGATGTCTGACTGTGGCCTAAGCCACAGTTGAACATCCTTAGCGCTGCTGTGGAGGTGGGATAGGCTCCCACCACCGCCACTGCACACCAACTTTCAGCTTGGCTTGTGGCTGAGCAGCGCTCCCCCTGTAGGAGCGCACTGACCACCAGGGGGCAGCTCCAGCACTGCGCCCCCCCCCCCATTGCCCCTCCGCCGCAGCCTGCCGCTGTCCCACACCCCTGTTGTTCCCCTGTTTGGTCAATTTGCATATTAGGCTTTTATTATATAGGATTGGAAAGAATGACCAACCATGACCATTATGTCCCATATTAACAAAGTTTAGAGAGGGCCTCATGTAAAGAACATCTTCAGAATTTATTTATCAATAAATACAATAAAAAATTATGCATTCCAGCCCTAACCGGTTTGGCTCAGCGGATATAGCATCGGCCTGTGGACTGAAGGGTCCCAGGTTCGATCCCGGTCAAGGGCATGTACCTGGGTTTTGGGCACATCCCCAGAAGGGGGCGTGCAAGAGACAGCTGAATCGAGTTTCTCTCTCATCGATGTTTCTAACTCTCTATCCCTCTCCCTCTCCCTTCCTCTCTGTAAAAAATCAATAAAATATATTTTTAAAAAAATTATGCATTCCAGTAGCATTTACCTTGGAATTAAAGGTATATATAATGCAATTATTAAAAATTGTGCTTAAATTCACTCAGATACCTTTAATCATTACCTTCTTTAGTACCTTTTTTTTTTTTAGGGGCAGAGAATTATGAATTTATTAGGTGATCTGGAAAACCAGATGGGCTGAGCCCCCAAATGGTGCCAGCCTTTAGTACTTCTTTTGAAACACTGGCCTCAGTCTCTGTAATTTACACAGCTCTTTGACTTACATTGACTTACTTGACTCCCCACAAAAGCTCAGAGGGTAGAAGCAAGTCAGGCATTATTTACCCCCATTTTTTCCACCAGCAAAGGGGACCGAGGAAGTGTGAAGAGTTGGCCACCTTGCAGAGTTCAAGTTATGGGAGAGTTGGGATTAGACATCAGATTGTCCCCACCAGCACCTCTCCTGGTTACAGCAGCCCTACAACCAGCCTTGGCCTGTGGGGCAGTTCCAAGAAGCTTTTCAATAAGCAGGTTGCGAGTTCTAACTGTCTGGGAGACTGCCAACATTTCCAGGCTGCTCTGTCTTGAGCAGGTGGGATCACAGCCTGATCCCAGTCAGAGGCCAGAACGTCTCCAAGTGGAGTGTGGGACCACCTGGTGGGTAAGCACCTAAGGAGTCTTATTGGACATGCAGATTTCTGGGTTCAATCCCAGATAGGCCCGATTCCAAATGCTGTGGAATCTGCGTTCAAAATTTCCCCTTATTGTCCAAACTAAAGTAGCTGAAATAGTCTAACCTATTACTGTAGTCACTATTGTCTTCACAGATACTAGGCAAGAACTTGTTTATCACATACTTTTATTGTCTCTTTCTCCACCTTAAATGTACACTCCATGAGGATAGGGACTTTGTTAGCCTGGTTTATTGCTAAACCTGGGTTTCCTAGAACCCAAAGGCCCCCACAGTACGAGGTCTGTAAATATTGATTGAAATGAGCGCGCACGAAAATTCGAAACCAGTCATACCCCCCTCCTTCGTTGTACAATAGGGAAACTGAGGCCCGGTGAGTTAGTGACTGCTGCGGAGTCCGCAAGGGCCGGGATAAAATCTCAGACCTCAGGAGTCGCAATCACGAGTTGGTTTAACTCTGCCCCCAGCAATGTGTTAGAAAAAAAAAATGAAACCCGCTTGAAAGAAAAGACATTTCCTGCCCCTAAAAACCCAGTTTCGGGAGTTCGGCCGGGTTGGGAGCTGCTGGTGATTCAATTCCCACTTCCTAGGCGCCCCGAGCCTTCGTCTAGGCTTCAGGACCCGCCTCTCGGACCCGGCGTCAAACCCACCTCCGTGCCCGCGGGGTCGGCAGGACCAGAGCACAGCGCGCAGAGGTGAGGGCGGCTCGCCCAAGGTCACCCGGGCGG
>NW_005362269.1:4554586-4554985 GCF_000412655.1 Myotis brandtii
GGGAGCGGGTGGCGCTGGTTTCGGTGAAAAGAGCTCTCGCCGCCGCGTGGTCTGAGAGAGACGGTTTCCAGCCCCAGCCTTCCTCGGGGAGCCCCCTCTCCCCACTCCGCCCCACGCTCCCCGCTTCGGTAGCGTTGCGAGCCCCACGTTGTAGATGTTCAACGAGCTCATGTCACGGGCCGCAGAAGGGCCGGCGATGAGCTCACGGGCTCGGGATTGAGAAGTTAACAACTTTTGTTCTCGAGTGCATGGCATCAGGCAGTAGAATCGCCATTGGTGACGGCTTGCGGGGTCGGTGAGGAGAGAATGAAGAGAAGAGGAAACCCAACGTGTCATTGAAGTCGGGGGTTTCCCTCCTCGATCCCGGGGACCTTCCGCCTTGAGGGAGCCGGGCGGCCC
>NW_005362269.1:4555414-4631859 GCF_000412655.1 Myotis brandtii
CGGCATTCCTCCGCAGCGGGACAACGTGGTGCCTTCCCGCGCGGGGAGCGGCATGTGGCCGCCGACCGGCGCGCTCCTGCTCCCTGGATTTCTGGGTCCTCTTGGGCCGGGTCCCCGGGGAGGCGGAGGTGCAGGGAATCCTCCGGGAGCCGTGTCAGCGCGGGGCGAGAGGCGGTGCTAACATGGAGGCTCGTCTGGGCCTCCCTGTGCCGAGAATAGCCGGCGTCTGGGCTGGGAGCACGCCCTCTGCTCCCTTTGCCGTGCTGGCGCGGAGGGGCGTCGTGCAGGCGTCTGGATTCTTTGGTTTTGGGTCCTTTTGAAGTTGGCCAGGACCACAACCCGATTGTAGCCGAATGATGGCCTGTGGCCGTGGCTCTAGTGCTGGTTCAAAACTCCTCCCCTCCTGCAGTCGCCGGTTGAGGCTGACGGCTTTCAACCATCAGAATGGGGCAAGTTGAAGGGATCTTACTGCCTTCACAGGCAAGGGAGTGGAATCACTGGTAGTCCCAGGAAAACCAGAACAGTTAATTCTGAAAATGGCGTGTTGCAATTTTTATTTCTTTTAAGGTTGCTTCATTCGGAGGAGGGGACATTTGGGGTTTACTAAAGTACCTCAAACCGTGCTCTTCCTTCTGCCCTCTCCCCCCCCCCCCCCCCCCCTTTCCCTCCAGAGCTCTCTTATGCAAAGGGCAGTGCTGAAACCTCCATTTTCTTGCATATCCCTCCTGATCCACCTACAGAGGGAGGGAGGGAGGGAAAGCAGCTTTAAGACACTCTTTGGTCCTTCCCCTCTTTAAATTCAAAGGGGTATAATCATCCCCAGGAGAGAGCACTCCTCAGAAGTTTAAATGGGGCTACTCACCCTGGCGGCTGCTGCTGCTTAGCCAATGGTGAACCTGCCTTGTGGGTTTTAAATCAGCCATGACATCAGGTGGTATTGTGTGCCTGAGCTGGTATTTTGTGCAAGTCCAGGGGCCCTTGATAGGGTGCGTCACTGGGGTTATTGATCGTGGGAAGAAAACAGTTTGGCTGACATCTCATCTCACCTTTTCCTCCAAGTGGAGAAGACAACTTGCTTTAAATGCCCAAAACAAAATTCTGAGTCGGGTAGATTTGCTCGGTGCTTGTTTTTCTGAAATCTTGAGGCAAAAGATTGTCTACTCGTTGGGTTTGGAATAGTCTCTGACAGACTAACTGAATTAATTTATCAACTTCTGTTTAAGCCTGTAGTTAGGGCTCAGATGCTTTTTGAGGGAGAATTTTGTGATTGACTTGTCTGGTAAGGTTAGATGGGCCTTTCTTTGGCGTCTACCTGGAACTCTAAGGCCCTTTTCCAGCCCTGATTTTATTTGCAGTTTGGACAAGTTTAAATGTGACACCAGTGGAGTGGCAGTGTGGTCTTGGGAATTTTGCGTTCTGTGATGCATGTTTTTGGGAGTCTACAGAAATGAGTCCCTCAGAAGCAGGCTAAAGGCTTTCCAAAGCTTGCTGCAAATGCCTATTTTTAGCTCTCCTTTTGGCTCAGATGCTAGTGTTTTAGTTCTTTAAGGGACACGTGCAGTAACTAGTAATGAAAGGTATTTTTCGATATTCCCCCCTTGTTTGGGTTTCTCTTTTCTGGCTTAAGCCTCTGTGTCTTATATTTGTTGTTTCAAATCTTGGGATTTGCATTTTGGCTTTTTATGTTTCCATCCCCTAGAATATTTTGAAAAATTTTTTTATATATATATGTGTGTGTGTGTATATATATATACATATACATATATATATATATATATATACACACACACACACACACACACACACACAATTTATATTTATCCTAGCCACAACTCTTTAAGTACAAGAGACACAGGATGTCTTAGTTAAAAGCAGAAATGATATATAGCATAAGTTCTGGGGTCAAAACTGCATGGGTTCAAATGCCAGCTCTTACCATGTCTAGCTGTGCCTCCTTGGACAATAAGTTCCTTAACCATTCTGTGCCTCAGCTTCCCCATTTGTGTACTAGGGGTTAAATCATGATTTATCTGCTTCTTGGGGCTGTTGTGAGCATTCACCATGATATGTGTAAAGCATTTATTTAGCCCAGTGCCTGGCATGTAGCTGTTATACCATGTCTGGGAGACTGAGACTATGGGACTTTTCGGGACTTTTTCTGGGTCTCCATTTTCTCCACTTGTAAAAAGAGGGAGTTGGAGAACACTTGCTCTTTCTGGTATTGTATCAGTACTCCAGGAAATATATGGGATCATCTCCTTAAATATGGACTTTTGTTTATCTACAGACAAAAAGAGCATGGTATGGATAATCTTAAATGTTGGTTACCCAAAGAATTGGCTATTTTTGCTTTGGAATGTGGTGTGATGACTGTTTTAAAAATAAGTTTTAACTTGTTTATTTGCCTTTCATTAAGATTATCTTTTGGGAGAGTGCACGTGTGCTCTCTGGGCTGTGGGGAAAAGGCCATTGTGACTGAAGTAAGTGTACTAAATGCATGTTGAGACTTTGAGAATGTATCCTCATTCACTAGAAGCCTCCACTCACCTCAGTGTGGGAATCAGTGGGTTGGTTTTGTAGCACCTTTGACTTAAAACTAACCAATGCTGAAGTCTTTTTCTTGATTTCTCTTTAAAGGAAAGTCAGGGGCAGGGTCCGAGACTTGAGTGTTTATGTTCTGGGTGTCACTTTTTTCTGTGTCCCTTTGAAGTATAGCTAATCTTGGCTAGCCCATGACAACCCCAGGGACCCTCCGCCCCACTGAACTGGCCTCAAATAAACCTTCTATTCCCTTTCTTTACTTTCCTTCCTGGGTCTGGGCCCTTCCTCAGGTCTCCCACACCTTTGCACTGGGTGGGGCATCTGCATATCTGTGTGAAGACCTTCCTCATAGCCTCAGACCTACTTCAGCTCCTGGTTCCTCCTTCCCCACCATTAGAAGTAGACTGGATGCAAGTAAGAGCTTTGCCTGGAATCATACAGACTGCACTTTTGAGCTCCAGCTGCTGCTGCTTTTTCTTTATTGAGATATAATTGCCATGTAATATTATATTAGTTTCAGTTGTGCAACCTAATGATTCTATATTTGTATATATCCAGCTTTGCATTTAACTTGCTGTGCAATCCTGGGTGAATTACTCAGTCTCTCTGAGCCACTGATACTCTCAAAATGAGAAAATGATAGTTAACTATTTCAGAAGGTCATGAGAATTAAAGAAGGTGATATTAATAAAGCCCGTAGCATAGTGTCAAGCTCAGAGTATCTGTTAAGTGCTACTTACTTAATAATTGCAGTTTTAAATTTTTTTTTAATAATAAATGATCGCCATTATTAAGATCTGTTCCACTTCTGATTCTGTTCATGGCCTGCATTATGGAAACCAGCAACCCCCATGCTTTCTCTGTTTCTTCTGTAAAATGAAAGAATTGGGTTAGGTCTAAATGTCAGGGGTTTTTTTTTGTTTTGTTTTGTTTTTTGTATCAAAAACACTTTTTACATAAAACCTCTCCCCACAAAAGAAAGAAGCCAAAGCAGAGCTTTTCTTTGTTGTTGTTTTTTTTTTTTCTTTTAAATGTGTATGTTTATACCTCCTGTAGTAGGAAAAACTCCAGTTTTGAATCCAAACTCAGGGCTGGAGTGACACTTTTGCTCCAGGAACTTAGGCTGTTCACTTGGGGGTGCATATCAAACTGTGGAAAACCAGACATTATGTATGTGCCTTACAATGCTATAGTAGAAAATACACAGCACTGTCTATAAAAATCCTGCCTCCCCAAATAAAAATTGAACCTAAACCCAATAGAACCGTAGTTCTGTGGGGTTAGAGAAACACATTGATTGACCGTGAGGTAGAAGTTATCCTACTCCTGAATGTGTGGAATTCTACAGCACAGATTATTTTATCAGTCAGTAAATGGCATTTTAAAAAGCAACTGTTACAGATGAGAAGAGTTGAAACATCAGATATACTGTGTGGATCTTGTTTGGATCCCAATTCGAACAAACCAGTTATAAGACATTTTGGTGATGTTGAGGAGATCTGATCATTATATTGTATTAAAGAGTTATTTGTCAGGGATGATAGTGGTTTTGTGATTGTTTTTTTTTGTTTAAGCTCCATCACTGATTGTATAATACTAGAGGCCTGGTGCACGAATTCATGCATGGGTGGGGTCCAGCTGGCCGGCTTGCCCCATCGGGCTGTGGAGAGTAGGGGCCTCAGAGGTTGGCCACCGGCCCATCCCTGATTGGGGCTCGATTGGGGTGGGGCCAGCAGGGGCGAGCAACCTTGGGCGGTTGGCCTGCCGGCCCCTTCCCCAATCAGGATTGGGGAGTGCCAGCCAGGGGGAGGGGCTACGGGAGGTTGGTGTGCTGGCCCTGCCCCAGATCCCGTCGGGGGCGGCCGGTGGGGGGGGGGGGGAGGGGGCATCCCCCAATTGACCTGTTGGCTGGCCACAGTGTGCGTCATAGGGACCAGTCGTTCTAGTCGTTCGGCGTTCTGGTCACTTGTCTTTTATATATATATATATATAGATAATCAGTTCTTTTGGCTAAGAACTGCTGGGTTAGCCTAGATCAGTGGTTCTCAACCTTTCTAATGCCGCGACCCTTTAATACAGTTCCTCGTGTTGTGGTGACCCCTAATTTCATTGTTACAAATTAAACATAATTAAAGCATAGTGATTAATCACAAAAACAATATGTAATTATATATGTGTTTTCCGATGGTCTTAGGCGACCCCTGTGAAAGGGTCGTTCGACCCCCAAAGGGGTCACGACCCACAGGTTGAGAACTGCTGGCCTAGATAAACGAGGGCTTACACCTCTTTTCCTGTAGTTCAGATCACTTTCTCCTTTTCTAAAGAATGCACACAATTAGGGAGGAGGTAGGAGAGGTCTTCACCTGCAATCTCCAGCTCCCAGGCCCCCTCTCCTGGGCAGGGAGTTTGAGTTTTACACCAGCTGGGAGGTGAGTGCCTGCTAGAGAGGAAGGGGTTAGGGGTCGTTAGGAGGTGGTTCCAGGCCCTTGGGAGGTGGTGGGCACTTTCATCTGTCTTGAACTCTGACTCTCCCAAGAGGCAGAGTCTCTTGGCTGACCCATCGCATTTGGAATGGGACCTAGGCAAGAGTTTTATAGCTGTTACTCAGCTCAGCACTGTTTCCCTCCCTTTGGGAGGTGGGTAGGGAGAAGAGGCGGAGCCCGGCCTGAAACCACAAAAACCTCTTTAAAATGGAGAGCTTGGCAGATGGGAGTGCCCCTGTTTGCAAAATCCAAGACAAGCTCAAAGGGGGTAATTAGAGTTTTGGGACCTCAAGAGGGCTCACAGGTGCCTCAATCTGGACTCACAAACCTCCCTGGCTGGTCCAGAGTGACCTAAGGGAGTGGCCAGGAGAGAGCTCAGCCTTACTTTGCTGGGGGTTCATGATAGGAAACAAGTTTTGATACCTGGCTGGTGAAAATATTAGGAAACAATGGGGCAAAGGGGGTAGGTGATGGGGTTTAATTCAGAACATGGGCAAAATACTTCTCTCTGCTCTCACTTAGTGACCTTAGCTTGCCTCACCTCTGTTTTTTTATTCACAGAATGGAACTAACCCTTATGCTGAGATTCTTTTGAGAATCAAATTGATACTGAGTATGGGGGAGCTCAGTTCAGAAGTTAAAATGTCCCATACAAGCCCTGGCCAGTGTGCCTCAGTTGGTTGGCGCATCATCCTGTACTACACCAAAAAGTGCTGGGTTTGCCCTAGCTCGTTTGGCTCAGTGGATAGAGCGTTGGTGGCCTGCAGACTGAAGGGTCCTGGGTTTGATTTCGGTCAAGGGCACATACCTGGGTTTCGAGCTTGATCCCTGGTTAGGGGCATGCAGGAGACAGCCAATCAATGATTCTCTCTCATCATTGATGTTTCTTTCTCTCCTCTCCCTTCTCTGAAATCAATTAAAAAAATACATTTTTTTTTAAAAACCAAAACAAAAAGTGTCGGGTTCGATTCCCAATTAAGGCAAATACCAAGTTTATGGGTTCCATCCTGTTGCGAATGTGGAAGGCAACATATCTTTCCCTCCCTCTTCTTTTCTTTTCTTTTCTTTTCTTTTCTTTTCTTTTCTTTCTTTTCTTTCTTTCTCCCTCCCTCTCTCTAAAATCAATAAAAAGTAAAATGTTCCACACATATGTAAGTGATTTATATTCCAGAAGATGCATTCCCAAGCTAGATATATCTAGTTAGAGGTAATCACCTATTCTGAGAGGTTATCCATGCCTTTCCTAAACGAGGATGGATAATCAGGAGTTAGCTTAATTTTTAAGTAGCATTATTTGTGATAGGTACTAGAACCAACTGGCTAACTTCCTGTGACAGATAGCTTAGGGCGTCTCTCTCCGGGAGTTTTTCAGAATCAGGACAGTCTTGACGTGGTACTTTTTTTTTGGCTGCCCCTTTGGATTAGCAAAGTCCTGATGGGGGTGGGTGGGTAGTGAGGAGTGTGGACCTTAACTGATGAATTTTGTACAGCTTGATGTATGAATGTCATGTATGGTGAAGGGCTCCCCAATCTCAGTTTGGGTTACTGTTGGGAAATTCAATGACCCCTCCATCAGAAGCCTTGTTTATAGGGTACTCTGTAATAACCTTCCAAAATTGTCCTCCAGACATAATGCTATTCAAGGTAGCCTTTTCTCTTCCCTGCTTTAAAGTTAAGTTGCAAGCCTTTCAGAGGAACTGAAGTCCCACAGTGGCTGGGAGTCTCAGTTCCACCCCCTACACTCGGCTCCACTTCAGGCAAAACCCAAACCAGGCTACTATTCCATCCATGTAATTGGTTTCTTTCCCTCATATTGCTGTTAATATATATATACAGAAGAAAAGCAGAGACACAACCCAAAGTGGCAGAAAGACACCAAAGATGGAATGAGAGGGTTTCTGTACAAAGCATCGAGCCTATATCTCACTGACATTCTATCATGGGGCATTCCTAAGCACCGCATTGTGGGCTCCTCACTGCAGGACTGTACCCCCCAGTGATTCTTCAATCCCTCTCCCCGCCCCAACTCTAGAGATGCATGACAGCCCAGGGCAGGGTCAGAAGAGTTGACTCTAAGAAGTAGCATGGGCCACCTGGTGGATGATTCATCCACCTGGTCTGTGTATGGTTTTTGCTTTCCTTGTCACACACAGCTTATTGAAGCTCCTGAAAACCCTGAGATTAATAATGGTGATATCATAGTTAGCATTTACTGGGTGCTTTCCATGTTCTGTCCATGTAATCTCAGCAGGTGAGCTTTTTATGCCTACTTCACAGATCAGGAAAATGAGGCTCAGGAGAGGTTAACACATTAAGCGCCAAGCCTGTTTTGTCTTCCTTTCTGTTTAGTCTGCGCTCTCAGATTTCATCAATATGCTGGCGGCCAGAGACTGATGAGGTCCAAACGGAAGGTATAGTGTCAGTCACCGGTGACTGACATGGCGCTTAACGTGTTAATAAGCAGCTCTGTTTTTATATGATTTATTAGACTAAGCCTTGGGCTCATCCTTGACTGTTTCTCTATTTCTCTATCACCTCACATCTAATTTACATCCCTTTGGCTCCCAAAAAAACCTGTATCCAAAGCTAAATGCTTCTTACCACCTCCTCTGTTGCCAGCCTGGTCCACACAGCATTGCTTTCCCATCTAGATTGTTTAGCAGCCTCCTAACTGGTCTGTCACTCTTGCTAAAACCGCTCTTAAGGCATTTTATTATAGGGGAGTAAAATCAGAGGCCTCAGCATAACCTATAAGACTGCTTGATCTGGCTCCCCATACCATCCTTCTCCCCAAGCTCTGACATTCCCCCCCACTTTTACCTCCCAGCCACATTGCTTTCCCTGAGGCACATTCTCCTGCTTTATGGCTTTTGTTCTGGAATGCTCTTCCCCCTAGATAGCCACATGGCTCACACCCTCACTTTCTTCTGGTTCCTGTTCATATATCAATGTGATGGAGAGGTCTTCTCAGACCACCCTATATAAAATAGCACACTGCCACCTCTTACTCCACAGCCCCATCTCTCTTACCCTGCTTCATCTTCCTTCTTAGCTATTATCACCATTGGGTCAGAGACTTTGGTATTTGACCACTGCTGTATTCTCAGCACCTACAACATACCAGGCACAATAGTAGGCAGCTTGGTGAACATTTAATTAGGGAATGAATAGATGAATCTCACACTTTAACAGCAGCATTCAGCACATTTTGAGTCGCATACAGATGCCACAGTGAATAATAAAAGTCTGTGTTGGCAAGGAACATGCACGCACGATCCAGTATGGAAGGTACTGTGTAAGAAAGGTATGGGGCTCTTGGGAGTGCAGGAGGGGCACCCAACCAATGTAGGTCAGAGAAGTCTTTCTGGAGGAAGCAATGACTAAGCTGAAATGGGAAGAATGGGTAGGAGTTACCTGAGAAAAGGCCTCGTAAGAGAGCTCATTCTTGGTAGAGGAAAGGACCTGGGGTTCAGGGAACTGAGTAATTCCCTGTGGTTGTAATTAGATGATTGGGAAGGTAAATTCTGATTTGAATAGGAAGGTAGTTGAGAGTCATTGAAGATTTTAAGTGGCATAGTCAGATATTTTCTTTTGAAAGATCACTCTGGCCATGTGGCAGAGCCTCTTAATTTAAGAAATTAAGATGGCTTGGAGTTTCCTTCCTGATCCTTTGGGGCAATGTTCCCAGATTATAAAAGGGAACAGGCTTCCAAGTCATCCTGAATTGTAGTTCTTGGGCGATTATCAGCTGTCATCCTTAAGGGGTGTAGGGAGCGGCTCTGGTTTATGGGATTTCTCTGACCTTTCAGAAGGCCAGATTAGCTGTAATTCATCTCAGTTGCTGGAAGAAGCACAGTTGCTGAAGGACTGGCCTAGGTTGAGCTCATGCTTGAGCTTAGAGCCTCCAGTCTGCTTGTGTCTGCTGTAGAGGGCTAGCTAGACAGGAAGAGGTGGTGGCCTTGGAAGCAGTGGCAGGGAGACAGGCTTCCATGTGGCAGTTCCCACCTCCACCAGGGGAGGCACCCGTGTGGCAGGACTCTGCATCCAGGCTGCCTGCTACCAGTCACTGCAATTTGGCCCTGCAGGTTCTTACACAGGTAGCAACGTGTACAAGGTTTCCTTCCATCAGAGCCACCTCCCCTAAGCTGACTTCAGCTGTTGTAGTGATTTCCTGAGAAAGTATAGAGAGTTAGGCTTCTGCAGCCCCATGTCCAGTTGTCAACTCTGTTCCTATTGCTGTGCCCTCAAGGGGCTTGGGTTTCCTTCCCCTCCTTTCAGAGAAGGAATATAGAGCTGGAAGGGACCCTGTAGATCATTGAATCTAAACCTCTCACAGTTTAGGTACTAAAGGCCCAGAAAGGAAATAGGATTTGTTCAAAATAAGTCAATTCAAAGCAAGGCTGAGACTTGAACCCAAGTCTCTTGGTTCCCACTCCAGTTCTATTTTTACTCCACCTCTGGAGGAAAAAGCAGAATGGGGTAGTTGAACATGAACTTTAAACTCAGTCAACCACAGTTTCAGTTAACCCAGCCATTTACCAACTGAGTGCCCTTGGTGTAACTCCTGGGCTTCAGTAAATGGAGTTATATATAGTTGCCCACATAGTGGGATCATTGTTGAAAGTGAGTTAGGTGAATATGAGTGCTTAGCTGGAGTCTGGCAAAAAATAAATAAAATGCGATAATTGTAAGAGTATTGATGGTTTTCTTTTGAGACCTGAATTTGACCTGGGTCTTCAGTTTGCTAACAAAGGTAGGTGCTAAAGCCAACTTCCCTGGCTTCCTGGGTCCTCTACCTGATGATTCTTTCTGTGTGGTCCTGAGCCTACCCAGGAAGGCAGCCCATGCCGCTTCTTAGAGCCAGCTCTTCTGACCCTGCCCTGGGCTGTCATGCAACTCCGTAGTGGAGGGGAATTGAAGAATCACTGGGGGGTACAGTCCTGCAGTGGGGAGCCCACAATGCGGTGTTTAGGAATGCCCAGTGATAGAATGTCAGTGAGAGATGGGCTCGGTGCTTTGTATGGAAACCCTCCCATTCCATCTTTGGTGTCTTTCTGCCACTTTGGGTTGTGTCTCTGCTTTTCTTCTGTATATATATATTAACAGCAATATGAGGGAAAGAAACCAATTACATGGATGGAATAGTAGCCTGGTTTGGGTTTTGCCTGAAGTGGAGCCGAGTGTAGGGGGTGGAACTTAGATATGGTGAGAGCAAGGTTGGGTGTGGGAGACCGGTGCTACTTCTAGGGAATGTGGGAGGGAGACAGGAAATCAGGAATACACAAAGGGGGTGGCTCACTGGGACACATGCACATTTCTGTGAGGAGGGAACGGTTGAGGGAACTAGGGTTATTTTGTCCAGAGAATCAAAGCTTGGGGTGGGTAGAAATGCCTGTTCTGAAAAAAGCATTTGAGTAGACCTAATGTAGCCCTATGGGTGAAGCTCTTGTGGGAGGTAGAACATTAGTAGGTTTTGGCTCTGGCCAAGTAGTAACTTTGAAAAAATCCCCCCCAAATGTATTCAGCTGCCACAGGAGATACTGAATTTCTTGATGTGGTGATAATATTTGAACAGTTTGGGTGGCCCTGCAGCTGCAAATTTGCAAAGTAATTTCCTAGACTTGTTCATTCAGAAAATATTGAGTTAGGTGTCAGGCCCCAGAATTCAGGGATAAACAAGACACATTCCTTCCATGATTGGTTTGTATTTATTTATTTATTTATTTATTTATTTATTGGGGTGCCATTGGTCAACATGAACATGTAGATTTCAGGTGTGGGTTTCTGTGTTACAAGATCTGTATATTGTTTCATGTGCCCACTACCCAGAGTTAAATCTCCTGTCACCATATGTCAGCTTGATTTGGTTTATATCCTGGAAGTCACAAATGGGCAGCTTATATCTTATCTCCGCAAGTCCAGTCCAGCCTACTGACAGATTTTGACCTTGCATTAAAAAACAGTTTAAAGTGACCACCTAGATTTTAAAATTAAGAAAATTCATCTGGAAACCTAGAGATTTTCAGTTTTTCTTTAAAAAGCCAAACTCTGAACATACTCCCTCCCCCCCCCTCAAAATACAGCAAAAACATTGAGTTGTATACTTTAAATGGGTGAGTAGCACAGTATATTAATAAAGCTGTTACAGAAAAAAATGAGACGACCTGATCAAACAGCCTCTGTCCAATGCAGCCTACCTTTAAACAAGGATGCCAGCGTGAGGCCTATGGGCTCAGACTTTCTGGGTTTTATTGTACAAAGGAGAGAGGACAGTGTCCAGCCTATGAGCTAAGGAGCATACTCTGGGAGAAGAGTTTGAGAGGAGAGGGTAGGGAAGACTTTAAGGCCTAAGGCAGAAATTGCAGTTCTAGAGCGAACTCCTTAACTACCTCTTTGAGGGAGAATAAATGTGATGGAGAGACAGGACACCCCTGGGCATTGTGGCCTAAGGTTCTAGCAGTAAAAAGCTGTCTGAGAGCTAAGGGTTGGAGCTGTAAGGGCAACGGTTATGTACGGGCCCCAATGAGTCATTGTTCCCTTCACCCATCTGTGAAATGGGTACAGTCTTTGATCTCAGTCTTTAAGGTCCCTTCCAGCTCAGACACCCTGTTAGGTATGAGACCAGCTAAGGCAGATGTTATAGTGTCTTGGGCTAGAAAGGGGAAAGACCCTGGCTAGAAGCCTTGTGCATTATGGTCCTGCTTTCGGAGCATTGGAACTAATTGGAGCATTACATTTTCTCTGGGGACCACAATCACTGGAAAGAGGCTTCTCCAAGGCAGGGCTGCTCCTCACAATTGTTGGTGTGGGCCCTGTAAGGGGAGGCGGGGAGGGAGGAGTGGAGAATCTGGGCAGGAAAACTGGAGACCAGTCTTCTAGTCCCAGGTGTTTGACTCACTTGCTAAGATACATTGGGTGATCACTTACTGAACCTTTTTGGACTTCCTTTCCCTTTACTGAAAATGAAGGTGGTTGAGCCAGACCTTTCAAGGTCCTTTCACACTAGAATTAAGTTTGATATGTCAAATTGGAGATCAAGACTGCAGTTGGTGAGAAAAATTTCATCTAACGGGGATTGATTTCCCCACCCAATTGCACTGGCTTTGAGTGTCATCCCCAAGAATTTGGCCAAGGCTATGGGATTCTTCTACCTAGGCATGGGGCATTCTGACATAGGCTTCTAGAAAATGCTGGGCTAAGATGGGCTGCCCCAAAAGGTTGTGGGTGCCCTCAGAAGTGTGGAGACAGGGGTAGCTCATCTCTTAGCAGGAATATTATTGAGAAGATTCTGACATATCCTGTACATGGTTAAGTTGTGTGGTTGCTGAGACCCACCTTCTGGCCCTGAGGTTTAGAACCTAGGTCGGGAGGAGGCCAGAGTCAAAGTATTAACTGTCTCAGTAGAAGGGAAGTTGACCCATCTCAAGAAACTGAGAATTCAGAGACCTCAGGCTTATCTAGAGAACCACCAGGGCTTGAGCTTACCCTTTGTGTGAAAGGAAGGAACTTGACTGCCACCAAAGTGAAAGTCATTCATCTCATATTTATTAAATTACCTACTAAGTATTAGACCATGGGATTCTGATGGGAACAAGACTGAAGGAGCCTGCCCTCATAGTTTACATTCTAATGGGGAGATACAGTAAACCAACAAGGCAGTTCTGCTTATCACTGCCAAGCAAATCACCCCAAAAGTTAGTACAACCATTTTATTCACTGATTTGTGGGTCAGCATTTGGACAGGGCTCAGCCAAGTGATTCTTTTCTACATAGCAGTGGTAAAGGTGGCAGGTGTCCTGATCTGTAAGGTCCACCACAGCTTCACTCACATGTTTGGTACCTTGGCAGAGGTGGCTGAAGGCTGACTTCAGCTGGAACTGGAGTGCCCTCTCCAGCATGATGGGTTAGCGTGGTAGTACTACATATGGCTTAGGGCTCTCAGAGGGCGTTCCAAGAGACAGGGAGTAAATGCTATCAGTATCCCGAGGTCCTGGGCCTGCACACTGGCACAGCATCACCTTTACCATACTATGTTGATAGAGGTTACAGATTCTGCAGAGTGAAGGGAAGGGGACATGGGTCCTGCCTTTCCATAGAAGTGTTCATTTGCAGCCACCTTTAATACTATATGGCAGTTTCTGATAGTGGTAAGTGCTTTGTGACTGAAAGGCATTGTAATAGAAACGTGTTGGGGTGGGCGGGTTTGACTGGGGCAGCTTCTATCAAGGTGTCAGGGAATAATGCCTCTAAGGGTGAGCCAAGATGGCATCGATAGGTAGCCTGGTGATGAGCATTCTAGCCTAGAGGGACATCAAGTACTAGGTGGTAATGAGTTTAGAGTTCTCCAAGAAACGTAGAGGCCTGTGTGAGAGAGAGGTGAGGGGCTCAAAAAAGCAGAAAAGCAAGAGGCTTTTGGAGGCCAGCTTAGGAAGTTTGTGTCCTGTTCTGAAAACAGTGAGAGAGGTGGCATGATCTTGTTTCTTCAGGATTACTCTGTTCTGTTGAGATTGGACTGGGGTCAGGGCAGCAGGAGGACAGGTTGGAAACGGGGACCTCATTGGAGGCTTCTGCAGTAGTCCAGGAAAGAGATGAAAGGAATGGATAATGGCATAGTGACTTGGGTCTGATTTTTTTTTTTTTAAAGCTTTTTCCCCCCTGAGGCTAGGCCACTTGAAGAGGAAGTGTTCTGGTTGCTATTTCTTAATTCCTCTCTCCTTAAACTGTCCAGAAGCTTAGTTTGTCGAACTGTGCCCATTAATCAGAAGGGTGGCCTGAGGCAGGCAGATGTTTATTCTCCAGGTTCTCGGTCTCTTGGCCCCAGAGCTAAGGAAGTTGGTGTTTCCTTGCCTAGACCAACTTCCCCTGGCCTGTCCCAGGCTCCATGCCCCAGCCTGGAGGTGGAGTGAGGTGATGAGTGAATAGCATGGGGGCACCAGCAGGAGCTGGAGCAAGGATGGTGGAACCTGGGCGTGAATAATGAGCCTGACCTGGCCTTTTTATGTCATAGTTTTCTATTCCTGACTTCTTGTCAGAAAGTGTGCTGGCTTTTTTATTTCAAGTAAGATATTCAGGGTGGGCAGGATGGGGGACTGAGTGGTCAGAGCAAGCTGCCTGAGATGAAAGTGTAGGGATCCAAATTCTGATTTCAGCTCCGCTCTCTCATTTCTTCTGACTGGGTCTTCATTTTTCATAACTTGTGTGATCCTGGGTGCAGTTGCTCATCCAGGAGTTCAGAGAGGTTCAGTAATTTGCTCAAGGCTGAGCAGTAGTTGGTAAGTAGCTGGGATTCCAGCCAATAGCAGGCTGCCTCTAGAATTCCTGCCTTACTTGTCATCTGGCTTTGCGTTCTCCCAGACTACAGAAATATACAAACCCCAACCAGAAAAGTCCCTCACAAACCTTTCGACAGCAGGAATCTCTGGGCCCCCAGTGGCCCAGCCTGGAGGTCCCAGCTCTGGTCCTTTGACCATTCTGAGTGGGTATGAGCCAGGCCCTGGCCTCTCTTCCCCCAGAAATGTTCGTTCCTCTTCACCTCTGTCAGGCCCTTGCAGCCTGTTGGAAAGAGCCATGCTGACCTTGTGATTTCTCAGGCATGGCCTCCAGGCCAATGTGAGGGGGTTAGGAGGGTGGCTCTGGGTTACCAAAGCAGGGTGGGAAACACTACTGTGTGTTGGGCCTTTTAACTTCTTGTGAAGGGGAAATCTTTTCAACTTACTAAAACAACACCAATTTATTGTAGAAGATGTCCAAATATGTTTTAGCAAAGAGAACAAATCTCTATAATCTGTCCCACCAACTACCATTAATACTGTGAAGCAACCATATCCTTTTAGACCAGTGCTGCGTAATAGAAATACAGTGCAAGCCACGTGTATAATCTTATTTTTTGGTAGCCATATTTTAAAAAGTAAAGACAGGTGAAATCCATTTACATATAACCCAAGATACTGTTTCAACATATAATAAAAAAAAATTACTAGTGAAATCCTATATAATAAAAGGCTAATATGCAAATTGTCCCCACTGGTGAGTTCAACCAACTGGGTATTAGATGTGCACTGACCACCAGAGGGCGGCGCGGAACATGCGGGTGTTGGTGATGCAGCGCTGGCAGCGGGCGGTAGTGGAGGCACTGCTGGCCCCAATGGGCCCCGATGAGAGTGGGACTGTGGTGGGATGGTGGAGCAGGTGAGCGGGCAGCCAAGGCGGGTGCGAGCAGGGGCCTCAATGGCCCCACCAGTTGCCCCACAGAGGGTGATTGGAGGTGGTGACAGGGGGCAGGGCCTGCGAGTGGGCAGCGCCAGGCCAAGGTGGGTGTGAGCAAGGGCCCCTATCGCCCTGCCGGTTGCCCCACAGATAGGCCCTGATCACCAGCCAGGCCTAGGGACCCTATACATGCATGAATTTTGTGCACCGGGCCTCTAGTATTTTATATTCTTTGTAATAAGTCTTTAAAATCTAGTGTCTTTTAAACTTAAAGCACTTCTCAGTTCGGACTAGCCACATTACAAGTGCTCAGTATCCACATGTGCTAGTGACTACTGTATTAGCACATTTCTAGAATGTGCGTGTGTGCATACACACACATGTATATGTACACACATATTTTTTAAATATGGGATCATACTTTGTGAGCTATATATTTTTTTCCCTGCTTAGAAACATGCTGCCCAGCCAGAATGGCTCGGTTGGTTGAACATAGTCTCATACACCAAAAGGTTGCTGGTTCAATTCCCAGTCAGGGCACATACCCTGGATTGCAGGTTTGATCCCTAATTGGAAAACATATGGAAAGGACCAAGCAATGTTTCTTCTCTCCTTTCCTCTCTCTACATAAGCATGTCCTCAGGTGAGGATTAAAAACAGGAGGAAAAGAAACACAGGCTTCCAAAGGCACTTATCTTGTAACCCTTAAAGCAGCCTTGGGGGAAAAAGTAGTGCTTTCCTGAGAAAGATTAAGGAGCTGGCCAGTGCTACTTTACAGGGAGTGCAGGCATGCACACCCCAGCTCTGCTGCCTGTGAGGACTCTGCTCCTTCACTCCCTCTTGCAGGCTCTTGTTGATCTGAGACCACTGAGCCCAGTCCAGAATTCACATGTCCCATGTGCCCATGCCCCCACATGCACCACTTTGCTGAGGGAAGCAGGCCCACCTTGGGAAAGCTCCTGACAGAGGCTGCCATCCTGGGGTGCAGTGTTTAAAACAAGCACTCCTCTCCTGATGCCCAGCTCAGTGCCCTTCCCATCACATTCAGCTGCCTTCCAAGAGCTTACTCTTGGGTTTGCAAGTAGCCAAGGTACAAAGAAGAAACCAGTGGAGGTGGGCAAAGGCCTCCACATGGGTTTGTCCTGGGTTGCTCCTAAGTCCACCAGACGTTCTGGTAGAGGCTTGCCAGCAGTGGGGAAAAAGACCAGCTGGACCAGCATGGTTGCAGAAAGGGACATGGGTTGGCCTGGGTGAGGTTGGGACTAAAAATCTCTAAATGATAGTTTGTCCAACAGTCCTGCCCCCTGGTGCAGGGACACATGCACTTTACACCAGGGCACTTTTGTGGCAAGAACCTCATTCCTTAGCAGGTCTGAGATTTGTGGGAGCCTGGCTTCACCACCCCACCCTCCACCCAAATCTGCGCCTTAGTTTTTCAGCCTGTAAAATAGAGTTACCTTCTAGGTATCACTAGCTTGCTGCTGCCTAAACCCTGCCCCTTCATATGAGGGCTGAGGATGAACAGCAGACCTTGAAATTAGCCTTCAGGTACTGAGGGCCGGCTCACTGATGGTTGGGGTTTTGAAGACTGGTGGATCCGGGGTAGGTGGTCTTCCCTCCAGTCACTGCAGCACCCAGCAGAACAGTTTCCACACTCTGGGAGGGGCCTGCTCCCGGAACAAGAAGGTGACTTGGTTTTTGCACTTTTGCCCTGAGGTGGGACATTTGTCCCAGATGGTGGGGGGACCTGAGGATTCTCAGACACCATCCTTTGATTTTTTTTTCCCCTGGGGTCTAATCTTATTCATCAAGCCCTTGGGTTGAAAGAGTTGGTACTACCTTTGGGATAACCCTCAGAACTTAAGTAGAGTTTACAAAAACACTTCTTTATTCATATCTCACTAGAGCCCTTGAGGTGGGTAGTAGTAGGCTCCCTTTTGTGGAGAAAGTTCTTCTCCATAGGCTTATGGAGATTAAGGGAGCTGCCCACTTCTCTCCCCACCTCCCCTTTTAAAGCATAACTAAGAAGAGAAAAAGTCAGAGTAAAAAGATAAGCATCAGTCTTTCTATTAGGTAGGATATTGCAAGGGAGGCACTTAGCATAGTGACAAATAATACTAAGGGCTCAGTAGTAGCTTCATAAACTTTTCAAAAAGATATTTGACTCTGTTGGCCTTTCTCTTCAGGACACAGCAGTTTGTCCATTGCATGGGAGGCCCTCTTGCCGAGCATGGGAAAAGGGGTATGAGGAGAACATTGGCAGCTTGGGAATGCCAGGCTGCAAAAGTTCCCCATTGGCTGCAGCTTGGCATGTAACTGCTCTAGGATATTCTCTGACATTCCAGGCTTTCTGGACCCTCCTGGCTTGAATCATCACTGGCATTTCCCCTTTGAGGTGGCAGCTCCTGAGATCCACCAGAATCCAAAGGAGCTTTGGAAGCCATCTGGTTGCTTCTCATTTTATAGGAAACTGAGATCGTCTCTTAGCCAAAGTCTCCCAAGTGGCATCAGGGCAGACCCATTGTTGCTCCTGGTCCTCTAGACACAAGCCTTCAGCTCTCTTCCCCCTGGCCTTTGGGTTGCAGGTGGCCCTAGCATTATCTTTGAAACTAGAGGCCTAGTGAACGAAATTTGTGCACTGGGGTGGGAGGAGGGGTGTCCCTCAGCCCCACCTGTGCCCTCTTGCAGTCCGGGAGCCCTCAGGGGATGTCTGACTGACAGCTTAGGCAGGGAGCAGGTCTAAGCCAGCAGTTGGACATCTTTAGTGCTGCTGCTGCAGAGGTGGGAGAGGCTCCTGCCACTACCGCTGCGCTCGCCAGCCATGAGCCAGCTCAGGGCTTCTGGCTGAGCAGTGCTCCCCCTGAGGGAGTGCACTGACCACCAGAGGGCAGGCACCCGGGACCCGGGCTTCCCAGCTTCGGCCAGAATGATGTTGGTCTAATTAGCATATTATGCTTTTATTATTATAGATTATTATAGATATTCAGTGCTTTGATTCCTGGCTCTACTTGCCCTTCTTCCCTTGTGCTGAGTGGTGTTACCCCCAGCTGGCAGGTGAGCTGATGGGCTCAGAGAAGTGGATTCTGGTGCCAGTGGCTACTCTGTAGGGAGTGTAGGCTTGAGCTGGAGCCCCTTGGGGACCTAAAGAACCTAGTGTTTGTCTACTGCAGAGCTGAGAGGCCTAGGGTAGTCTGGGATTTCATTTTGTGCCCTTTGGCTAGTCATTTAGCCTCTGAGTCTCCTCTAGAACTGGAATAGCCTTTGTAAAGATTAAAAAACCTAATGCACCAAAGCCCACAGCAGGAGGCCTGACAAATGCTTAGTAAGTGTAACTATTCTTTTTTTTTTTTTAAGGGGAATGATGATTTTTATTTTTTAAAATATATTTTATTGATTTTTTTTACAGAGAGGAAGGGAGAGGGATAGAGAGTTAGAAACATCGATGAGAGAGAAACATCGATCAGCTGCCTCCTGCACACTCCCTACTGGGGATGTGCCCGCAACCAAGGTACATGCCCTTGACCAGATTCGAACCTGGGACCCTTGAGTCCGTAGGCTGACGCTCTATCCACTGAGCCAAACCGGTTAGGGCAAGTGTAACTATTCTTATTTAAGGGACCCAGACATCAGAGCACTGGGTGAGCAAAAAGGCCTAGGGGTAAGAGTAGAGGCTCTTTGGCTATAAGGAGGAGGCAGACAGACAGTCTCGCCAGAGCCTTCATTCTTCTCCCTCTGGTATTGCCATAGTTTGGAGCTTGAAACAACCCTGAGCCCATCCCAGACCTATCCTTTGTGACCTCATAGCTATCAAGACACTCAGCTAGTGGCTTCTTGACCTGACCAGTATTGGTTCCTGATGCTGGAGATTGGACTAGGGGTAAATGGAAGGGATGTGCTCTTCATGCACTCTTCCTGGCTGCTCTTTGTGTGTGTGATGGAAGCACTCCTGCTCTTGTGGGCCTGGTAATTCCTGCCTCTAAGCAGGGGGACTGGAGACCAGGTTCCTTCCTGGTGGTCTCACTCATTGTCAGCTCAGTTCTCAAACATCAATTGGTATCAGCATTGCACAGGAATCTTGTTAAAGCCGCGGATAATCTAACTCTGCCCCTCTCCCCAACCTGATTTCTGGAGCGTGGGGGAAGACAGGAATCTGCATTTTAACCAAGGCTGCCCCTCCCCCCATAACCCCCCACTCCCACCCCCAGGTGTCCTTAGATTGCAGAAGTATGGTATTGCAAGCCTGCAGCTCACCAATCTGGGTTTTCACAGCTGTGAAGTGAGGAGTTTTGTTTTATATCAACTTCTGCACAGGAACTCTAGCTGAGTGGGAGATGAAGTGGCAAAGGGGCTTGGGCTCTGCCACTTATTTCTCTTTTCAAGAAACTATTAAATATTTAATACAAAAGAACATAGTGTGAAGAAAAAGATTAAAATGAGAATCTATGCATCCACTACCAGTGTAAGAAGTGCAGCCTAGAAAGCTGGCTTCATCTGAAGTTGTGGTTCGAGTGATCAATGAGCATGAGATGACAGGTGCCCTCTGCCCTGACCACAGGCCTCTGAATGAAGAAACTGAAGACACCCTGATGGGAATTTTTGCCCAGCTCCCACTGCAAGGGCTGTAGGTTCTGCGCCAGGACTGGCACCCCTGTTTGAGACTCCTTCTACTTACTACCCCACTGTCAGGGAGCATGGGGCGATGGCCCTTCTTTCTTATAGTAGCCAGATTTAGCAAATGATACAGGATGCATAAACTGAATAATAATATAAGGTATCCCAAATATTTCATGGGACATACTTATTTTTAATAAGTTATTGCTGTTTATCTGAAATTTATAATTGGATGTCCCTAGTTATTTGCTATGATTGTAGTTCTCCTTTTATTTATTTTTAGCATCAGGTTCAAGTGTTGCCTCAAAGAAGACAAAAAGAATACTATCATACATTTATGCTAGTTCTGTGTTTAACTATGATTTAATTTAAGCTGCTTAAATCCTATGCGCAAGCAGCTATCTTGAACCCCTTTCATAATTTCAGAAAACCAGAGTCTGACTCTTCTAAGAACGTCCATGTAAGGTGCCTTTTTGCTTCCTCACAAACCTGCTTGCTTGGCCTTTATCCTGTGTGGCCTATTTGGTGCCTACATGAACGGTGGCTCATATTTGACCATCTCACCAGCCTTGTGAGTTACTTATTTGATGGTGGCTAGTATTAAGAAGTTCTTCGAGTGTACTTCAAAGTACATGCTGTTAAACTGTCCTGTCCTGCTTCTTAGCCCAGCAGCCTTGTAAAATGGTGGTGAGGTGGGTTTGGGGCAGGGGTCAGACCCCCCCTCTACATTCGCTAAAGGAGAACGGTGTGAAATAGGGTACCTGCTGCCTTCTGCGAGCAGGGTTAGGAGTCTGCAGATGGGGCAGCTCCTGTCTCCACATCCGTAATGTCCAGGGCTCTGCTCCTTCCCCGTTGGGATGTAGCATGTGGCACTGAATCAGGGGCTTCTGGAGAGCCAGGCCAGCCTGGGTGGCCTGGATTTAGGGAACTAGTCTCTGCCCAAGACTCTAGCTCCCCATCTGCTTCTGGGCACCGGCAAGTTTTTGGTAACCAAGTGTCCCTGGCTTGCAGGGCTGGAGTTGATAGAGATTGTTCATTTCAGAGAGCAAGAAACGGTTAGCGAGAGTACCCCACTGCCACACATTGGATAGATGGCTAGTCAGGCCTGCTTACACCGGGTCTTCCAGAGAGCTGAGGTCCGGCCTTCCCTGGAGAAGTCTGAAGAAGTCAAGTTGGGGGTGAAAGTGGGGCCTGCTCCCCAGATATACTTCACCCAGAACACCCCTCCTTTTCTGTCATGTATTCCAGTTCCATGTGAGAAGTCAGGTGTTTTTTTTTAATATATATTTGTTATTGATTTTTTTAAAACTTTTATTTCAGAGAAGGAGAGAGAGATGGAAACATCAGTGATGAGGGAGAATTTTTGATAGGCTGCCTCCTGCACGCCCCCTACTGGGAATCGAACCCAGGACTCTTCAGTCCACAGGCCGATTATCTACCGAGCCAAACCACCTAGGGCGAGAAGTCAGTTTTCTTAAAAACAGGGGGGCAGCCTGGCTGGTGTGGCTAAGAGGTTGACCTATGAACCAGGAGGTCACGGTTAGGTTCCTGGTCAGGTCACATGCCAGGGTTGTGGGCTTGAGCCCCTATAGGGGGGGTGCACAGGAGCTCTGGGAAGTAGAGGTCATACAACACAGCAAGAGGACTACCTGATCAATGATTCTCTCTCATCATTGACGTTTCTTTCTCCCTCTTCCTTCCTCTCTGAAATCAATAAAAATATATTTCAAAAACAAAAAAGCAGAGGGGCAGCTCCTTTACTGCTTGGGTCCCCGAGGCCCTGCCCCAAGCGCTATGCATGGGTGCAGTGGTGCACAGAATGTATTTGTTGAGGGGGAATTGGCTTTCCTACCTGTGGGAAAGCTCTGGATCTGGAGGCAAGAACTCGATGTTGAGTGCCAGCTTCACAAAAATTCACAGGTCACTTTGGGCACAGCCTGGCCCTTCCTGGGCCTCAGTTTTCCTGTCCAAACGTAATAATCCAGAGTAATTTCTTGAATCTAGAAGCCTCTTCCAGCAGAGAATGCCCTACATATAGGTCAATAAAAATGAGGTTGCATTACCTGAGGCGGTGGGTGATCACTAGGAAGAGCGGAAAACCAGTTTAAGGGCATCGGCCTCCTGCATCAGAATAATGAGGTTGGGAGGGCAGCAGAACGTTGCATGTGCCTTGGAACCTTCCTGAGAGACTGGTTCCTGAAGTCAGGGCTCAGCCGCCTGATGACTGGCCTGTCCCTCAGGCCTTCCTAGAGTAGTGGTTGCCAACTGGTGGTCTGTGAGGTCCAAAAGGTTGGTGACCGCTGACCTAGAGAGCCCACAGGCTGAATATGGTATGTAGAAGGGTTTTTTCAATGATAATTTGTTGACAGCATTTAGAAAGCAGGAAATTTCTCGTTGATACCTACTTCGTTTTTCTATTTTTCTTGAAAACTCAGAATCTCTGGCAACACTAAGCCTATGTTTGAGGGTGGTGCCTGTGCTTCCCAGCCCCGCGGTGTCGGCCAGCCTTGTGATTTATGGTCTGGTCTGGGACCTCTGGGTAGTCCTTGTGCTGTGTTGTATGACCTCTACTTCCCAGAGCTGCCCCCTGGTGTTTGGATTGAAGCACACTGGTTCCAACTCAGGACAGAGCTTAGGTCTGGGCTCCAAAGGGGATTACAGCTGCCACGCTGCTCTGTCATGATATAATGAGGTAAATAACCTTCCTTCCCAGAAGAGAATTTTCTGGGAAGTTGAGGAGCACCCATACCTATGTAAAGTCCTTCATTCAGTAAATATTTACTGTGGGCCTGCCATGCACAGGCTGCAGTCCTGGATTCCAGGGGCCAGTGGGCAGGCAGAAAAGATCCCTACCCTATGGAATTCCCAGTCATTCTCACCGAGGCATGGTACAACCTGGTCAAGTCCAGGGTTGGGGGCATGCTGTACCTGGGTTTCTAACGCCAGCTCTGCTACTTACTAGCCTGGTGACCTTGAGCAAGGCAGATAGCCTATCTTCTGAGCCTCAGTTTCCTCATCTGTAATCTGGGAATCATCATCACACCTACTTCCTTGAGTTGTGGTGGAAAAATAACTGAGCTACTGCATGTAAAGAGCTTTGGCACCTTGCTGGGACCTAGTATGTGCTCAGTAATTGATTAGTGGGTTAGGATACACACAAATGCAACTATTTTGGGATGGTGAGTGCTCTGAAGACCCCAAATTATGGGCTGAATTGGAACTTGATTTAGAGTTGCCAGGAGGGCAGCACTTACATTGAACAGTCAGGGAGGACCTCGTTGGCAGGTTTACCCTGCAATCTGTGAATAATGTCACAAGGAATGTATATATACTGTGTGACCTTGGGCAAGTCCCTTCCCTCGGTTTCATTTTCTTAGCTAGAATAATAGTGGGTTTTATTTTAGGGCATTTTAGTGAAATGACACATAGAAAGCAACTTAGGCCAGTTTTTGATACATTCAGCACTCAGTAAAAGGTGGTTATTATTACTCTTCTAAACAGAACCAAAGATGCTGTTTGGAAAGTCTGGGGTAGGGAGCTGGCACTTGGAGGCCAGGGACTTCACTGGCTGCTGATACTTTTCAGCTGTGGTGACAGTTAGCATTTGCATAGGACTTTAGGGACTGGTACCAGCAGTGAGGGTGATCACAGCCATCTGAGGGCAGCAGGGTCTATGTCTGCAGGGAGAGAGTGGACACCAGGCTGCTTGGGTCACCAGGGGCTAAAGATAGTTGACTGGAGCTGGTCCTGGGCCTAGCTGTGTGGCATCATGTGACTGGAGCCCTGCCCCTCCTCCCAAGTCTAGAGGCATAGGCTCTGCAGTCCTGGGCTGGCTGCTGGTCCTTTTGAGTGGAGCCTCAAGATGGTCTGACCTTCTGAAGGTTTCTCTCCCTCTCTCTGTCCATCCCTCCCCACAAGAGCACCCTTCAGCCCCCTCCTGTGTTTCATCTGCAGGTCTGGGGGGAATTTGTGGAGGGAGGGCTGGGCAGAGAGAGGCCTCGGAGGACTGGTGGCAACAGCAACTGCAGCGGGAGAACTGGTGGTCAAGGTGAGGAGGGTTAACCCGACATTCCTTTTGCTCTGTAGTAGAATGTTCCTGCTTAGGGTCAGTGGGGATGGGATGAAAGGCCTGTGGTCTCCGAGCTCCTCCTTTGTGACTCCACCCCATTCCCAGGCTGGATGACAGCTGAGAATACACCTGGCTTTTCAGATTCTGCCCTAGGCTGTCTGGAATGGAGCAAAAGGGTGAGGTCTGTAACCCAGACTTCCTTTCCTTGCCTACCTCAACCTCCCCTTGATGGTTCCACTGCCTTCCACAATCAGAGTCTGGACTGCAGCTCAGGCAGAGGGTGGAGGCACAGTCCATGTCAGGTGAGCTGGAAGCGATGCCCCTTTCCTCCCAGGGCTCCTGGGGTGCCAGAAGTAGGGACTTCAGCTGGGTATGCTTGGTGACGGTGTCCCTTGTCCTCTCTGGGTAGGGGAGAAGAGGATTGTCAGGTTGCTAGCATTCGGTCCTGAGTGTCACTTGCCCTGTTCTGTGACGTTAGGTTTCTCTGCACTGGGCCTTGGTTTTCCCCAGTGTGTAGAATGATACCTCTGCAGCCTGCCATTGAGTGCCTGCCCTGTTGGCCACTCTGAGGAGGTAACTTGGACCCTTCTCCTCTCTGTTAAGAGCACAGGTTTTACAGTCAGACTGCTTGGCTTCAAATCCTGTTCTACTGCTTGCTGGCTGTGATCTTGGCAAAAGAACCCTTACACCATGTGCCTTGGTTTCCTTGTTTGTAAAATGAGACCAATTAGAGGAACTAACTCAGTGTTAGAACAGGCATGGCATCTGGTAAGTGGTCAGTACATATTATCTGCACTTGTTAATGTTATCACAACCACAGCTTGTTGCTAGCATCTCTGCTGCTTTGGTGAGAAGTCTCAGTGGTTGAGATCTTGCCTTCTCTCTCCTCATACCTCTAGACCTAATATTACCACCTTTTGTTCAGTTGAGGAAGGTGAGGCTCAGGCAGGGGGTGGTAGATAGTATCCCCGGGTGATAAAATTGATGAATGGAGTCTGGCCAGGACCCAGCATTGATGATAGGTGATCTGAGTTAAGGCAGGTCTGGGGCCTGGTTCTAGCATTGCCTAGGATACTTCAGCCTGGGCAGGGCTCTCTGCTGAAGACGGGGGTTGGGGGGAGGACCATAGCCTCAGGAATTGGCCCTTGGAACCAAAGCCCTTGTTCTTCTCTGGTATGAGATGGGGTAGCTTAGAAGAGTGTGTGAACTTGCCGTTCTTTAAACAACTACATATCAGCTGTGTTGCCAGGCCCTGAGCTAGACACTGGGATTACTGCTGGGAAAGCAGCCTAGTTCCTGCCTTCAAGGATCGCATGGTGGGGGCAGGGTGGGGTTAGGTCTGTAACCAGGCAGTGAACACTTAAAGAAAAGCTGTGAGAGCGCCTTGCAAGGGCACTTGGGGGTCTGCAAGGGCCCTGAGGTCTCCCTCCAAGGAGGTCGACCGAATGGCCAGGGATAGGGCAGCAGGTGAGTGAGTGTGAACTCAAGCAAAGCCTAACAAATTACCTGCTCCCCAATGTATAAGCTTTTTGTTTTTGCAATCGGGGTAAACTCCGCCTCTTCAGATGCCAATCTCCAGGAGATTGGTGCCAGCCCCAAAATAAACCTTTGGCCTTCTCTGTTCCCCTGGCAGTAAGGCCTGAAATCTAGTAGTCCTCTCGGGCCACCACTCTCAGTCCTACATGCTTTCTCCTTAGCCCAGACCTGTCTCACCTTTCACCCACACTTGGTCCCTCATTTTCAGTTCCAGCTTCTCCCTCTTGGCAATTCTTACCACAATCTGATTGATGAGTTTGATTCTCCTATGTACCTCTCTCCCGAAAAACCTTCACTAATTTCCCCTTGGTTGACCAACTTCTTGCTCCTTAGGAAACTTCCTAGATCTGGCCCCTCTGGGTAGTTTTTATTTCAAAAGGTCAGCTTTAAGGATCTTTCTGGAACAAGGCAATGTAGGAGACATTTTGTCTTTCTATCTGGCTTTGTAACAGGTGTTAATGGGTTTAGCCCCGTTGTAGACTGAAAGAGACTATTTGAGGCTCTCTATTCCTCTTCTGTGCTGAGTAAAAAATTGAGTGACTATATTTCAACTGAAACGGAACTCTAGGCCTTCCCTATGCTCTTCCTTCCTCTCTAGCATGGCAGAGGTTTCTGCCAAAGCCTCCCTGGGGACTTGTGGTACTTTCCCCTTATTTCTTCCCTCTTTCCTGGGGAAATCTGCCCTGGAGCCCAGCCTGTGTCTGGAGGACAGTATCTGGAAGAAGAGCCAGGTTTGGGAGGGGGCTCATTTGTAATCTGAATCAGTGAATTGAGCCAAGAGTTTTTTCACACATGCTCTGATTCTTTTCATGTTGATTATTTTATGGTTTCTTTACTGATGAGGATAGGGATGGCTTGAAAATATTAAACTTCCTTTGTGCATTTAAATTTTAATTAGCATTTACATTTGACCCTTGAACAACATAGGTTTGAACTGCATGGGTCTACTTAGACATGGATTTTTTTTTTTATTTTTCAATAAATACCTGTACTGTTTTGACCTGCAGATGCAGAGGGCCAACTATATGCATTGATCTATGCCATCTATAATAATAAAGGCTTGATATGCTAATTAGACTGGACATCCTTCCAGATGACCTTCCAGACAAAGCCAGGGCTGCGAGGGAAGCCTGGGTCCTGGGTGCCAGAGGGAAGCCGGTGCCGGCAGCTGGGGGAAGGAAGGCCTACTCTTGCACTAATTTTGTGCATCGGGCCTCTAGTTTTATATAGGGGACTTGAGCAGCCATGGATTTTATCTGTGGGTGATGCGGGGTCGGGGTGTAGGTTCTAGAACCAATCCCCTGTGGACACTAGGGACAGCTAAGTTTTGGGGAAGTCAGAAGTCACGTGGATTTTCTACTGCACAGGGGTTTAAGAGTCAGCTGTATTTTTAGCATTTGCTGTGTGCTGGGCACTCTTACTGTGCTCTGCTCATTTAACTGTCACAGTGGCCCTATGAGATAATTAAGACTCCAGTTTTACAGAAGAGGAAACTGGAGTTGCAAGGGGCAGAGTATGCAGGAATTTTGACCCAAGTGCATCACATAACAAAGTCTGTGTGCTAAAGGACTGGCTGTCCTACTTTCCTGATCAGTTTTTGAATAATGGGGTGTCACAGACTTGAAAGTTGAGGTGTAGAAAGGCAGAATCTCAGTGGTTCGTGGTCAGCTACCCCACTTTGCTGGGAAGCTGCCCTCCGCTCCCACCACCTCTCTCATTAACCCCTCTCTGCCCAGCCGCATCTCCCACCTACCCTCTCGTTTCCTGTCATCCTGCATTAGCTTCAGTGGTTAGCTCCCCTCTTCTCACCACTCTCAATAATATTAGGTAAAAATAGTGACTCGGCTGTGCAGATACAGGATTGTCAAAAGTCTGCTGGTGCCACTCCCCTCCCCCCCGCTCCCACCACCTCTCTCATTAACCCCTCTCTGCCCAGCCGCATCTCCCACCTACCCTCTCGTTTCCTGTCATCCTGCATTAGCTTCAGTGGTTAGCTCCCCTCTTCTCACCACTCTCAATAATATTAGGTAAAAATAGTGACTCGGCTGTGCAGATACAGGATTGTCAAAAGTCTGCTGGTGCCACTCCCCTCCCCCAACTCCCCCTCCTCGGCCAGACTATGTGAGGATTCAGGAAGCCCTTGGACCCCCTGGAACTAGAGCAGTGGTCGGCAAACTCATTAGTCAACCGAGCCAAATATCAACAGTACTTCAAAATAGACTCGCCCACGTCGAAAACCGACTTCTGCGCATGGGCCACGAAGTTTCAGTCGCACTGTACGCATGCCCGCACATGGTATTTTGTGGAAGAGCCACACTCAAGGGGCCAAAGAGCCGCATGTGGCTCGCGAGCCGCAGTTTGCCGACCACGGAACTGGAGTCATGCTGGCTCCTGGCTGATATGGGCCTATGGGACAGAAAGCAGCTTTTGTCCTTTTCCAGGTATTCATTAGCTCCTGACTAACTTAGTCAAGGAGGAAGACACTCTGATGGCCTCTGTCTTCAGCTTCCTCCCCATGTAGAATGGAGTCCCCATGTAAGGCCCACCTCACCACACTTCTCCCTCGCTAACTGAGAACCTCTCCCTACCCTCAGTAGCCCTGTTTGCCAGGGAATACCAGGATAGTGCCCTAACATTGCACCAGGAAGGTTTGGGATCCTTTCTCCCACCAGTGGACACACAGGATTTCTGGTGAATTGAAGGAGCACTGGACAAAGGGGGTTGACTTCGAGTTGAGACTTCATCTCCCATCCTGGCTCTTCCTGGGGAAGCCCCTTCCCTTTTGGGGACCTCAGTTCCCTATCTGCATTAGAAACAGAGGGCATTAGAACTATGGTCCTTTTTGCTGCTCGAACATTTTACAACTGTTTTTTAGGCAGGCACAGGGAGGTGACTTTAGTGTTTCCTGAGCACTGACTGGGTCAGGGCGGCTGTGCAAGTTTCAGAATTCAGAGGTGGGAGGGAGGGGCTGGTGCATGTGCAAAGAATTGGTTTTCAGATTCCAGGCCCCATTGGGGACGCATGTGTGTTTGCCTGATAAAGGTAGGTAGGTGGCTGGGAGGCGACTCTGAAAGGGATGTGTCATTGAAGTCAGTAAGCCTAATCTTTTTTCCATCTTCCCGCAGGGCTGGACAACAGCTCATCTGAGCCTTTCTGGGTTTCCCTAGGCCCCACAGGATTTGAACAGATCTAGGAATAGTGTTTAAAGGCAGAAGTAGTTCTCTCTCCATAGTGTGCTTTTTTTGGTCTCTTATGGAACTTAGTTCCTCCTGGGGGCAGGGCAGCTTGAGAGCTAGTTGGGAGCAGTACAAGAGCAGGCCACTGTGGGTTTTGGGACAGAGGGACATTAGCTAGGGATGGAGCATTTTCAGCAAACTTCACACAAGACAAATTGAAGAATATTCCGTGTATGCCCACACTAACCACATTCCCTTGGTCAGCTTGGGATTGGTGGGGGAGTAGGGAATCAGTAGGGTTTTTCAGTGGCAGAAGGGCTCTCCCCTTAACTGGAGATTGAACTTTCACTATTTTACCATGTCCCTTTGTGATCTTGGTGAACAAAATAGCAGGCAGGGTGATCATAGGATCTGACTGCTCAATTTTGAAAGAGTTTTTATTAGAAGAAACGGACAATGACCTGAAAAACTTTGCCTTGCCTTTCCCCAGAAAGTCTTCAGGAATAACGCATCCACTGAACCTGATTCCCTCTTTCAACTTGTTAATGAACCTGATGTTGCAAGCCCTTGTTTTTCCTCCTGGTAGCATGCAAGGGGTATTGGGGCCAGGAGGAGGGAGTACCACCATGGCTCAGGTGTAATGATCCTGTAATGAAATGGCTGCCTCTGCCAGGGTCCTGGTTCGCAACAGCATAGTCAAGGCACTGGATGGTATTAGGCTTCTCTGGATCAACCCATGATTAGTAAGGAAATCAGTGTGGAGTAAGGAGCTTTCTGGGCCTAAGAGTTCCATCCTACAGGCACTGAGATTTCTGGCTCTCTATTCCCAGCACTGGGGCAGAGGGATGCTGTGGGCCTGGGTTTCATGGCTTCATGTCTCAGAGGTGTGTGGGGTGTCTTGAGGGGCCAGTGGCTCTGGTATGGAGTAGAAGCCAAGAATGCAGTGACTTCACAGTTAGAGTCAGGGAAGCACTCTCTCTACTAATAAAGGGAACATAGGTCTGAACAAGGAGTAGAACATTCCTTTTGAGACCAGCCTTGCAAATTTCTTTGCTCAGAGACTGGGGACAGTTCTTGCCCTGGCATGGCTAGCCAACAGTGGAGACAGAGTGATAGGAGAGAAGTGGGTGAGCAGTCCCGTGGGTCTGTCTGGGGGAGGAAGGGTTTAGAAACCCTTCAGAACTGTGTTGAGAAAACAAGTGTAGGAGTAGAAGGGACCAGGGCCACTTCCTTAACACACACACACACACACACACTTTATTTTTAAAAGCTCATGTCTGTCTTTTTTGAAACTGCTGGAGAATGCCAAACAAAAATAAATCACTAAACATACTACTTAACTCTGTAACTACTTATATGTCCTTCCAGAGTTTCTGCTATGTATGTGTGCATGTGCACATTTTTTGTTTTACCAAAATAGGATTGTAACTCTTCTCATTTATCATTTATCTCTTCATATCAGTAGAAATCATTGTCTTCCTAATGCCTATAAAAGTTGTTAAACTTTAATTGAGCCAGTTTCCTACTGTCAGACATGTAGTTTGTTTTCAGCGGTTTGCAGTTATAAACAGCACTGTGGAGGACATCTTTGTACATAACTCTAAACACTTGTCTAATTTGAATTATTAGGATAAATTCCTAAAGGTAGAACGATTAAGTCAAATGGGGTTTCACTTTTTCTTTGGGAACTTGGAAGGCAGATAGAATTTTTCCTGAATGGTTAACTCTCCTATTTGGCTAGAGCTCATCAAGGACCGAGTTCTGGCCCTGGTATGTGAGGGCTGAGAAAGAGGTCCCTGGACTTCTTGATTGCCCAGTTAGGATTTTTATCTCGCCTTCTCGTGATTACTAGCCCTGATCTGCTCACACACAGATTTCTAGAATGTTAAGAGGTATAGGGCTGTGAGAGCCTTCCCACTTCAAGAGTCAAGTTCCTGAGGTCTTGGCTGCTGATTGTCCTTATGAGCTCACTTTCCATGATTTCTTCAGAAAGGCTGGTAAAATTGTTAGGGTACGCGTCTTTTAACTCTCTATCATGTCTTCCTCCTTTGGGAGCCTACAGGTTGCTTGGTGGAGTGGGAGTGAGAAGCTGGTGGTGGCCCTCTCCCATAGGCTCTGCATAACCATTTCTCCCTTCTGGTTCCCACAGAACATTCTGCTCCGGCAAAGGTGGTGAGGGCAGCAGTTCCTAAACAGCGCAAAGGCAGCAAGGTAAGGAATAGGAGTAGGCAACCCAAGGAGACTTCCTGGGGGTGGGAGGTGGGGCGCTGGGGTGGCCTCTACCCTGTTCTAGTTGAGTGCTTCTGAGCTGCCAGGTAGTTCAGGATTCTCTCTAAATCGCAGGGGAACCCTTTCTGGGCCTCCAGTGTTGATGGTCCTAGTGGAAAGACTTATTTGGCCTCTGATCTCTGGATGGAGCTGTGTCTTGGGCGAGAGGTTGAAATGGCAGAGGCAGGGTCATCCCAGAGCCTTCATAGAATGTGCCTTGCAGGTTGGTGACTTTGGAGATGCAATCAACTGGCCCACACCTGGAGAGATAGCCCACAAGAGTGTGCAGGTGAGTCTGAGGAAAGGGATGGGTAGGATGGAGCTCTGTCTACATTTACACATTTGGCTTTTCAAGCTCTCAGAGCTTCAGGTCTTATCTTAAGAGGAATGGTTGGTACAATTTGGGCAACACTGAGCTATCCAAGAGTCATCATTTAAGCCCTGGCTGTGTATTATGGACTGCCAACTGCTGTCTATTCATCATTCAACTAACCCTCACGGTGACTCCAAAGTACGTGCTTTAATCATTCCCGTGTTCTAGATGAGACCATTAAGGCTGGGAGAGGTTAATTGGTACCCTTTGATGGCCAAGCATGAATTGGAAGTGAGGTGTGGTGCATTATTCCAGAACCTGTGTTCTCCATCACACTTGGGTTGCCAGAGAGTGGTTGGACATTGACCAGGTATTCACCTCTAGGGGACCTTTATAGCTCTCTTTAGTCTCAGCAGAGGAGGGGCTCCTGGTCAGTCCTCTCCTTCCCTGGCTTTCATTCTAGGCTGACGGTCTAGGTCCCTCCCTGATGGTGGCCGCTGGCCTTCAGTTTGCAGACAGGGTTAGTATTAACAGGCCGAGGGCCAGCATCTCCTCCATCCCACAAACTACCTGGATGTGGTCCTGTTGCAGGGAGTAAATAAACATTTGGCTTCTGTGAGTCCCAGCCCCTTTGTCCTAGAGGTTCTCTTTCGCTTAGACTTGAAGAAGCCAGAGAGACAGGTTGTCTCCCACCTCCTGCCTGTTTGACCACGCTTCCCAATAAAAGCATCAGGCGTGAAAACAGGACCTTTAGAATGCATCCAGCCCAACCTGCCATCGCATGCTCCAGCTACTTCTGCCCTGTCTTTCTAGTGATGGGGTTCCCTTCCATCCATCCTAAGAGACTTGCAGACTCACCACACCTCCCGGTTACTTTATTTCCTGCTGTAGCCACAGTCCCACAAGTCTCAGCCTGCCCGTAAGCTGCCACCCAAAAAGGACATGAAGGAACAGGAGAAAGGAGAAGGGAGCGATAGTAAGGAGAGCCCAAAAACCAAATCGGATGAATCAGGGGAGGAGAAGAATGGGGATGAGGACTGCCAGCGAGGGGGTCAGAAGAAGAAAGGTGAGTGACTTGGATTGGGGCTTGGGAGAAGGTGGCAGGGCAGCACTTTGAAGTGGCAGCGGAATTTCAGGGGCCCAAGGAGTCCTTAGGAGGCTGGCTGGTATAGGCTTCTGGGCCAGCAGTCTTCACTTCAGTCATCGGTCCGTCAGATCCTTCTCTTATTAAACAAGCATTTGGTAAGCCCTCTTCTGAGCAGTGGGGCTCTAGCAGTGCACAAGACAGGTGAGGCCCCTGCCTCAGTATTCCTTGTGTGTCTTAGTGTGTTGCTGTCCCGTGAAAGATTTCCTTTGCTCTGGCTGAAACTAAAGTTAGGGCATAAGTTCGGCTGCTCTAATAGAGATTCAAAGTAACAGTGATTAAACAAGACGAAAGTTTCTTTCACCTGACACCTCAGTGTAAGTAGGCCAGGCCCAGAATGGCAACTCCAATTCCTTTTTATCTTGCTGTGGTGTGTTGGCACTTCTCAGGACGGTTCACTATTACCCTCTCCAGCTAGCAGGAAGGGGAACGGGAAAAGTGTCTCCCTTTTAGGGACTCAACCTGGAATTGACTACTTTTACTGAGCTCTCCTAGCCAGAACTTTGGCACAAGTGTAAAGGAAGCCTGGAAAGTGCAGTCTTGATTCTGGGCAACCATGTGTCTGGCTCCAGAAGGGGGTTTCTCGAACCATGGAGAAATCGATGTTGAGAGTCACCCAGGAGTGTCCATCAAAGTGAGGTCCAGCATGGGAAAGGAATTTGCCCAAGGTCACCAGATTGTGATTCAGGCCTGAAGCCCTGGACAGGGGAAGAAAGTTGGGGGTAAGGATAGCTGGGAGGGACCTCCTCCAAGCCCTTCTCCTGTGCCTGTGCCGTCTTCCAGGGAACAAACACAAGTGGGTCCCCTTGCAAATAGACATGAAGCCTGAAGTGTCGAGAGAGAAACTGGTCTCGCGCCCTGCTCGCCCACCAGAGCCACGACACACACCTGCCAACCGTGGGGAGATCAAAGGTATGTGTCACTTACTATGGAGGGCCTGGTCTTGGTGGTCACCTTCAGGCCTGACCCAAAGCCCTCTCTCTTTACAGGGTCTGAGCCTGCCACCTACGTGTCTGTGCCTGTGGCCCCCCCCACCTCAGCCTGGCAACCAGAGACCAAACCGGAGCCTGCCTGGCCCGACCAGGATGAGACATCGAGTGTGAAGAGTGATGGGGCTGGTGGGGCACGGGCTTCCTTCCGCGGCCGTGGACGGGGGCGTGGTCGTGGCCGCGGACGTGGCCGGGGTGGCGTTCGAAGTACGTGAGGCCCCTTTGGGCTCCGGGATGTCCCAGGGATTGTGGCAGGGGCGGTTGGCTGGGATTGCCTATCCCTTATGGCACCAATTTTCCCTATAGCCCATTTTGACTACCAGTTCAGCTACCGAAAGTTTGATGGTGCAGAGGGTCCTCGAACCCCGAAGTATATGAACAACATCACCTACTACTTTGACAATGTCAGCAGCACTGAGCTGTACAGTGTGGACCAGGAGCTGCTCAAGGACTACATCAAGCGCCAGATGTGAGTGGATGGAGCCTTCTTTCTGGAGAGATGAGATGGGGAGGGTTTGGGGGCTGCCTGAGTTTGGCAGCTGGGCAGAGTAGGACTGGACAGGCCCTTCCTTCCGTTGCTGCCCTGGCTGGAGCTAAGAAAGATAATTTTCTCTCATCTCTTAAGCTAATTGTTCATAAAGTTACTGTTTAGTACAGGAGTGGTACCATATTTACCTTAAGAAAATTACAAATGGCCACTAACCAAATAGAGAAATGTTGAGACTACTTTCTCTATCCTTTTGTAATGGCTGTACTGCCGGAATGCTAGCAAACATTTATTAAGTCCTCACTATCGGTGAGGCTAAGTGCTTGACAGGCATTCTCTTATTTAAACCTGCAATTGTCAACTTAATTCCTCTGAGCTGGTTTTATCCCCATTTTATAGATGAGCAAACAGTCCCAGTACCTTGCCCAGTGTCTCAGTTAAGTAAGTGACAAGACACATAGTTGAATCCATTTCTGTCTGATTGTAAAACCTTTGCTCCTGGCCACTGCAGTGTATTGTCTCTTAGTTTAGTGAGGGAGCCATACAAGGAAATAGATCATGGCACATAGAATGTGATAGGTATTTCAGGAGCAGAGAAGAAGGGAGTTTGCCAGGCATGCAAAGGGACTGAAGGACAGAAGGAATGGTTTGGCGGAAGGTTAGGGAGCCAGGAGAGGATAACAACATTTCTTTCAGTTCGTAAGACCGTTGTATGTACACTAGGGTCCCAGAGGGAAGTCAGGCTGCATGAGGTCGCTGGGTGTGCAGCAGGACAGGAAAGGCATATTTGTCAACAATGCAGCAATCATTCCTGTTCTCCCTCCACCTAGTGAATACTACTTCAGCGTGGACAATTTAGAGCGCGACTTCTTCCTGCGACGGAAAATGGATGCTGACGGTTTCCTTCCCATCACTCTTATTGCTTCCTTCCACCGAGTTCAGGCCCTTACCACTGACATTTCACTCATCTTTTCGGTATGTCTTCTGGGGCTAAGGTGTGTGTGTGTGTGAGGGGGGCGGGGGGGTGGAGATAATCCTGACTTGCAAAGCTGGAGTTTGGGCCAAGACAGGAAACCTTGGACGAACCCCCATTTGATTACTTCTGCTAAAGTTCCAAGGCTTACCCAGCTTCTCTCCTTGCCTCTGCCTTCCCTCCATCCCCCTTTTATTATGGGAATTTTCTAACAGGTTCAAAAGTGTACGATGGTATGATGAACCCACATCACCCAGCCTCAGCAATTTGCAACTCATAGCCAGTCTTACTCCCTCAACCCCCCAATTTGTTTCCTCTCCCAGATTACTTTGAAGAACGTATTAGGTAACCTGACATTTCATCCATGTTTCAGTACCTGTCTCTAAAAGATAAAGACCACGGTATCATCCCATGTAAAAGCATTAAAATTCCTTAAGATCATCAAATACTTGGTCAGTTGCAAATCTGCTCCACTAGATAAAAAAAATTTCTTGCTTTAGTTGGCGTTGTTCAATGGTTAGAACGTCAGCTAAAGCACAAAGGGACTCAGGTGTGATTGCTGGTTAAGAGCATGTACCTTGGTTGCAGATTCAATCACCCCCCCTCCCTCCCACCCACCCGGGCTCTTGCAGGAGACAACCAATTGATGTATCTGTCTCAAATTTATGTTTCTCTCCCTCCCTCTCTCCCTCCCTTCCACTCTCTCTAAAAATCAATGGAAAAGATATCCTTGGGTGAGGATTAATTTTTTCCTTTTAGTAGTTTATGAGACCCCATGTGTTCTCTTAAGTTTCCCCTCCCCCCTGTTTTTCCTTGTAATTTATTATTTGAATAAAATGGGTTGTATATCTTATAGGACACTGTAGTCATTTAACATGTTTTATACTCCAAATTTTTTGTAAATTGGTGATCTAGAGGCCTGATCAGATTCAGGTTTGGGTCGTCCCCCCTTGTCAATCGAGAATTTAAATGTAGAGATAATTTGATTTTCCCTCTTGTGATCATTAGAAGTTTCTAATGATCATCATTGCCTGTTATTTCACTGGGGATTGCAAAATGCTGATAGTCTAATTCTGTGGTCCATCTTCATTTGTTACCCTGTAGGTAACCTGTTTGAATCCTTCTATTAAAAAATAAGCACATGCTTCCATATGTATTTGTCTCATTCCTCTTTCTCAGATGAGTGGTAACATCTAACACATGTATTTCTCTACTTGTTTTATGTTTTTACTTACTATATCTAAGAGCATAGTGTTATAGAATAAAAAGAAAGATACTCCCCTATCCTTTTTATAGTTGGATATGTATCTTTTCATAATTTTGCCAGTGTGTCTTTGGTATACATTTCTAGAAGAATGGCTGTACGCAAGGGCAAATGCATATGTAATTTTGCTAGCTATTGCCTAATTCTCTTTCCAGGGGTTGGGCCTTTTGCATTCTCATCAGCCATATGTGAGAGTGTCTCTTTCCCTAACCTCAGCAACAGAGGATGTTGTGACATGTTGAAATGTTTTCCTCACCCATTTAAAAGATTTTTAAAAGAAAACTCTTCCCCTCTCTACTCTTGACCATTTTTCCTAGAGACAAACACCTGTAAAAGTTGACCTATGAATCCTAGAAAAATTTGTATTTGTATGTTTTTACTTAAGCACCAGTGGATCTTTTACTCAGTGACCTAGACCTGTTTTTTTGTGGCTCTTTCCACCTCAGCACATGTGAAGCTGTTTTTACTGAGTAGTGTTCCCTTGAGTGAATGAGCCATAATTTATTTAAATTGCCTATATGGTGGCAAGTTAGGAAGTTTCCACATTTTTCCTATTACACACAATGTTGTTATGAATGGCTTTTTATGTGTACCTTATACATATTGTCACCTGTTTGTGCAAGCATTTCTCTGGGGCAGATTACTGGATGTAGAATGGCAGCTGTGTTTTTCATGTTCGTGCCTCCTACGAGTTTGAACATCTCACTTGTCTACCAGGCATGGGAGATGGGGCCAGTGCTTTAATACACCTACCAGCACTGGACTCATACCTGAGCTCGTGGGGGCCCAGCCATCTATCCAAGTCTTTCCTCTGCATCCTCTCTCTTTTTCTCCCCTGCAGGCCCTAAAAGACAGCAAGGTGGTGGAGATTGTTGATGAGAAAGTCCGCAGGAGGGAGGAGCCCGAGAAATGGCCTCTTCCTGGTCCCCCAATAGTGGATTATTCCCAAACTGATTTCTCCCAGCTTCTCAACTGCCCTGAGTTTGTGCCCCGCCAGCACTACCAGAAGGAGACAGGTATGCACCCTTCGGGCATATGGGTGCCTCCCCTTACCCTCGTCCTCTGGCCGGCAGTCCTCAGGGCTGTCATCAGGAGGAGGACTGGAGGGATGAGGACCTTACCTTTCCACCCTTCAGAGTCGGCGCCTGGCTCTCCTCGTGCAGTCACCCCAGTGCCAACCAAAACGGAGGAGGTCAGCAACCTAAAGACACTGCCCAAGGGCCTGTCTGCCAGCCTGCCTGACCTGGATTCCGAGAACTGGATTGAAGTGAAGAAGAGGCCTCGGCCCTCCCCAGCACGGCCCAAGGTGGGTGAGGCCTGTCCTTCACCCTGGGTCCTAGGAGCCGGGTTGGAGTGCTTGGAGGGATATCACATGGAGCTCTGAGCTCTAAAGGGCTGTCAGGCAAGCTGGAGGCTCAAGGTATAATATGAGCTGTCACCAGTAACTGCAGGGGGTTGATGTGGCTGTTTCCATTGTCAGTGGTGACTGCCCTTCAGGACAATCCTAGCTGCATGTGTTCTGAGTGGCATTCTTTACCAGAGGAGATCATGCAGCTTCTGGCAGCAGTATTCTAAGTTTCTTGATGCTTGCTGTTGTTTTTGCCCTGTCTAAATCCCTAGGGCTGCATTTTAAGTGCTTTTCCCTGAATTTTTCCTCATTGCACCTGTATAAGCCCCCTAGGCCCTCAGAAGAGGGAAGATTCATAGCCTGGATGTAGAGTTAGAGTCTATGGACTAGAACACAGGTCTCCTGTCATTGATGGCCAGTGACTTTGGGACCCTTGTTTAATATCTCAGGGCTGTAGTTTCCCTTCCACATCTTCACATGAAGGAGGGATTCGACTGCTGTAGAAATAGTAAAGCAATATGTGAATAGTACAGATTGAGTCCACTGTTAGAGAAGTGTTTCGCTCTCAGACTGAAATTGCTGTTCCCCTTTCCAGGAACAGACTTTTGCTCCTTCTACCTCCTCACTCCCCTACCCTCTTTGGTTCAGGGACCAACACCCTGGTGACTCTTTCCCCTTGGTTTGTTCCCATGGTAGAAGTCAGAGGAGCCCAGGTTAGTCCACCAGACCTCTGTGCCTCAGCAGCTACCCTCTCAGCAGCTGATGTCCAAGGATCAGGATGAGCAAGAGGAACTGGATTTCCTGTTTGACGAGGAGATGGAGCAGATGGATGGACGGAAGAACACCTTTACCGCCTGGTCTGATGAGGATTCTGACTATGAAATTGATGACCGGGATGTCAACAAGATCCTCATTGTCACTCAGACGCCACCATACATGCGCCGGCACCCAGGGGGGGACCGCACAGGCAACCACACCTCCCGTGCCAAGATGAGCGCTGAGCTGGCCAAGATCATTAACGATGGGCTCAACTACTATGAGCAGGACCTGTGGGCTTCAAAGTTCGAACCTGAGTACTCCCAGATCAAGGTAAGTTTGAACGTAGCAGTGTGGGTGGGGCCTGGGTGCCAATAACTAAGGGGGGAAAGAAAGCTAATGAGCTGTGTGACCCTGGGCATAGAACCTCAATATCCTCAATATGAAAGGAGGTGATAATTGACACCTGACTGGGACATTGACAGCAAAAAGAGATGTTAAACACTGTGTAAACTCTGCTAATGTGTGGGATGGTTACTGTGCCACCTGAACATCCATATTTAATGTCATAACAGTCAGCTAGACACTTTTGTGGGAACTAGAATAAGGACTAGGTTGTCGTTTTTATTCTTAAGTATTTAGGCAGTTGTAAAAGTTTAAAAGCCTTTTAAGGAGCTTACTTTGAATTGGAAGATGGAAAACAGATAGATCTTTTTAAAATCATTGCTGCTTGGAAATAATCAAAACCTCTGTTGTAGTTTTTACAGAGTGGATATATGTGGAGGTGGGTGGGCCTTTGGTGAGCCCATGTGGTGAGTAGCAGCATGTTTAGTGGAGGTGAGGGGAGAGTAGCAGGAAGAGATTCGGGGGAGTCTGCATTGAGTTCCTGGGGAGCTGTAGTACTGATCTGTCTTCTTGCACATAGGGCTGGGCAAGTACTAGCCCCTTCTGGGTTAGCACACTTGTGCCCAGGTAACTGGGGTTGAGGGGGCAGCTGAGAGCCTGGGGACCAGAATTCCACGTATGTGGACGTGGGAGCTGCCCTCTCCAGCTTCCTGTACGTCTTGATTCCTAAACAGGCTAGGGCAGTCCTCTTACTGACATCTTTCCCCACCCATCTCGTATCCTCTGCAGCAAGAAGTCGAGAACTTCAAGAAAGTCAACATGATCAGCCGGGAGCAGTTTGACACACTAACCCCTGAGCCCCCTGTGGATCCCAATCAGGAAGTCCCTCCCGGGCCACCCCGATTCCAACAAGGTGAGGGGTGACACTGGGGTCCCTGGCCTGGGTTGGAGGGTCTAGACAGTCACGACCTATCCCTGCTTGCTGACCCCGCTCTGCCTCTGCAGTTCCCACTGATGCCCTGGCCAACAAGTTGTTTGGTGCTCCCGAGCCTTCTACCATTGCCCGCTCTCTACCAACCACTGTCCCAGAGTCGCCAAACTACCGCAATGCCAGGACCCCCCGCACTCCCCGGACACCGCAGCTCAAAGATTCAAGCCAGACGTCACGGTTTTACCCAGTGGTGAAGGAAGGACGGACCCTAGATGCCAAGGTGAGGTGCTCATGCCTGGCTGCCAGGAGTCTTAGACTCACTTTACGGCGTCCCAGTGCTTTGCTTCTCTCTCCAGCCTTGTCTAGACCAAGAAAGTGCCAGATCCCCCACCTGCTCTGTGTTCTTAGGCTGGTGGGTCCACCCTGGGGCTGAGTGACCACATCTACAAAATGAACTCTATGGGAGTGGTGGCCCCATGGACCGTGATAAGACCCAAGGAGGACTGACCAGGTGCAAGTCCTTGGGCAAATTACTTCGCTCCCAAGCCTCAACTTCTTCTTTCGTGAAATAAGCATATCAGCTCCTAGCTGTAGACATTGTGAGAGAATAAATTTGAAAATGATTTGTAAACTGTGCGATGACACACACATATGAGGGGAATCTTAATCCTACAAAACGCTTGATGCTCCTCACATTTGTATGAATACAATAAATAACAAGTTCCTGGACTGACCTTTACAGATGCCTCGGAAAAGGAAGACAAGACACAGCTCCAACCCACCCTTGGAGAGTCATGTGGGCTGGGTGATGGATTCCCGAGAGCACAGGCCCCGGACTTCTTCCATCAGGTACGGGGCTGTGGGGAGGAGAGGTCAGGTTGACTGAGGTGGGTGGAAGAGCCATAAAATCAATGGGACCAAGAAGATAGAACCTCTTTGGCAAGAAAATTAAAAAAGGGGACCTTCATCTAAGTAAAAAAAACAAACATGAGTAGTCTAGAAAGCTTCATCCAGGGCCTGGGAAGAGGAAGCCTTCTTTCTAAAGCAGCGGTGTCACACTGCCTGGGACCAGGTTCTGAGAGAGCACTTGAGTTGTCTTCAAACGAGAATATTTGCTGCCTACCTCAGGGTAGCCAGGTATTTGAATAAAAATACAGGTTCCTGGGCCCGGCTGGGGTTAGGGCCCAGGTTCCTTTTTATTTATTTTTAGTAAAATAGCCCCAGTATTCTCTGTTCCAAAGCAAGGTTTGAGAGCTACTGACATGTGTACTCTTATTTCCTGCAAAGATGGTACAGGACCAAAAATAAACATGGTTTTCAAAAAATATAGGTGGATTAACCCATTACAGCTCATTCAGGGAAGGGTAAATGTTAATTCAGGATAAATAAATGGTTAAATAAAGGCTTGGGTTTAGGCATTGTGCAGATCTCAGCCTTTAAATAGCTTCATGACCTAGGATGAGTGTCCCAGTCTCTATGAACCTAAGTGACCTCTTTGTAAAACTTTGAAGGCTGATAACAAAGAGCAAGTCATCTATCTATATAAGTCAAGGGCCTTAACACAGTACCTGGGCCTCCTAGTTTGTTGCCCTGTGAGAGGCTGGATCTTGGCTGAAGGAAGAAACTAGAGGGGTTCCTGCTAACCTGATGGCCAGCTGCTCCGGGGAACCTGATGACACTATCTCTTTTGTGGCCTCTGTAGCTCCAGCCCCTCAGAAGGGACGCCTACGGTTGGCAGCTATGGCTGCACCCCTCAGTCGCTACCCAAGTTTCAGCATCCTTCCCATGAGCTGCTCAAGGAAAATGGCTTCACACAACACGTCTACCACAAGTATCGTAGGCGCTGCCTTAATGGTAAGAAGCACGGGGAAGGGGCTGAGCCTCTGGGGCTGCTTTTTAGAACCAGAGTATAAGTGCTGATGGACTAGGTCAGCGGTCACCAACCGGTGGTCCGTGAGGTCCGAAAGGTTGGCAACCGCTGGACTAGGTGACTATTTCCTCTGATCTCAAAACAAGAAGCAGGTGACATTATAGCAAGAAGGAATGAAATAGACTCAGGCAGGGTAGTTTTGGAATATAGGAACCTAAAAGAATCTGGTACTCAGAACATGCCTGCTCCTTGATCTTCCTCTATTGATATAAAAACTATCAAGAGTTTTCCTATTTCTGGTAAGACTACCAACTCGGCCACTGTCCAGTGTGGTCCACTGTCCATCTCCAGAGGTATGTGTGAGGCAGCATATATTCCTGAGAACAGGTTGTCTGATGATGGTGTGGGCCAAATCCAGCCAGCAGCCTATTTCTGTATAGCCCTTGAGCTAAGAATAGTTTTTACATTTTTAAGGAGTTCGGGGGACGGGTGGGGGGGGGAAGAATTTATGATAGAACGGCACCCATTTGTGGCTTGCAGTGCCTAAAGTATTTACTCTGTGACCCTTCACAGAAGAAAGTTTGCTAACCTTCCTTGAGAGTCTAGACAATAGTCTAAGGAAAGACACTCTCTAGGTGCTCTCACGAGTTTCTTTTTATAACAAAAATGAGGTACCTTTTAACTGTAGGTTTCTGTCAGGTTAGCTGTAAAGTGCTCAAAACCAATTGTAATATTGTAATTATTACCTCATCCGACCCCTTTTCATTCAGTAAAACATGGCTGCTAAATGCTTGGTTCTTCACTCTTCCTCTGCATGCATGTGTGTGTGTAATAACCGCTTTATTGAGATATAATTTACATACCACACAATTCACCTATTTAAAATGTACAATGCAATCACCAGAACATTTTCATTCCCATAAAAAGAAACCCTGCCCATTACCAGTCACTCCCATCCCCTACCTCCTCCCAAGCTTATACAACCACCAATCTACTCTTTGTCTCTAGATTTTTTGCAATAATGGAATTGTACAGTATTTTCAAGGTTCCTCTATGGTGTAGCATGTATCGATACTTCATTCCTTTTCATTGCCAAATAACATTCCATTATATGGATATAGCACGTTTTGTTTAACCATAATTGATGGGCATTTGTGTTTCCACTTTTTGTCTATCATGAAAAATGTTGCTTTGAACATTCATACACAAGTTTTTGTGTAGATGTAGGTTTTCATTTGTCTTGTGTGGAAGAGTGGAATTGCGGGGTCTTATGGTAACTCTGTGTTTAACCTTTTGAGGAACTGCAAGATTGTTTTCAAAGTGGTGGCACCGTTTTATTTTCCTAACAGCAATTTCTCCACGTCCCCCCAACACTTGTTATTGTCTGTCTTTATCATAGCCATCCTGGTAGATATAAAGTGATGATTCCTTGTGGCTTTGATAGGCATTTCCCAGATAGCTAATAGTGTTGAATAGTTTTCATGTTGGCCATGTTTATATCTTCTTTGGAAAATTGTCTATTCAGAACCTTTATCTATTTTTTTCCTTTAGTTGCTTGTGCTTTGGTGTTGTGTACTGTTTTTTATTGTTACCACTTTGTACTTGTTAATATTGTAGGACTCCTGAAATAATAATTGGTAATAAATACAAAGAATATAACTTGTTGGCATGTACAAATGATTTGTTCACGCCTTTGTTCTAACTACACTTGAGCGCAATGCCTTTTGAGATGAAGAGCTAGACCAGGATGACCTGGTTCAGAAGCAGTGAGGCCCAGAACCAGAGTCCAGCAGCAGGGCCTGACCCAGAGTAGTTAGTGCTCCATAAATATCTCCTGAAAGACTGAGGGGCAGTGTGAGCAAGGTCCTTAAGCTTGGAGATCCATTTGTCCTCTGAAGCACCTGCAGCCTGGTCCTGACACATCTTTCCTTCTTTTTCCCCCATCAGAGCGGAAACGCTTGGGCATTGGCCAGTCTCAGGAGATGAACACTCTCTTTCGATTTTGGTCCTTCTTCCTCCGAGATCACTTTAACAAAAAGATGTATGAGGAGTTCAAGCAGCTGTCTCTGGAGGATGCCAAAGAAGGCTACAGGTGAGCGGGTTTGGGGTGGGGCTCTGGCTGGTGCTTGGCAGGTGGTTAGGGGTCCCTGGTGGGTCTGCTTCCAGAACTGTACCTGGAGATCTCTTGTATATATACTTCATATTCTTTATTTAAAATATTTTGAATGAGCAGTATATTCACATGGTTCAGAATTCAGAGAGTTCAAAGATTATATAGTGAGAAGTCTCCTTACCACTTTCTCCTGCCATCTATTTCATTTTCCCAGAGTCAACCAGTATTGTTAGAATCTTGTGGGTTCTTTCTGAAAATATTCTGCCCATGTAAGCAAGGACCTATGCAGTGTCTCCTACCCCCTTTGTTTACACAGAAGGTGGCCTCTATTATATATGCTCTTGCACCTTGATTTTCTACTTAATGCTATATTTTGAAGATCATTCCATATCCATCCATAAAAAACATTCTTATTCCTTTTATAGTTTGTATAGTGTTACATTGAATGGATGTACTGTAATTTATTTAACCAGTCTCCTACTAATAGATTCTTACATTGTTTTCAATGTTTTACTATTTAAAAAACTTTTTAGACTCTTCTCTCTTTTTCCCAAGTAAAATTTGTTCTCTAAGCAATTTGAGAAGGACAGAAATGCTTAAAGAATCTGGTGGAAAACATATTCAGTCCAGTGTTAAAGCTCTGCCATATTTCATGTCTTTTAGATCATCCTGTGAATACCTTCTTGTGTCTTTCTTATCATTTATAAGCATGAGCATTTTTCCATGTTAAAATAATTGACTTTTTGGCCTTCTTACAGAAGTTATGTGTTTTTGCCTGAAAGCTTAGAAAATAAGCTCACTTGATAAGATCACTTGAAAAGTTTCAACTCCCAAAGATAACAAGTGTTAATATATTTAAGTGTGTGTCCTTCTAACTTTGTGTGCATATGTAGATGTAAAATTGACATATTTGTTTACAAAAATGGGTTCATTCTACATATAACACTTTGAAATGTGTATTTTTCACTTGATAATATCTCATAAGCATTTGTCAGTATCATGAGTGAATATTTACATTGTAATTTTTAATAGCTTATATTATTCTGTTGAACAGATTTATCATGTTTTTCTTAACCACTTCTCTATTATTAGACATTTAGATTTTGTTGAATAATTCTGCTATGAACAGTTTTGATATATCTGTAAAATCTGAATCTGCATCTTTGGCCATTTCCCTGACATGTTCCTACAATTGGAATACCTAAGACAGATAAATGAACAGACCTACTAATTGACATGGTCAGATAGCTTTGCAGAAAGCGTATCCCAGGTATTGGCAAGCTTTTCCTGTAAGGGGACAGACAATAAATATTTGATGCTTCGTGATCTCAGCTGCAACTACTCAGCTCTGCTGTTACAGAAGAAAGCAGGCAGTGACATTCCACAAATGAATCGGAGTAAACAAAGGGTGTAGTTGGGATCTGCTGTTCATTTGGCCAGAGTTTGCTGACCCCTGGCAGACTGTAAAGATTTAATGTTGGAGCCACTTAGACTAGCAAGAATTCACTGTTTCCTTGATAATCCATTGTGTTCAAACTCTTCCACAGTTCATCTGTTATGAGGGTTCATTTCCCTATTTGAAGATGAAGAAACTGAGTCCTATTTCACTGATTTGTGTTTTCCTATAGATATGGTTTGGAGTGCCTTTTCCGATACTACAGTTACGGCCTGGAAAAGAAGTTCCGGCTGGACATATTCAAGGATTTTCAGGAGGAAACCGTGAAAGACTATGAAGCCGGTGAGAGCCAGAGTTGGAGCTCTGTGAGCCCTGGTTATCTAGGCCTTCTTCCCCTCACTCCCCAGTTTGACCTGGGTCTGTCTATCGCATCACACTTCACTCTCCCCGAGCCTCTCACCACACCAACCCAGCTTCTCTCTACCTCTCTCCTCTTTCCCCACAGGTCAGCTCTATGGGCTGGAGAAATTCTGGGCCTTCTTGAAATATTCCAAAGCCAAAAATTTGGACATTGACCCCAAACTTCAAGAATACCTCGGCAAATTCCGACGTCTCGAAGACTTCCGAGTGGATGTGAGTACAAGTCTCTCTCTCATTCTGGGTTGTCCTGGAAAGACCACTGGACGGAAGTCAGGGAACCTGGGTTCTTGCTCCAGTTGTGCTTCTGGCCCAGGGATACAACCCGCCCAGTTTGGGCCTCATGTCTTCCTCTGTAAAACCAAGGGTGAGAAGTGGACAGTGAGGGCTAATTGGAAGGGGCTATGTGGTTGCTACTCCCTCCCCTTCCCATGATAGAAATGGCTAAACTGTCATAATGCTCTTCCCCTTTTATCTCACAACCCTCCTTGTTACTGTGTCCTAGTTGATTGGGATGGGTATCCAAGGTAAAAATGGTTTTGCTCATTCTGGAGGAGACCATTTCTAACCCCAGAAGTTTATTAATTATGTTCCATTTTTTCTCTGCCTCCACCCCAGCTCCCCTGTTTGTTTATTTAGAGAGAAACATGGATGTGAAAGAGAAATATTGATTGGTTGCCTTCCCAAACTGGGATCAAACCCACCACTTTTCAATGTGCAGGAAGAGTGCTCCAACTAACTGAGCCATGTGGGCCAGAGCGCCTGTCTTCTTGGAGCACTAAATCAACAGTGACATCCAGTGGTGGATCGGGGTTATCGCTACTAGATTTTTCAATGACAGTGGTAGTTGGAGTTAATTGAATGTCTCTGTGCAAGGTGCTTCAGGGACTCCAGCAATGAGTGAAAGACTTTTTCCTCCAAATTGTTAATAATGTAGTAGGGATATGCCAGTTATCTTATTCTATTAAAACCTTTTAGGAAAAATGCAAATATAAGTAAAGAGCAATAATAGTTTATATTTTATTTTTAAAATTGCCATTGATTGAGTGCTTACTATGTGTTGGACGAGGCAGTCCCCAGGAGCCTCTGGGCCTTCTGAGTGGAGACGTCTCAGCCTGTTGCATGCCTCATTCCATGTGTCATCTCCTGAGCAGTGATCCCTTCCCATAACCGGAACAGGAACTCCTGTGGATAAAAGCCTGGGCCTCAGCAGTACATGGGTCCAGGCCATATTTTGTCTTCACGGATGACCAGCTATGGAACCTGGGCAAATTATTTTTCTGTGCTTCAGTTTCCTCTTCAACAGTATCAATGATCTGCACCCATGTCTGCATCCAGGGTGGTGCAGACCCCATGACTAAGTGCATAAAATAGCATGGTGCTTGGCATCCTAGCATGGAGACATTCTCAGTAAAACTGGTAATTCATTTTTAGGGTTAAACCTGTTCATTATCTGCATAACATTTGGAGGTGGAAATAGGAGTGCCCTATACAGCCCTGGCGGGATGGATGGTGCCTCCTAATGACCTGTGATTCCCTCCTCTGTTACAGCCCCCCATGGGTGAAGAAGGCAACCACAAGCGACACCCAGTGGCAGCAGGAGGTGGTGGCGGTGAGGGCAGGAAGCGGTGCCCCTCCCAGTCTTCCAGCAGGCCCACTACCGTGATCAGCCAATCCCCCACCCCACCTGTCGGCCCGCCCACCCGGGAAGATGCCAAATGGACGACCCAGCACTCAGCACACTGACTTTGGGAAAGTGAAAACCCCTTGGCCCTGGGAGGGATGGGCAAGAGTCCATGGGCAAGAGTCCACCCAGTCCCAGGAGAGGGGACAGAGAAGGGACAGGCCTCTAGTCATTAGGATGGGCCTTTGTGCTGAGTAGCAATGTGTACACCTTTTGGGCTATCAGAGGTACCCTGGGCAGGAGCCTCCACACATTCCCTTCCCCCTCCTCTCTCCATGACTTCTTCACATCCTAGCTTCTAAGGGGGGAGGGAACAGGGGAGATTTTATATATATATATATATATATATATATATACATACATATACATATCAAGTTTTAAATTATTGATAGTTCATTTGGATTACCAAAATCACTCTGTAGCCCTGCCCACGGCGGATAGGCCGCAACCCTAGCCCCCATCCCACAGCCTCCTGCTCCCCCTCAAGCCAACTATGCAGCCCACAAGAAGGCCCTGTGGGCCCCATTGCCCAGCACTGTTCCATGGAAGGCTCTGCAGCGCCCCTGGGCCCCATGAGCACTGGCCCCTTTATCATCTGGGGCTTGCCATCATCATGTTCCCCCTACTGCCCCGTGCCCTTCCGCCATCTTCCGGGAGAAGGAAACCAAAGGATCTAAAAGTGGAGGTGGGGGAGGTTTTGGCCTCTCCCCACTCCCCTCTTCCCATACCCCTTACTCCCCAGCCCAGAGAGACGCTGCTCATACCAGAAAAGACTATTGAAAGATGATTTATTTTATTTTTCTCTGACCTTATCATCCTTGGGGAAGAAGGAAAAAAAAAAAAAAAAAAGACAAAACCGACCATAAAAGACCAAAAAAAGAAAATCAGAAAACCCCCACCTAATCCACAGCAAGTGATGTTTTTCGCCTACCCTTGGAATTTGTTTTGTTTTGTTCTTTGAAATAATATTTTTTTAAAAGTTGCCTTATTGTGGAGCGGGAATCTGAAATACCCAAATGCCTGTTTTCCTCGGTGGAGTCCACTCAGAGCTCTCACCTTCTCTGGATGTGCCTGGGCTGGATTGACTAGACTCTTCCTCTGGACTGAATTGCATGTACAGTGCCTCCTGCTTTGGAGGCAAGAGAGTTGGGGTTGGCTCGGATGAGAGCCATGCCCGAATATCCCTGCTGTTGCATCGTTTGAAGCTGACGTCCTGTGTCTACACTGCTGCCACTGTCGTGTCCTCGCTCTGCTTGCTGTTGCCTCACACTAGGCCCTGTCCCTGCTGTGATACCCTTCATTCTACCCTTGGAACCCCAAGGCCAAGTTTGCTTCAAACTGTTGGAGAAGAGCGTTGGCCTGGATCTGGGACACACACGTCCTCAGCTTGACCGTCTTCCCACTTCAGAGGGGAAAGGTGAACACCTGGCAGCTGAGGCTTGGAAGTGTTTCTTAAGTTGCCCTGAAAGATCTTTGAGACTCAAGGAGGCTTTGTCTCGTAAAAGGTGGAGAAAAATGCCGTTCTCCTCCCTTGGGTCTGGTGGGTTCTCCCCATCTTGCATTCCCCTCTGCAAGCCATCTCTGCCCAGCCTCCAATTGACCCTGCCTGGGAACGAGGGACGAGGAGTTGAGGGCTGGGGAGAACCCTGCCAGTTGGAGAAGCCCCATGGCAGGAAGGTATATGTGGACATAGAGTATACCTGACTTCTCCAGCCACTGACTGCTTGGGTTGGGCTGTGAAACAATGGAATGGCTGGAGTCTACAGGCATTTGGAGCTTGGGGGGTGGAGGTGATGAAGGACTGACCCACATGGACTGGGCTGTGTTGGGTGTGGGAAGACAATGCATCCACCCCCAGTGGGGACCAGGCAGCACTGAAAAGTTTGTGGTCATGTTGCTCAGTTGCTGACACTTCCTTGGCCCTCTTTTTCAACTCCTTCTGTGGGGCCCAAAGGTTAGGAGTAGGGGACAGTACCCCAGGGCTTGCCTCTATCTTGGGCACGTCGTTGCTTTTGGCCTGCCCCCTCATCTCTGCCCTCCCAATGGTTAGTATGTTGGGAAACCCATCTCAGTTCCTGTGACCCGGTTGTCTCAAAAGCCACGGATGAGTGTCTGATCTCCGCTCTGACGGCGGGATCTGCAGCCTTTCCCTGCCCTGTCTGGTGCCCACCCTGTGTTGTACCAGACACTGGACTCCTGCACCCCGGCCTCCTTTGCTGTATCTCCCCTTTGCTTCAGGTTGTGCAGCCCTGTACTGTATCCAGCACCACAGAAACCTCAGTGTTTGTCCTCTGCTGGGTTTGGGGCACAAGGAAGCCTTGGGGGTGTGGGGACAGGCTGTTCTGATCAGAGTTTATTCCCAGGCCAGGGGCTGGCTGCCATCTTCTCCCTGATCCCTCCCCACAGACACCCCAGAGAGAGGAAGCCCCTTTGAGGTGAGGACTTCATCTCAACATAGGCTGAGGATGGGGAGAAAGGAGACTTTTTTTCTTTCTTTTTACTTTCTTTTAATTTTTTTTCTTTTTTTGTAACATGTTAGGAGTTGATGTTGCAAAGAGTAGTTTACATCTTCACTTTCTGAAGACACTTGAATTTAGGACCGATGTATCTGTGACAAGCATGCCAGGAGTGGCAGGGGCCATCAGGGCTTGCCACTTCACACCCACCATCCTCTCATGGGGATCCAAGATCTGAGACACAAAATAGCCTGCCCAGATCCTTCTGTTCATCCTGTATCCTTCCAGGATTGGTCCATGCCAACACACCCTTTGTGTGTCAGCCCTGCTCGGGGCAGGTTTCTCACCCTCTCCTGAACCTGGGAACAGGTGCACTACCAGCAGAGAGGGGCTGCCGGCCCGAGCCCCAGCCTGGACCCTGGGGCTCAGATCGAGATGCTGAGCCCCATGTCAAAGTTGTGTTCTGTTTTGTTCATTTGTAGCTTCCCTTCCCCCTTTCCTGGTGATTGATTTTAGAAAAGAAAGTAAGCTGCTCAGAAGGCCCTAGAAGTGGGGAGAGGGGCAAGGAAGGCGACTAGGGTTGGGGATTTTGCCAAAAGCCTGGGTAGAGCAGTCTGGATCATCTGGCACCCCCCTGAGTGGGACCCCATAGTGCCTCCTGTGTGGAGGGTCCCTGGACTTGCCCCAGCCTCACCCTCTCCTTCAGCCATGTTGACGGCAGCGGCAGAGAAGATAGGAACTTACAGCCCATTTCTCACTGGAGAGGAAAACATGTCACCTGGCTTTGCGGAGAAGGTTCCACCTTATGCTCATAGTACATTATCTTTACCATGTGCTAGGATATCACTTAAAAGGACAAACAATGTAAAATACTTGAATGAGCTTGTATTATAACATTAATATTATTGAGAGTATCTGCTTTCCAGGCTGAAGTGATTCATTATTCTAGTCTGCTTTAGTCCTTTGTAATTTGTGGTAATTATGCTTTTCTTTTTAATACAAAAAAAATGTATAAAAATAAAAACTTGAAAAGGCACAATACTGGCTGGTCTCCCATCTGGGATACAACTGATGGTTGTGAGGGGTGGAGCTGGTGAGGGGAGAACCCTGCCTGGGCTTCTGGGGAGCCTGCCTGGGACAGGGGTCCCTTAGCTTCTAAGGCAGCATGAGAGCTGCCAGTCTTGAATTCGCCCTGTGTCTTATGAAGTGGGGGCTACACCAGTGCCATAGAACAGACCAGTCCAACAGCCAGGGTTTCCTGCACCTGCTGTGGCCTGGCCCTGAGGGAAGAGAGGGCCAGGAAGGAGAGGGGTGCTGATTTCTCACAGGAGGGTTGGCACTGCCCCTCACTGAACAGACTTACCTGCTGGGGTGTCAAGTTCACCACTGGCCTTAGGGAGTCCAAGTGAGCCTGAGGATCAGGATCGATGCTAGGGAGGAGCCCCCACCCGCATCGGGGACTGGCCTCGGGGGGGCTATTGGTGGCTTTTCCCCAACCCGTGAGGCCAGTCTCGGGCAGTAGTATTCTGAATGCCAGTCGGTCCTAGATGTATAGTCACAAAACTAAAAATAAGTTCTGGCTTTATTTACTCATTCATCTGGCAACTGTGTCCCGTGCCTGGTTTTCCAGAGAATTCCACCAGCCAGCAGGTGGGCAGGGAGCAGGAGATAGTGGCCAGGGCTTGTGCAGACTGGTTTGGACAGGAAGACGGTTAATGCAGCCTCACTCCCACACCTGTTGGGAATGCTTGCGAAAGGGGCCCGTAGCTCCGAGAAGCCATGTGATTGTGAGTTGTGCAGTGGCGAGAAAAACTGCAGTGGCTAATGGAGTTAAAAGGAGACCAGTTTATTTCCATGCTTCCTCCTCTCACACATTTTCTGCTGCAAATCTGAGACCTCAGCCTTTGCTTGAGCCTTACTCGTTTACCAACCTCAGGGCCCTTTAAAAGGTTTTATGCAGAAGAGGACAGGGCTGGCCCCCTCTGCCAGGGCCCACCCACTTGCCTGCCAAAAGCTGTGAAAGGTGCCCCGCCTCTTACCCCCCAGGTGCCCCGCCGGAACTTCCGAATCTCAAGGTCTTAAAGGGAAAAAATGTTTCCACTCTTCCTCTTTCTCCATGTTCCTCATTTCCTACCCTTTTTAAGGATATTGGAGGTGGGCTATTGTCCGAACGTTTATAAGTCCCAGGTTGTGGGTGCAGGCTAGTGGCTGTGAGGACTTAGCTAAGGATATAGGTCACCTGCCAGGTGCACCAACTCCTGAGGCGGGTGAGTGGGTGGGGCTTTGCCAGGCCAGGGAAGACTCTACCTGGGAAGTGCCCAGTCGGCCCACTGGGTAGGTCCTCTGGATTCCTAGTGCTGATGGTTCTGCCTGGAGACTTGCCCTTATCAGATGTTTAAATACTTTATAAAGCTACTGTGGGTGGTTATCTTGACATATGAGAACTGAAAGTTCAGGAATAGACCCAATTATGTGGAAGCATTTGGTAAGTGATGATGGCGGCCTCTCGAATCAGAGTGGTCAGATTGTTCTTGGGAGCCCCCGGGGCCCTGGCAAGACCACGGCTGCTAAGGACAGGCAGGGTGGGGATTGCTCCCACCCCAGCAGCTCTGTGTTTTTGTTTCAGACAAGCTTCCTGGTAAGATTGCATTTGAAAAGGCATCACTGCTAAAACAACTGAGTAATCATTTGGGGGGGAAATGAGGATTTTGCCCTTTGTTCAGCCATGTTTTTCATGCCTTCTCATTGGAGAAAGAGGGTTCTAGCCTCTGGCCCTGCTTCAGAGAGTCTAATTAGGCGCTTCAGTCAAGTGTCCCCAAATTTTGACCCTTCCCTCTGGATTAAAGGGCCCCCAGTTTAGCAGGTCCACAGGGTTTGGCCTTTGGTTTCCAGGTTTGGCTGAAGGTACTGGCGTTTGGTCTGCACCCGTGGTGTCAGCTGTAATCAGGGAGGAGCTTCGATGTTATTTTTGTTTGCAGAGAGGGCTGATGTTGGTTTGCAATGGGTCAGAGGTAAAGGGGGCCTTTGTCACTGACTCTGTTTGGGAGGGACAAGGGGGACTTGACCCCTACCACTATTGCCAGGCTGTCTGGCTCTGGCCTGAGTAGGGTATGAGAGAAGTTTGGGGGACAGAAAAGGGGGAAAGTGCTCTCTTCTGGCCCCCCCAGCCCTGGCAGCAGAAGGGGCTCTCTGGAGCCACGCAGCCTCCGGTGTGGCTGCCACCTGTCATTAGCTACATCTTGCCTATGCAGTCATCCAGGCCCCTCTTTCCTTTCACAGCAGAGGACCGTAGGGACTGATCATTGTGGGGAGCTGTTTCTTCCTCTTCCTTAAGCTAACTCCTGGTCCCCTGGAGGGACAAAAGGGGCAGTCAGGGGAGCCTTGGCCCTGCATTTCCTGGAAGCCAGCCTGCCCCCCGCCCTCGCCGTGCTATCTTTAGTGCCGGGCTGAAGAAGTAAGTTCCCAGGTGCGGTCAGGAGGCCTCAGGCCACCTTAGCAGTCCGCTGCTGAGGGGACAGCCAGGATGGCACTCAGGCCCTCTCTCACTCCATCTTTGGGGGGTCGGGGATGCTCTCAGAGAGTGGGGTGAAGCCTAACAGGAGGATGTGTCTCTCGTAGGCCTTGGTCTGCTTGAACACGGTGTCTGTCCCGTGGAGATGGTCCAGCACCCCCAGCACCCCATAGCACTGGTTGAACCTGGAGGAGAGAAGTGGATGCTGGAGACCTGTGTGCTGGCCTCATTTGTGCCAGCCTCTCCCACATTTCTGAGCCTTCCTGACCGCATCAGAAATCCCAGGGGAGATGGGGCACACTTGCCTGGGGCCACCCCAGACTGGAAATCTGTGAGCTTCCTTTGAAAAGCTCTTATTGTGATAGCTATGCACACAAGTCACAACCTGTGGCTGAATCAGAACCCCCTGGAACACCCTTTAAAATGCAGACTTCCACCCTAGCTGGTTTGGCTCAGTGGATAGAATGTCGGCCTGCAAACTGAAAGGTCCGAGGTTCGATTACGGTCAAGGGCACATGCCTGGGTTGTGGGCTCGATCCCCAGTGGGGGACCTGCAGGAGGCAGCCGATCCATGATTCTCTCTCATCATGGATGTTTCTCTCTCTCCCTCTTCCTTCCTCTCTGAAATCAATAAAAATATATATTAAAAAACAAACACACAAGCACAAATGTAAAAAAAAAATGCATATTTCCAAGCCCTGCTCCTCCCTCCCCCTAGACACTTTGATTCGGCATATTCAGAATGGAAACCAAGAGCCTGCACTTGTGAAGCACATCTCAGGTGATTCTGTGCAGGGGGCTCCCAGGCCACACCGGAGAAAGCCTGGAAGCTTTCAGTGCACAAGTCCCCTTGAACTGCATGCAGGGTTATGTGTGGATGCATTTTTCTGACAGTGCCCTAGCGTATATTGCATACTCAGAGGGGCCAGGACCTAGATAAAGGTTAAAATCCCAGTTGCAGGAAGATCAAGTATCAGAAGGAACGAGCAAGGTGGCCTGGGGTCCAGCATGGTCATTCTCCCCACCTCCAGCCCTCTGCCTCCACCAGCGCCACATGTAAACGGAGACACCGGTGTCTGCTAGCAGAAGTAGAGGTGGAGGTTACTGACCCACAGTGGGCAAGGGAGCCTTACTTGAGATGGTGATAGTCATGGAATTCAGGTGAAGGCAGGAAGGGTAGGTGGTAGCCACAGTGGGAGATGGTGGTGACGATGAGAGTCAAGGAAAACCACACCATGATGGAGGACAAGTGGGAGCCCATTACGATGGGCCCCACCATCGCCGGCAGCATGTTGGAGACCTGCAAGGGAAGGGCTGTTGGAAGGTGGGCCCCAGGGAGATGGAGGGGACCTAGTTGGGTGTCCCCTTTGCCCCAGGGTGGTACCAGGAAGACTTCCTTGACTCAGGTCTGGAGAATCTGAAAGTTTCAAGACCCTGGTTTGCTGGAATCACTCACCTTTGTATCTTGGGACAAGTTATTAATGGTTAGAGCTTCAACGTCTTCATTAGTAAAATGAGGATTAAAAGGGTTCTTGGGAAGATTAAATGAGAAAACTTACGATGGGCATCTAGGATAGCCTGGCATATGCTAAGTCAACAGTAAGTGCTGGTTATTTAACGAATGGGGAGCGGGAGGGGCCGGTGCGGTCTGGTTCTCTGCAGGAGACCGAGGGAAGGTGGCTGGCCTGTGCCCTTGGTTCTGAGGCGCGAGCTCTACTCACCACATGCTCGACGGGGTGGGCGTAGAGCGAGATCACGCCAATGGGAGCTGTCCACTCGTGGTGTTTCTTATGGATTTTCTTGTAGAACATTGGGTGGTGAAGGAGCCTGGAAAATAGTTCATAGTTCATAATCTGCCACCCTCCCTTCCCCCTTTTCCCACAGACCATGAGAAACCGAGGTGTAGGCCCCAGGCGTTACGTCTGTGGAGCAAGGCTGAAAACACACAGACCTGCCTCTGAGTTCGACCCCACCTCTTACGCTGCACAAGAGTGGGAGTGGCTTACTTTGCCTCTGTCCACCTCAGCTGTATTAGCTGTAAAATGGGGATGATGCCCAGAAAGGGTTCACTAAGGAAGTGAATGCGAAAAGCCCCAGGAATGGAGAGGCTTTCTTTTCTGGACATTCTTGGTTGTCTCGGTTGTCAGCTGTGGACAGATGTCTCCCTGTTAACTGCTGGGTGGAAGGCTTTGCAGGCAGGTGGTGGAGAGTGAGGTGCCAGCTGTGCCCGGCGGCCGCTCACCGGTGTGAGTAGTAGAACATGATCTCCTCGATCAGCGTGAAGATGGCCAGCTCCAGGAGGAACCAGTGGAAGGTGGGCAGCTCTCGGCGGCAGGGGTCCCTCCACAGCTTGAGGGTGGGGTAGAGGAGGACCACGATGGGCAAGGAGATCAGGAGCTGGTTGAGCAGAACTGTGCGGACGGACTGGCGCAGTTTCACGGGGTCCACCTGCCCAGGGAGGAAGGAGGGAGAAGGGACAGCATGAGATGTAGGTCTTTTCCTTCTAGAAAAGCTCTACTGTGACCTGCTCACAGGAAGCCCTCATGCAGAGGTGGATGCTCGGAGTGATGTCCGGCCGTAGCTGGCAGCTCCTGACGGCTGCCCCGCCCTGGGTGGAACCAGCTGGCAGTGCCTCTCCCGCAGCCTCGGTCTCTGCCTGAACCTGCCTTCTCCTTCCTGGTGCTGCACCTGTCAGCACAGTGGGGCTGCCTGAGCATCCTCTCCAAGGTCACTGATGGCAGCCAGCATTTCCCCAGAATCAGTAGCCCCAACCACTCCCTTCCTCAGAGCACTGGGGGTCCCAGGAATAGCCCCATAACCACGGGCCACTTCCTGGGGTCTGACGAGCTGGTTTAGGATTGGTCAGAAGGGATTCCTCCCGAGTCCCCTCTGCAAGCTGTAGGGGCTGCTGCCCGAAGGTGAGCCTGGGTTCATGGTGGTCCTCAGACTTGAGGCCTTCCCCTTCCTCCAGCTTTTCCAGGTACTACATCATCAAGAGATGATGATCTGTGGTTATTTTAGGAGATGCAGCCTGAGGACTTAGGGTGAAATGTTATGATGTCTGGACCTTTCAAATGCTTAAGCAAGAAATTATAGAGGCACAGATATATACACTTTTATATATTGAAGAAGCAAATGTAAAATGTTTAAAACTGGTGATATGTAAATGAGTGATTATTGTACTATTTTTGTATATATGTCTACATTTGTTCATAATTACAAAATGTTGGGGGCGGGGGAAAGAGTGGACAGAGAGGAAGTAGAAACTGCAGACAAAGACTTTTGCTGCAAAGGAGAGCAAGAATGAGTGGTAGTGAGTGTAGAGACGGGGTCAAGGGTTTTTGTTTGGTTTGTGGGTGGGTTGTTGTTTTTTTAAATCTTCACCCGAGAATATATTTATTGATTTTAGAGAGGAAGAGAGAGAGAGAGAAACATCAATTGGTTGCCTCCCATATGCACCCCGACTGGGGATGGAACCAGCAACCTGGGGATGTGCCCTGATTAGGAATCAAACCCGCGACCTTTTGGTGTACAGGAGGATGCCCCAGCCCACTGACCCACCCTGCCAGGGCTGGTTTAGTGTTAAGATGGAAAAAATTACAGCAGTCGATAATAGATAATAATCATGAGAGGAATAATCTAGGAAAGTAAGGGAACAGAAGATACATTGAGCCCTGGCGGGTAGCTCAGTTGGGAAGAGCATCATCCCGATACTCCAAAGTTGTGGGCTCCGTCTCTGGTCAGGGCACATACAAGAAGCAACCAATGAATGTATAAATAAGCGGAACAACGAATCGATGTTCCTGTCTCTCCCCCTATAAATCAATAAATAAAATAAATTTTTTTGAAAGAGAAGGGAGAAGGGAACAATTTCCTGGGGTGAGCAAGCGGTCCTGTCTGTGGCTCACAGCTCCTGGGAGGATGGCTGTGACAGGAGCAAGGAGAGCTCCCGTGGTAGCAGGGGGAAGGCAGAGCGTGTGCCGGAGTCTGCGGAAGCTTCCCTCTGCTTAGTGAGGAGGAAGCAAGGCTGTCCTGCCCCAGGAGCTTAGAGGAGGAAAGAGCAGAGGTGGAAACTCGCCATCCAGGAGAGTAAGCAGATCAGGCCGGATCTCATGATTGCCTTCCAGGAGCTTAGAGGAGGAAAGAGGAGAGGTGGAAACTCGCTATCCAGGAGAGTGGGAGAGTAAGCAGATCAGGCCGGATCTCATGATTGCCTGCAGCATTCAGGCATCACTGGAGGATCTGCTTCTGGTATCTTAAGTGAGAGATCAGGCCTTTCTGGAATCCGCCAAAGACTACATGGCCTCCGGGGCTTCCTTCTTACTTGTGTGTCTACCTGAGGATGCGCACTGTGTAGGAGCGTGGGGCCTGGAGTCAAGGAAGAGAAGCCCTGGCTCTGTTTCCTGGGAACAGTCTGACCTTGACCTAGTTGCCGCTCCTTTCTGAACCTCAGCTTCTGCTAAATGCGACATCTTCCCGTGGGCTCTGCGATCACTGTCACCCGAGGTGTTGCGGGTTAGGTGATATTCTTGAGCGCTGATGCGGTCTGTGGTTATTAGCAGCATCCGTGGTGTCAGAAAGCTTGAGTGTGGACAGTGGTTCTGCTCATGTCATGTCTCAAAGCCTCCGCTTTCTCATCTGAACCATGAAGGTTATGACAGTGCGTGGCCTGTCAACATGCGGGTGAGGAAACCCCCAGGACCTGACAGAGGAGGGGCTCTCAGTGGCCAAGCGCTGGCTTTGACATAGAGGCTCGCCCTGGCCACCGTCCCTCCTGGGCCAGCGGTGAGGATTTTGAGAGCGCGGCTCTAGCCCCTGCTTTCTGGGCTGTGACAGGGCGGAGCTGAGGCAACTCTTACCGGGTCGTTCTTGCCAGCCTGAATCCGGTAGCGGGAGATGAAGTTGGGTTTCCCGGTGGTGTCAACCACCAGTAGGAGCCCGTTGAAGGTCCAGAATGACAGGACAGGCAGGTAGGTGGCACCTAAGATTGAAAAGCAGAGGGGACAACCAGGGCGACTTCAGGTTCTCATGGCATGTGCATTAACTGACCACGCACGTGACGGTGACCCAGGCGGCATGGTGGACAGTCAGTCACCTTTAGTGACAGACTAGCTGAGGGGAACTTGGACAGGCCACTTAAGAAGTGTCTTTAGCCCTAGCCGGTTTGGCTCAGTGGATAGAGCGTCGGCCTGCAGCCCGAAGGGCCCCAGGTTGATTCCGGTCAAGGGCACATGCCTGGGTTGTGGGCTCGGTCCAACGTGCAGGAGGCAGCCAGTCAATGATTCCCTCTCATCACTGATGTTTCTATCTCTCTCTTACTCTCCCTTCCTCTCTGAAATCAATTTTAAAAAGAGAGAGAAGGAGAGAGAGAAGTGTCTTTACTTATTTTCTTAGTTTTAATACAGGGATAACAACCGTCTAGGTCAGTGATGGCGAACCTTTTGAGCTCGGCGTGTCAGCATTTTGAAAAACCCTAACTTAACTCTGGAGCCGTGTCACATAGAGAAATTTTTTGATATTTGCAACCATAGTAAAACAAAGATTTATATCTTTGATATTTATTTTACATATTTAAATGCCATTTAACAAAGAAAAATCAACCAAAAAAATGAGTTCGCGTGTCACCTCTGACGAGAGAGAGAGAGAAGTGTCTTTACTTATTTTCTTAGATTTAATACAGGGATAACCGTCTAGGTGGTTAAAGACATTTATATACTCTAAAATATAAATCAATTTAGGTTGACATTTGGGAGTGTGGGCCCAATGAACTCTTTGTTTCCAAGGAAGAAAGCAGCAGCGGAAGGAGGGTATGGTCCGGTCCCCAGTGAGCACTGGACTGGGAGTCCATCGAGGACCTAATCCCTGTTACCCTACTGACTGAGCAGTGCGACCTCAGGCGTCCGCCCAGTCAGCGTTTCCTAACGTGGAAAACCCCTCTCTCAGGGGCACCGTGGTTACTCAGACTTCAGAGCCTGCTCTCCTGGAGACTCAGGGTCCAGACTAGTGTGTTCACGGCTCTGACAATTCCTGCAGCAAAGAAACCGGATTGATTTTGTCAAACCCAACCTTCCCCCAGGCTTTTTTTTTTTTTTTTTTTTTTTAACCCTAGAGCTTTGTTTTCTCTCAGAGCACCTAAGAATAAGCCCTGGTTGGTAGCTCAGTTGGTTAGAGCATCATCCTGATATGCCAAGGTTGCGGGTTTGATCCCTGGTCAGGGCACACACAGGAAGCAACAATAAATAAGTGGAACAACATATGGATATTTCTCTCTCTTTTCCTCCCCCAATCCTCTCTCAGATCAATAAATTTTAAAAAATTAAAAAAACACAGTGAAATATTACTTTTAAAAAAAGAATGCCTAAGACCAGGATGGCCATGCATCCCAGTTTGTCCAGGACAATTTTAATTGACATCTGTCATTCCAGCATAATTAATAAGACCTCATTCACTCTCACGTCCTCTTTGAAACCCCCCTATGTTATATGGCCACCCCACCTATCACCATCCAACAGCACTGATGTCGTGTAGGATATATTAGAAAATGATGTCCAAGACTTAAACTTTAGATACAGCTTTTTGCTCCACATCCCACTTTTCCACGAAGTCATTCTAAGTATCGCTGATGTCCTACTGTGAACGAACAAGCACTCTGCCCACCCCAATTTTACCTAACCTTGTACTACGAACTTTACTTTTCCATGTTTTGCCTTGTTCTTTAAATTCAGTATCTAGGGGTAAGGACGATGTACTTAATTCTGTGTCTCTGTATCCCTCCTCCATCAACCACAGTGCCTTGTAGCAGACGACACCTGAGAAATACTTAGCCGGCTCTGAGGGGCCATGTGATGGGCACAAACAACCTGGAGGGCAATTTGGCAGTAAAAGTAAAAGAGAGACAAAGAGACACAGACAGAGGGAAAGAGAAACGGACATCAAGGAGCACCACAGCATTTTTACAACCACAGAACATTTAAACAGCCCAAATGCCCATTAGGAGGAAAGGGACTACATTGAGCGGCTTAAAATATTAAGTAAATCTTATTAATTGACATGGAAAGATGTCCACAATCTAATGAAAAACAAGTTTTAAAAAAGTTGATGTCTTGCCCAGCCGGCGTGACTCAGTAGTTGAGTGTTGACCTATAAACCAGGAGGTCACAGTTCAATTCCCAATCAGAGTACATGCCAGGGTTGCGGCTTGATTCCCAGTAGGGGCCGCGAAGGAGGCAGCTGATCAATGAATCTCTCTCACCATTGATGTTCCTATCTCTCCCTCTCCCTTCCTCTCTGAAATTAATAAAAAAAATATTAAAACAAAAAAATTTTTGATGTCTTATAAATTCAACTATATATCTAATGTATGAGATTAATACTACTAATTTAGGAGTGGTTATTTCTTGGATATGGGAGAATGGGTGATTTTTCACCTTCTTTATGACTATTCAAATTGTCTGATTTTTGTTTTAGCAATGAGCATGTATTTACTTTATCTTTAATGACCAAGTCTTTTATTTTGGAAAAAAAAAATGCTGGGTTGGTGGTTGCCTAGTGGGCCCTCCATCAGGGTGGCTGCCTGTTTGAAGTCCAAGGGCTCCTTGAGGAATACAGAATGAAAACCGCAAGAGATGATCTTGAACTTTCTTAGCTCTAACATTTACAACTGCAAATATTTTCTGTCTGATGTTTGCTTATCGCCGAGGTGATAGCTGGGTTCTCGTCATTTTAACAGAAATACGTGAAATGTTTTCCCACCATTTTCCCTACAGACGTTTGCAGTCCACACTGTTCTTTTCAATGACTGCTTAAGATCCCTTTGAACCAGCCCATTTTCAGATGAAAACAAGGGACATTTTATTTGTACTTTCGCTTTGTGACAACTGAGACTTTTTTTTATCTCCCCTTCTAGGCTGTGAGGGAGGTTTTTGATGGGGTAGAGCAACACTGTATCTTAAATATCTCTACATCTTCCATACAAGTTTGGCACAGAGGAACATGAATAAGTCTTATTTGATTGGACGAGGACATTCACTATTGTAGATAATGCTGTTGTAAATTGCTGACATGGCTTTTCCTTCCACAGTGTTCTCTCAGGCTTGTTTTGAGTCATTCACACTGTCAGTAAATATTTGCGTGAGGCTTGCTCTCCAGCCCCAAGCTAGATGGCACCAAGTACAAGGACACAGCCTCACATGACATGGAGAAGCTGTCTGACATCTAAAAGCAGGAGTATTGCTCTGAACATGCCTTCATTTTCACACAAACTCTTTTTTCTATTTTCGGGGAGACGGAGGTCTCTTGTTAGATATCTGTGGACATCCATCCCAGATTCCCTGAAAGCTGAGCTCTCTTGGGGGTTACCACTGACTTAAACTTAAGTCCTTATTCCTCGTAATAATGAGCTGAGAAGTCCCAAAGTAGAGAACAAGACCATCGGAAAAGGAACGATAGTCGTGAAGCCAAGCGCTCGGGGCGGGTGGTCTGGGAAGCTCACCTGTCACGAAGAGGACCCACTCCTTCCCTTCGAAGGTGAGCAGCAGCCTCTCCCACTGGGCTTGCCAGAAGTGGCCAGAAGCACCCCAAAATCTCTGAAGATGCCTTGGGGGAAAAATCAGGTTCCTGGGTGAAGACTGGTGGGCGCTCTCACCCCAGACCCCCACCACCTGCCCTCAGGTCCGACAGACTCACCACGTGAGGGAGTTCCAGAAGGCCACCAGCAAGAGAAGGCCGGAGCCCAGGATGAAGGCGGTCCTCCTCATGGAGCCCCAGATGTGTCCCTCCTGGGGAGGGCAAGACAGCGTCAGGGCCCGGCAAGCCTGCGCCCACACAGCCCGCTGCTGAAGCTGGCAGGAGTGAGCAGGATCTCCACCACGCCAGCACCGCCGACCTTTTCCCACTTTCTAGGAGAGGCTCATCCTTATCAAGAGCCCTGCGCTGTATATGGGTGTGTTTATGAAAATTAGAGCTCAAGGCTGGGGGGAAGGCGGGGAGGGAACCAACCTGAGGGCAGAGAAACTGGCAGGCGATCCTGTCACCCAGAGAAAGGCAGGCGAGCCTTCCAACAGCTGTGGGCTTTTGTCACCAGTCCTCCCGTGGAACAGAGATGCCCATTATGTAGGCATGGGAGTCACCTGGGAGCCCTTTAAAAATTCCAGGCCCCTCCCAACCCAGTTACACAAGATCCTCCCGGGCGGAGGCTGGGCCTCCAGGTTTTTAAACGCTCCCCAGCCAATACCCAGGCCAGGAGGGTCATCCCAGAAGGCCCTGCAGAACCCTTAGTGAGGACACCGGGACTTCACTGTGCCAGGGCCTAGTTTCCCATCCCGTCACCTGCTTGCCCTGGAAGAAAAGAGTAAGTGAACGTATGTTCTGACTCTTAACCCCTCGTCCTTCCAGCAAGACTAGCCAAGGTTGCCAGCTGGACAGGACAATGGGCAGTTCTAGGGGCAAAGAGCACACCACTGACAGTCACTGGGTCCTCCAGAGCCCAACGCGGGGATCGTGGCAAGCCTGATGCGCACACAAGAGGGTCCCAGACTTGGAGAGGAGGAGCACTGGCGCCAGGTGAGTCAGTTTCTCCTGCACCGAGGACAGGATTACAGACATCCCTCACGTGCCATGCTGCTAAGCCCAGAGGCGTCTGCTCAGATCTTCCGCGGGGAGAACTGAGGAGCTGGGCCCCGAGCGCCTGGGCCATCGGCACTGTGTGAGCTGGGCCACGCACCAAGGGTCAGGGGGTGCTGTGGGGGAGGGAGGGTCGAATAGGACACTTGGTTTTCATTCAGACTTTTGGATCTAAAGGAGCAGATTGTTTTGATTGATCCATTCAGAGCAAGCTGAGTCTGCACTGAATCATTTCTTCTCCGCTTACCCATCCCACCTTTGATCAAAAGACCAAAAAACAAACAAAACAGGTCATTGTCCAGGGCCAGTGAAGAGTTCAAGGGCTAGTGCTCATCAGGGACTTGAGCTCTGGAAGTGAGCTTTCCTCGAGCTCCCTCGCCCTCTCCCTCCGAGAGGGCTGGGCCCACAGGACCAGAAGGACTTGTTCTTTAGCGCAGGTGTTCATTGCAAGGTCACCCCGAGCTCGCAGGTGCTCATTGAGAGGTCACCCGAGCTCGTCAGAAGGGTTGCCTGGGCTTTTGCAATGATTCCTTCTCTAGGACTCAGAGGACCCTTCTCATGAACTTCTCCAGACTCGCTAGGAATTGTTCATTTGAGTTTAATCAAATCAAGCTAAGTCAAACTGAAAACCTCAATTTCACATTCAGGATTAGGTGTTTTTTCCCAGGGATTGTGGCTGTTTCTCTCTCCAGCAGCCCAAGTGGAGGGACGATAAACAGAAGCATGTAGTGCTGAAGTTCGCTGGGTCGAGAGCTGGTTCCCAGTTCGCGTTTCCAGTCCCCAGTGGGCCTCTCTCGTCCCCAGAGCGGTTCTAGAGAGGGTGGTTGCACAGGCCTGAGACACGGGACATTCTAAGGGCCAAGAGACAACGGGAGGGCAGCTATGGGGCTGGCTGTTCCCTCGGGCAGGCAAAGGGGCTTTGCTTATAAGGAAGCTTGCAGTCAAGTGCTTGCTCTTGGCTCAGCTACTGAAATGAGCTCATGGCCCTGTGTCAGTTCCCCCTAAACCTCGGGAGACGTCAGATATGAGCAAGTGCAGGGATGGAGAGGGCCACGGGCTGCTTCCTCACCAGTGTGGTGGGTGGGTGCTGGCGTTTACCTGCTTCGGCTTCTCGTCATGGCGCCGACGTCCAGCTTCCCCCTTCATCTGCAATAAGAAAGCACAGGTGGGCCTGGATGTCATTTCACGTGCGGCCAAGGAAGCAGGGAACGGGAAAGTCAGGGGAATGGCTAGCGGTGATTTTTAATGCTGGCCACTCATTAAAATCACCTGGGGAGTTTTAAAAAGTTGCTCTGGGCCTTGGCCGGGTAGCTCAGTTGGCTAGAACACCATCCCAATAAGCCAAGGTTGTTGGTTGGATAACTGGTCAGGGCACATACAAGAATTAAACAATGAATGCATAAATAAGCAGAACAACAAATTGATGTCTCTCTCTCTCTCTCTTTCTCTCTCTCTCTCTTTCCATCCTTCCTCTCTCTCTAAAATCAATAAGTTAAAAAAAAGTTTGAGTTTTAAAAAGTTGCTCTGGGCTTTGGCCGGGTAGCTCAGTTGGTTAGAACACCGTCCCAATAAGCCAAGGTTGTGGGTTGGATAACCGGTCAGGGCACATACAAGAATTAAACAATTAATGCATAAATAAGCAGAACAACAAATTGATGTCTCTCTCTCTCCATCCTTCCTCTCTCTCTAAAATCAATAAGTTAAAAAAAAGTTTTACAAGGTTGCTCTGGGCACTAGTAATATGAACCAGGGGGTTGCCAATGGGACTTTGCCTGGAATAGGCTTTCTCAGATATGGGCTGTGACAAATCCTTCTTTTTGAGTAGCTTCACTCTCTGCCTCAGTGTGACTCTCTCTCATCCAGAAGAAATCTCTGTCCTTATCTGCCAATGACCCTAGGAGCCAGGGCTGCAGCCAGGGCTCTGACTCACTTGGACAGCTTCCTCAACATCTGGGAAGTCAGGTTACCACACATGGGCGGGCTTTGTCACAATGAATAACAGTGAAGCATTCTGTAAGCTGTTCAACTGTGATTCAAACAATAGGTGAACTTATACACAGAAATCGTTAAGACAGTGAGCCTTGACATCTTATACTTTTCTCAGGGTCACATCTCAGTTGTAGCCAGCACTTACTAGTTCTTGTGACCTTGGTCAGTTATCCTATCTGAGCCTTGGTTTCCTTAGCTATAAAATGGGAATAACACCAGTGTCTTTCAGCCATGTGATCTCTGCTTCGAGAGATGTGAGAGAGAAGCATCCATATGCACCCTGACCGGGGATTGAACCCACCACCTTTAGGTGTACCGGAAGACACTCCCAACGCCTGAGCCACCTGGTCAGGGCCTCACAACACTTGTCATTGTCCCTATTGAATAGTGTCATAACCTGGTTGAAGAGGCGCATGAGAGATCACCTGGTCCCACCATGTGACCAGGATGAAGGAACCTCGTCAAAGGAGGCTAGGGGACCTCTCAGAGTTTACAGATGGTAAAGCCAAGATCGGGGTCCTGCTTCCCATATCTCTAAGGACATTTCATTCTTCCGTGTTTGATGATGGTACCTGGTTTTATTATCCTAGAGCAGCGGTTCTCAACCTGTGCGTCGCGACCCCTTTGGCGGTCGAACGACCCTTTCACAGGGGTCGCCTAAATACATCCTGCATATCAGATATTTACATTATGATTCATAACAGTAGCAAAATTACAGTTATGAAGTAGGAACGAAAATAATTTTATGGTTGGGGGTCACCACAACATGAGGAACTGTATTAAAGGGTCGCGGCATTAGGAAGGTTGAGAACCACTGTCCTAGATGCATGTTCATCAGCCTAGGACCTCAGGAAACTGATTCCCTTGATCCACATTTCTTATGTTACTTAGGCGGCAGGAAGGAAGAGAGAATGGCGACTTAGAAAGTTAGGACAGCAGAGGAGGTGCCAGGCAGGCTCTCACCGTCTCCACGGTGAACACAGGCTGGCAGGAGGGATGCAGGCAGCTCAGAGAGAAGCCTGTCAGGGAGAAGTGCTGGGACAGTGATGCCCAGCCAGGGAGATAGCATCTGATTTAAGAAAAGGCACCTGAATGTTTGGCCAGTGTTGGCCCAACTCCCACCTGAGCCCCCCACCCCAACCCAGCCCCACCTGGGCCTGCTTTTGCTCCCTTCTCCAGCTCCCTCTGTGGCCTGGAAGATAGCAGGGGGACCTGTTGTGGCTTGTAGCTGTGGAGTTCTGCCTCCCTGTGGGTTCTCATGAAAACCAACGAAAGAGCCCTGGCCAGTGTGGCTCAGTTGGCTGGGCGTTGATTGTCCTGGGCACCGAGAAGTCGCCAGTTCAGTTCCTGGTCAGGGCACATGCCCTGTTTGTGGGCTCGATCCCCGGTATGGGGTGTGCAGGAGGCAGCTGATCAATGATTCACTCTCATCATTGAGGTTTCTCTCTCTCTCCTTCTGGTTCTGAGGTTGACACTCAACCACTGAGCCCTAATGGCTGGGTAAGAGAAGTCTCCTTTGAATAACGATTTTTCTCCACCTCCACTGTCCAGAGCATTTCTGGTTGGCCCGATCCAGAGTCTGGCCCACATCGTCACGGTGGACAAGGCCCCGTGCAGACAAGCCACCCTTTGCGCATGACAGGATTCTGGGATGAATGAGGCAGATCACTTTCAATCCTGCCGTCTGCCTGCTGCCTGGAGCCCCCGAAGCACAGACCAGTAGGCATGAGGAAGGCAGTGCTAGGCACCTGTGGGGATAAGCCTCTCAAATGTCTTCATAATAAGTTCGTAAATATTAAAGGAAACACCAAGTTGGGAAAGACATGGAGAATGAACATGTGCAAACCATCTGCAGGTAGAACGTTCACACCACGTGGTTTCCCCCTCAGGGCTTGCTGGGAGTGGGAACTGCTCTGTTGATCCTGTTGAGGTGAGCATCCTGTTTGGGCAGGAAGCTGAGGAGATTGTCTGTCTGTCTGTCTGTCTTAAGCTTCCAGGACTCTCTTGGCTATGCCATGCCATGGAAACTTCATTTACAAGTCAGACTCATTTCTAGCCTTTTCCCAGCGTCTTATCACCACTATCTTCGATAAGAGCTTTCGAAACAACTAAGACATGACCTTTGATCTTGTAGAAGCTCCCTCTAATCCTTCTGAGATTATTTATGGAGAATTTACTCTGCAAGGAGCCCTGGAGCCCCTATCTAGATGCATCAACCCATCATTCCAAAGTCCATATGAAAGCACTAGGCTCGAGGTCTGGGCCGCAGCTGAGAAAATGCTGAGTAGGGCAGGAGAGGAGACCTGGCACACCTCAGTAATCTTTAAAAAGGGCCGTATACAGGCTTTCTCTGTGCTCTGGGAGACATGGTTTCAAATCTCAACACTGAACCTTTCCCTCCCAGATTGGGTTTTAGACCATACCTTTTTTTTTTTTTCCTTTTTAAAGCAAGAGAGATGTAGAATCTGCCATATGAATATAAAACCTGCAATTGAAGATCTTCCTTATTCCATTATTTAGTTCCCCCAAAGAAACTAGTGCACATAAGTTTTTCTCTTTGGAAGAAGTGGTATGCTTTCTTGTGGAATGAAAAAAGAAATAGGCAGTCCTCCACCAACACCCTTTTTTTTTTTTATGAGGGAAAGACAGAAACATTGATTTGTTGTTCTGCTTATTTATGCATTCGTTGGTTGCTTCTTGTATGTGCCCTGGCATTGGATCAAATCCCCAACCTTGGCATATTGGGACGACACTAATCAACTGAGCCACCTGGCCAAAATCCACCATCACCCGTTTTGCTTTGGCTGCCAGAGAGCTCAGAGTTAAATTTAATGCTCAATTATACTTCTTCGGATTTTTTTTTTCTATTTATATAATCTAACTAGAGGCCCGATGCACAAAATGCGTGTAAGAGCAGGCCTTCCTTTCCCCAGCTGCCGGCACCAGCTTCCCTCTGGCACCCAGGACCCAGGCTTCCCTCGTAGCCCTGGCTTCGTCCAGAAGGTCCTCAGGAAGGACGTCTCGTCTAATTAGCACATTATGCTTTTATTATTATAGATTATTATAGATTATATAAAAATGTATGTGCAAGGTGTTCATTGTGAAATTGTTTTTAATGGCTAGAGATTGGAAACAACTTAAATTCCATCAAGAGAGTGTGGACGAAAGGGGCCACATGCTGACCTGACAAGCTCAGGGGAGGCCTGCATGGCAGTCTTGCAAACTTGGAGATCTAAAGTAACCACAAAGGATGGTCTGAAATTAAACTTCAACTAAAAGCAGTTATGGTGGGCAGTTACGTCCTAGGCCAGTATCTTCACTGACAAGGTCAACCTTTACCTTAACTGAGCCTATCTGTCTTTTTGCATCTATAATAACATACCCTTGAAATGTCTGGGTAACTTGTGACTTCCCTTTATCTGGAGCCCCTGGGGCACAACCAAATGTGCTGGGCCCCAGGACAGATACCACAAATTCCTTCATCATCATGTTAATTGTTCCTGCACCCACCTAAGTATGTGTCCATCATTTTTTTTGAATATATTTTATTGATTTTTTACAGAGAGGAAGGGAGAGGGATAGAGAGTTAGAAACATTGATCAGCTGTCTCCTGCATACCCCCCCACTGGGGATGTGCCTGCAACCAAGGTACATGCCCTTGACTGGAATCAAACCCGGGACCCTTGAGTCCGCAGGCCGATGCTCTATCCACTGAGCCAAACCAGTCAGGGCTGTGTCCATCATTTTACTTTTTATCCAATCCCAGGGGTTTCCCTGCTTTGCTTATCCCTCCTCCTTAATCTATCACCAATGAATTTCATGTAACCCACCTATGTTCCCCCTTTGATTGCAATGTATAAATGCAGATGTAACCCCACCATTCTCCGGAGCATTATCTCAATTCGTTGAGGTTCTGCTTCCCGGCATATGTCGACAGTTTGGCTCAAATAAACTCACAAAAATTCTTTACAGGTTTCAATGGTTTTTTTACGTTAACAAGAGGATTGGTTAAATAAATTAGAGTACATCCAGTAATGATACATTCTGCAGCCATGGAAGAAATAAGGCAGTTTTGTGTGTGCTCTTCAGAAATATTAAGTGAAAAAAGCGATGTGTGGAACATATGCAACCGTGCATGAGTGTATTTGTATGATGTTTATATCCGTATAAAACAATACACGTAATATTAGACTAGCACTGGAAGAACAATGGTGGCTTCTGGTGAGGCGAACTGGGCAGCTGAGGGACAGGGCAGAAGCAAGCCTATCTTTTTTACCATTTTGAATTCTGTGCCATGAGTATATTTTACCTGCTCAGAAAATTATGGAAACATTTAAACATTTTTAAACGAATGTAGTGCCCATTCATAGGAAACATTTTACTGAAGAGTCGTATAGTAATTTGCGCTCCCTTTACTCTAAATCAAGATTACTTTCAATTCCTGGAGGGCGTTGAGAAGTCTTTGTCTCCCTTGAAATTGTATGCCAGTTTTTCTGTGTTCATTTTTCAGGGTGGAAGGATCCACGGCTTTCATTAGATTGTGGAAGGTAACTATGATGAGTAAGAGCCAATGCAATAGTTTTCTTCTTCTTCCTTCTATTCCTTCCCCTCCCCCTCCTTTTCCCTCTTCCCCTCCTCCCGCCTTCTTTTTGTTAACAATTTTAAGTTGTCTCAAAGCAAAGCATTAGCAGCAAAGCAACTGGTTCTTTTCTCTACGGAACCCAACGCCTTCCCACCCCCCTCAAAGCAATATGAAAGGTAGTTATTGAGTGCCTGATGGTTTTCAATCGGTTTTTATTTATTTGCAGTTCTGATATATATATATATATATAGCTTTTATTGTAAGCTATCACAACTTCTTTTGAAATGGACTTTTGAAACGGAAGCTGAGGAGTAAGTATAAATAAACAGGACCACGTATTAAAATTAAGAACAAAACCTAAGAGAGACTAGAATGGTGCAAGTACACTAAGACCTTCACCCTGGGAGGAGGCGGCAGCAGCTCTGGTTGATGTCACAAGGCAGGGTGTGGATGCTTGTCAAGTCCATGTTATGAAAACTGAGTGTTGCTGAGATGGAGTGATTAGGGGCTAAGATATCAATTTGACCTTGGAACCTTCTGCTCTGCCCAAACCTTCTGGCCAGAGGGAAAGTGACTGCTTATCTTCTGATGGTGGAAGGCCCACTTGGCTGCAGGAGTCACAGCGATTATCTCTTGACATCTGATACCATCAGAAGCCAGCCACAGAGTATTTCCTAACCTGACATTTGTTCTCTGGCGAAGCCAATAGCCCACAGGCTATCTCCCAAGAACCTTAGCTAGGTCGGGACTCTTCTGAGCTACTCAATCCTATCATTCTGCTGAATATTTTATGCCGAGGCAGCTTGTTTTCCGTACCTCCCTACCTGTCTGCAGACATGTTTTCAGTTTTAAGTGAACAGAGTCAGTCAGAAAGATTCTAGGGGAGACCTCACAGTGGGCAGAGAAGTTCCTTAATATTGTTGGCCAATGGTAGTGCTCAAGTTAGAAACTTTGGAAAACGAAATCAACAACAATTATTAAATATTTAATATGTTAAGGTACTATAATCACATTTTTATTGTTTCCTCTCTGACTTTTTCTCTACTTTTTAAATTCTTTCAGATTCCCTCATCTAAGAACTAGAAGTTGTCTTAAGCTCATTTATTCTAATGCCCCCATTTTCCATCTGAAGAAAAGGAGGCCTAGAGATATTCAGCATTCAACTTCAAATCACACAGTTATTTAGATTCAGTGCTCATTATACCAACGGAGTCTGCAAAAAGTCTACAAAGTGCTGATGTGAGTGAATGTGGGGTAGGCATCAGGATTTTAAAGGGACACAAAGGAATGAGATCAGCCCCTCTTAGCCATGAACAGTGTATTAGATATTGTGTGTCTTTAATACCAAAGGGAAAATAGAACATGTTTCTCTAAAACATTAACCATCCTTTTAAGAATCATTTATTGTGTGCTAGATATAATGCTAGGAACAGGAGATACAAAGATAAAAAAGACGTGCTTTGTGCCCTATTTAATAAAGTAACACTATATAACTTTGATTTTCCAAATGATAAAGTATATCGGAGGAGATTATGAAATAGGATTTATAATGAGAATTCATTCAGGGAAGAGAAAGAAATGAAATGCACTAAAAATAAGTATTCTGATAACAATGAACTGATTCCCCCTTAAAGGGAATTGGATATGTATTGTGAGATTATCCAAATTAGGTACTTTTTAGTGTGGTTCTTTCAAAAGCAGATGATTCTGACTGTGCAAGCTTTTTACTGCAGAATCCCCCAACCTAGATAAAGGACACAGTGAGGCTGCAACTGATGTCCATGACCTGAGGGATCTGAACACAGGGCAGGGATGGGGTGAGGGTGGGAGGAGTAGAGAGAGTTTAGTTTTGTCTGTCTGTATCCTGATTCTTCCAGATCCTAGGTTCCTGATATTCTGCATGGTTAATAACTGTTCCCATTTCATAGGTATTGAGATTTGTAATATCTATGTGAAAGTGCAAGGTTTCTTGTGTACATCTTGTGAAATTATTACAATTATTTACCTTAGAGGAAACAGAGAGAGAGAAAAAAAGAACTTGTGGATCACCTTTCTATAGCTAAGGAGATAGGCCCACACAGCAGAACTGACTTGTTCGGAACTTCACAGTTTCTGGCAAAATGCAGGCCTCCGCACACTTTGTGTAGTGCTACATGTGATTTTGGAATAGCACAAATTTGTGTTTCGTAAGAGGGAAATGACACAGGGGGAGGGCTGCTGACATGGGGGCTGGGACTCCTGGCATTATTTCAGGCTGTTTGCATTTTTTTAAAAATTCATTTTATTGATTTTTCACAGAGAGGAAGGGAGAGGGATAGAGAGTTAGAAACATCGATGAGAGAGAAACATCAATCAGCTGCCTCCTGCACACCACCTACTGGGGATGTGCCCGCAACCAAGGTACATGCCCTTGACCGGAACCAAACCCGGGACCCTTCAGTCCCCCGGGCGACGCTCTATCCACTGAGCCAAACCAGTCAGGGCGGTTGTTTGCATTCTCAGAACAAGCCCAGCAATGGGCTTCCAGGGCTGAGACTGACCTGAAATGCGATTACACCGCTTAAAGCCTCTGGTGAAGAGGGTTTTCAGAAGCTGCTATAACCATGGTCTGGGCCTAAGCGAGGCTTTTAAGGAAAAAGATATTCATTCAAGATGATGAAATGCATGAAGGGAAAGGCCAAACTCTGAGACAAAACAACTCCCTCTGGACAGTTTTAGCCATTACTGCCACCGACTGCGCGCCCGGGAGGCTGAACACCTGCCCGTCGTGTATACTGTATCCACAGCACCAAGCACAGGCGCGGCATGTAGCACGTACTCGGGAAGTAGATGTTGAATAAATAAAAGAAGGAGAAATGAATGAAAAGCATTGCTCCTTTGCACTCAGAAGGTGTCCAACATTTGCTATTGGACATCTCAGGACCTTTCCCTGTACTAATGACTTTCCTTCCTAAGGTCAGAAGTTGCTGCTCAGAGCATTTCTGTTTTACCAAACTGAATTGCACCTTCCTATCCCAACCAGAGACATTCGGTTGGAATTGCACACGGAACTGAGGCAGCCACAGGCCGGCCGGCATCTTGTCTCTCTTGTCTTGCTTGCCAAGTCCCAAAGGCCTGGAAGAGAACCCCCAAATCCCGGGCCTGCTGTTCACTCCCGCCTACACACTAACCATAGTCCTCTCAATCAGAAACCGTGTTAAGCCTAGATAACAGAACTGACTTGTTCTGACTCCACATGGTTTCTGGCAAAAGCCAGGCTTCCTGAACGCTTTGCCTGGCTGCACGTGTTCTTGGGAGAGCACAGACAGGTAGTGCCTGCCCTAGTCCTTCCAGGCCACTAGCAGTTCTAAAACCGAGCCATGGCTGATGAATTTCAGTATGTGGCATCAAAACAGCTTTGATATGGTTGGGCCTTTAGATTTTAAGACTGTTGTCATCGGCCCCGTCCCTCTGGGTGACTCTGGCGGTTAGAGAGGAGCAATTCGACCGCAGTTGCTTCCTGCCAGTCTCTTCCAGTTAGATTTTCCTCTTTTGAGTTCTGACTTGGGAGTTTCTCCTAAACATGGTCTAGAAGCCAAACCCAAATCCGTAAGACAGAATTACCTGTCGGTTGCTGCCAAAACAAGACTACAGAAGAGGTAGATGGTACAAATAGAGGCAGAGGACGCAGACATTAGCACTAAGCAAATGTCCCAGCAGCCACATGCAGAAGAATGAAACTAGACGACTGCCTTTCAGCCATCCTCAAAAATTACCTCAAAATGGATGAAAGCCTTGAATGTTACACCAGAAACCATAAAACACTTGGAAGAACACAGATGCTAAGTTTCTGGACATCACTTAGTGATGTTTTTGTGGATTTAATTCCAATGGCAAGGGAAACAAAAGCAAAAATAAACAAATGGGGCTACATCAAACTAAAAAGCGTTTGTACAGCAAAGGAAACCATCAACAAAATGAAAAGGCAGCCTACCGAATGGGAAAAGATATTTGCAAATCATATACCTGATAAGCAGTTAATATCAAAATATATAAGAATTCAAACATCTCAACAACAACCAAAAAACCCAGTCAAAAAAAAATGGGCAAGGAGCCCTGGCTGGTTTGGCTCAGTGGATAGAGCATTGGCTTGCAGACTGAAGGGTCCTGGGTTTAATTCCAGTCAAGGGCACATGCCTGGATTGTGGGCTTGATCCCCAGTAGGGGGCATGCAGGAGGCAGCCAATCAATGATTCTCTCTCATCATTGATGTTTCTATCTCTCTCCCTTTTCCTTCTTCTCTGAAATCAATAAAAAAGTATTTTAAAAAAGGGCAAGGGATCTGAATAGGCACTTTTGCAAAGAAGACATACAGATAGCCAACAGGCACATGAAAAGATGTTCAACATCATTAATTATTAGGGAAATGTAAATCAAAACCACAATGAGAATCACCTCACAGCTCTTGGAATGGCTATCACCAAAAAGACAAGAAATAACAAATGTTGCTGATGATGCAGAGAACAGAGAATGTTTGTGCACTGCTGCTGGCGGGATTGTAAATTAGTGCAGCCGCTATGGAAAACAGTATGAAGATGCCTCAAATTACCATATGACCCAGCTATTTCTCTTCTGTGTATTTACCTGGAGAATATGAAATACTAATTTGAAATGATATTTGCACACCTATGTTCATTGCAGCATTATTTACAATAGTCAAGATATGGAAATAGCCCTGGCTGGGTAGTTCAGTTGGTTGTCTCCAAACGCCAAGGTTGTGAGTTTGACCCCCAGTCAGGGCACATACAAGAATCAACCAATGAATGCATAAATAAGTGGAACAACACATCAATGTTTCTCTCGATCTCTCTCTTTCCTCTCTCTAAAATCAATAAATTAAAAAATTTTCTAAAAGATAGGGAAATAACTTAAGTGCCCATTGACAACTAAAGATAAAGTGTGGCCTATATACTATATATTAATCAGCCATAAAAGAAGTGAAATCCTGCGATTTATGACAACATGGATGGACCTTAAAAGAATTACACTAAGTAAAAGAAGTCAGATAGAAAAAGACAAACACCATATGATTTCACTCATATGTGGGCTATAAAAACAAAACCAAATGAGCAAACAACAAAACAAACGAAAAGCAAACTTACAGAGGCAGACAACAGATGGTGGTTACCCGAGGGGAAGGGGGTGGAGGAAGGGCAAAACGGAAAGGGGGTCAACTGCATGGTGATGGCTGGAAGCTGGACTTTTGAGGTGAGCGTGATGCAGTATATACAGATGTTGAAGTATAATGTTACAGACCTGAAACATAATGTTATAAACCAATCTTGCCTCAATCAAACATTTTAAAAATTATTTAATTATAAAGAAGGAAGGAAGGAGGGAAGAAAACATTCTGGGACATTGTTCAGACACAGATCTTGAGTGGAGAGGACAGGGGGTGCCAGATGTGAGGATGTATTTTGCCTTTTTTTTTCTTTAAATTCTCACTTGAGACTATGTTTTTATTGATTTTTAGAGAGGAATACAGAGAGAGAAAAACATTGATATGAGAGAGAGATCATTGATCTCAATTGGTTGCCTCCCCTATATACCCCAAATGGGATGGAACCTGAAACCTAGGTATATGCCCCAACCAGGAATCGAATCTGCAACCTTTTTGGTGTATGGGACGACGCTCCAACCAACTGAGCCACACTGGTCAGGGCTTGCCTTTTCCTCCCCCCCCCTTTTTTTTTAAATATATTTTTTTATTGATTTCAGAGAGGAAGGGAAAGGGAGAGAGATAGAAACATCAATGATGAGTCATTGATTGGCTGCCTCTTGCACGCCCTCTACTGGGGGTCCTGCAACCCAGGCAAGTGTCCTTGACTGGAATCAAACCTGGGACCCTTCAATCTGTAGGCCGGCGCTCTATCCACTGCGCATACCGGCTAGGGTGGGCTTGCCTTTTCTTTAAATGAACTTGGACTGGTCTTGACTTTGGCAAGAGCTTCCCTCCCCAGCAGTTTCCCACTCACCTCTGCAGTGGGCTGCTTCCCAGCTCCTCCAATGTCCCGGCCACAGCTCAGGGCTGCTCTCTCTTCCCCTTCAGCCCCAGCCCAGGCGGCTGCAGTCGCCTAACCCTGTTTTGTTACTGGAGTGAGTCAGGAGGCTGGCCTTGGAGATCACGTTACACAGCAGCCCACTGGCTTGAGCCAGGCACGTGACAAGAGAAAAAAGTCTGGGTCTGTGTAGACTGGAGACAAAAAGTGCCCTCCTTGCCAAAGAACATCTCCTTAAATCCCAGAGGAGGTGGGCAGTTCAGGCAGGAGCTTGAAAGAGGGCACTTGGCCAAACTTTGGGCTTTTGTTTTCTTTTTGAAAACTTTCTTCATCTTCCTCAACTTAAGGAAATGTTGCTGTCCCATAGGAGGCAGTTTCAGTAAGAGATGTGGAAAGCAGAAGGCAGGCAGTCCAAGTAGATAAAAAGGTTACATGGAGCAGAGAAGCTAATTCTCTCTCTCTCTTTTAATTTGTTATTGCTGGGGAGGGCAGGCAAGGGAGAAGAGGTGCATGTGCTTATACTAGTGAGTCTGGAAGGGGTGCCTGGAGAGGTGAAGTTTACATGTTGATTGAAACAGGTGAAATTAGGATCCAGGATCCATGACATGAATGGGTGAGCACCTTTGAAAAGGAACCGAGCTTTTATTTTTTTAAATTTATAAAAATTATTTTTGAATAGGCAATATGTGTATCTGACACGAAATACAAAAGGGGCAAAAGAGTGGACAGGAAAAAGTCTTTTTTCACTCCCTCTCCCCAACCCAGTGTTTTTTTCTATCTGTCCATGCTTGTTTATGTAAATACAAACATGTCTGCCCCTCTTCTTTAGAAACCTTATACACAGGTGTTAGTTCTGCTCCTTGCTTTTTCAATTTAACACTCAAACGTGGAAATTGTTTCATATAGTACCTTGAAGTGATAGCACATTCTTTTTAATGGCTGCATGCTGCCCCATTGTGTAGGTGTGTCATGCTCTATTTGGCTAATAAAGGACCATGAATGCTTGCTCACAAATTAATTACATTTTGTACAACTTGTTCATGTTTTTCCTCATCTCTCCTTTCAGAGGTACCCATATTGTTTTTCAATATTCCAAGTATTTATGTAATGTATATATTCCCTGGCTCAACAAGTCTATCTTGTGTACTGATCAAATTTTGCTACCTGACTTCCAAGGCCCACCTTAATCTAGTTGCTCTCATGTAACATTATTCCTCACTTCTTTCTACTTTATAATGCTCCCAGCATCATCGTCAAGCACAAACATTTATTGTTCACTAGCCATGTGCAGACATTTTTTTTTTTTTAAACTTGGAGAGAAGAAGAGA
>NW_005362269.1:4635906-4639714 GCF_000412655.1 Myotis brandtii
CCAGGCCGACTTGTGAGAATCAGCTGTGTCTGCTGCAGTGGGAAAACTTCTGTCCTCTGGGGAGGTGCTAATCAAGCCTTTGCCTGAGGCGATCCGGCAAATGGCTCTGCACAGGGCTTGGGCGGGGCGCGATTAACAGGGCAGGCGGGTGGAGGGAGCAGTTATGGCCGCCCTCAGTCCCGTTCCCAGAGGCTCTGCTTCTCAGAACCCCGGCAACCGCTGCAATCCTCGGAGTGAAAGCCACCCTCACGTTCCAACTGATGCCAGACAATCCCGCTTCTCCCGTTTGAGTCTGAGTCCCTAGAGACTCGCTGGGTCTGGAGCTCAGAGTCTGAGACTCCCTCCTGATTGAAAACGACAACCGCGCCCTCAGCCACCAGCCCGCTTTGCGCGCGCACCTCAGTACCTTTAAATTTTCCACACTGGGCCTCCTCTGAGCCTCGGTGTGCTGATGTCTTTCCTTCTAGTTGAAGAGTCTCTCCTCAGCCAGCCTTCCTGTGGTTCTGGGTGATGTCCGTTCCGTCTTTTAGTTGTATTTTTGAAGTGGTTGTTTGCGGCAGCAGTCTCCGGTGTTTACCTATGCCGCCATCTTGGTGGAGTCTCGGGCGATTCTTTTTTTTTAAAATATATTTTATTGATTTTCTTACAGAGAGGAAGGGAGAGGGATAGAGAGTTAGAAACATCGATCAGCTGCCTCCTGCACACTCCCTACTGGGTTGTGCCCACAACCAAGGTACATGCCCTTGACGGGAATCGAACCTGGGACCCTTGAGTCCGCAGGCTGACACTCTATCCACTGAGCCAAACCAGTCAGGGCAATTTGGTTGATTCTTGTATGTGCCCTGACCAGGGATCAAACCCATAACTTTGGCATATGAGAGAATGCTCTAACCGACTGAGCAACGAAGTGCTCTTGAGGGGTCCTGAGACCCTGCAAGAGGCAGGTCTGAGTTCCACCTGAGAGCAGACACCACCAGCTTTGTGAGCTCGGCCTCTCTCAGTCTGTTGCCTCATTTGTACAATGAGTGAGATGAGTTAGTGCAGTGGTTCTCAACCTTCCTAATGCTGCGACCCTTTAATACAGTTCCTCATGTGTGGTGACCCCCAATTTCATTGTTACAAATTGAACATAATTAAAGCATAGTGATTAATCACAAAAACAGTATGTAATTATATATGTGTTTTCTGATGGTCTTAGGCGACCCCTGTGAAAGGGTCGTTCGACCACCAAAGGGGTCGCGACCCACAGGTTGAGAACCGATGGGTTAGTGGATCTCTGAGGCCCCTCCCAGTTCTCATGTCTGATAATCTGGAGTTGAGATTTTAAACTGTGTTTAAATTTTTCTGGAATACATCCCCTATCCCAAGCCCCAAACAAACACATCTGGTTAGAAACTTCTGAGATATTCTGAAGCCTTTGGGTCCCATTGTTTCTAGAACATTACAGAATGTTAGAGAAGTTCAAAAGAAGATTCTCAATACTGGTCATATAAAAAAATCACAGATCTGGCTGTAACAAGAGAGATGCTGGGGTTGATGTATGTAATACCAGGGGTTGGGAGAGAGGAAGGGAAGAGAGGTTTAAAACTGACTACAGAGTCCTGAAAGACAAGTTTTACTTTTAACTCTTTGCACTGGCCTATATTTTTATTTGCCTACCCACAGGAAGGGTTCTATAGCAGGGATCAACTTTCTTCTTTGTAAAGTACTGAATATTCAGTTAGCAGCCTTGGAGAATTCCACAATAACAATAATCAAAAGGATGTAGTTGCCCTCACTGGTTTGGCTCAGTGCAGTGGTCGGCAAACTGCGGCTCGCGAGCCACGTGCGGCTCTTTGGCCCCTTGAGTGTGGCCACGAAGTTTCAATCGCACTGTACGTGGGCGCCCGCACGTGGTATTTTGGGGAAGAGCCACACTCAAGGGGCTGCAGTTTGCCGACCACTTGCTCAGTGGATAGAGCATCAGCTTTGCAGGCTGAAGGGCCCCAGGTTCGATTCCATTCAAGCTTGATCCCCAGGTGGGGGTGTGCAGGAGGCAGCTGATCAATGATTCTCTCTCATCATTGATGTTTCTCTCTTTCCCTCTCCCTTCCTCTCGGAAATTAATAATAATAAAAAAAAGGATGTAGTTAATTATTTCTCAAACAGAATCACCTGGTAAAATTACCTAAATTGTTACTTAATATTTCCATAGGCAACATTTACCATAACTGGGAGAGGCTAGCTTTCTTTTTAAAAAATCAAATTTAGTGTAATTTAAAAAAAAATTAAATGTTTTTGCCTTTACTCCATTCTCTGTCTGTAAGAGTCAAAATAATCTTTAAAAACATAAACCAGAGTCAGGAAAATCCTCCTGGGTTTCCCAGTGCCCTTTCAAGAGTATAATTCTAAAGCCCCCCACATCTTGGCTCACCTGGGGTCTCTGTTTTCCTCTCCAGCCTCACCTTGAACTACTTTGCCTTTGCTTCACCTCTCCGAAGCCGCCCAGGCCTCCCTTTACCTCTTACATATAAAACTCAGTTTCCCTCTGCCTGAAACTTACTGCTCCCATTCCTCATGCCCCCCTTTCTCTCTGATCCCGCCCTGATCTCTGCCTAAATGCATCTTCCTAGAGAGGTCTTCTTTGACCTAAGTAACTCTGCCTATCTTTCCCCAATCCAGTTATTCTCTGTCACTTCACCCCATTAGTTTTCTTCATGATAGTTATCAGTTTCTCATTATCCTTTTGATTATTACTCAATGCTTATTTACTTGCTCTACTGTCGGTCCCTGACACCAAATGTCAAGTTGCACAAGGCCAGGAACCATGTCTATTTCATTCACCAGTGTATCTTCCAGTGTCAGCCTGGGGTTCTGCCCTGATCAAATGGCCCATAAACAAACCTGGATAAACTCCTAATCTCATATTAGAAGATTCAAATCCTGGTCTTATCTCTGGGAGCTGGGTGACCTTAAATTATTTAATTACTTTCCGTGAAATTAGGGGAATGCATTCTTATTATTGCTAGTAGATTCTGAAGTGTTACTTTAGAAGACGTTATCGTCAAAGAAAATCAAATGAGATATGAATAAAATAGATTTGATATCTATTTCTGGATTAAAAAAATAAACTGATCTCATCAGAGATCTGAAGGTTTTTCAGGTTGTAATCAAAAGATCAAAATAATACTCAAATGCATAGTCATGAAATACGATATTTGCCTTATATTCAGAAGTTTGATGATGTGTTGATAATTTTCAAGTCAGAAGAAGGGTTTTCTATTATGTAGAAAAAACAGGGACAACATACTGTGAAAGCAGGAAGTTAACCCCAAAGATATCAAGAAAAAAAAACGTCAGCTGGGTGCATTTTTCAGTGGAATGTAAAGATAAATATATTATCTGATAAAGGACATTATACAAAGTGACAGACCTTGTTTACTTTGGAGGCGGGTGGAGGGAGCACTCTAACAATGGGACTAGTCAGTTGACAGGCATCTATAATAAATGTCTGAGACTTGGGCGCAGAGGGTGATTTACAATGGTATACTGTATGCCTGGACGCATTTACCACCTTCCCCATTTCCAAAACACTTCAAACCCATTTTTATTACATTTTATCTTGGCGCACACATTATACTTTAAGAAACGCACCCTGTTAGATTTACTTCGGACTGGGAATAACAGAAAGCCTAGCTGGCCAAGGATAGCGCCCTGACTGGGTCTTAGGGAGATCCATTTACAACGAGTGTTTCTCAATTTTCTTTAACCTATAATCTCCCAGCTGAAAAATTATGATTAAGTCTTACTTTCTATACTTTGTAGTTCA
>NW_005362269.1:4639916-4641915 GCF_000412655.1 Myotis brandtii
CAGGCCGACGCTCTATCCACTGAGCCAAACCGGCTTCGGCATTTTTTTTTTTTTTAAATAAATATAACATTGTATTAGTGCAGATATTCCCCAACTGCCCTCCCATTTGGGGCCTTTCTCCCAAAGACCATCAGTGACTTTGTTCTAATTTTGAACTAGCGTGAGTGCAGCAAAAAATCCATTGTTCACAACAAACACTCCAGCACCTCCTGCAATACAAGCCATCTGTGTTTTTTGTTTTTACATTTATCTTCAATAAATAACCTGAGAAATAAACACCATGTTCTAGAATCTAGAATCTTGGTGAAGGTGTGCGGGGGGTGGAGATGTTTCCTGTTTGATTGTTTCAGTGCACAACAGGCCTGAGCTTCAGGAAAAAACAAAATTCCAAGCAAGGATTGAGAAGCCTGCTCCTCTGCTCTCCTCTCCTGAGCCTCGTAAGCGGGCCAAAGGGCACCGGGAACCCCGGGGACCAGGGGAGGGAGCGTCCCGCCGGCTGCTCCATCGCGTCTGCAGCACCGCTAACCACCCCGGCCCGTCCCAGGGTTAACAGAGACCACCAGGAACGGTCACTGAACACACACATTTCCCATTTATTAATACAACCACCTTGCGAGATAGCTACTCATCTCTCTCTGTTACAGACCAGGAGGCGACACTCACTCGCGGTGAAGGGTTCCGGAAGTGCCTGTGATACTCTACCCTGGGGGCCGGGGGCTCACCCCCGAGCACAGAGGGGAAACCCAGCTGGAAACGGCGGCTGAAGGCCCGCCCTGCGCCCGGCCTTGGAAATGGACAGAGGGTTCGGAGACTTCAATTGGAGGGAAATGTTTACACGTGGGGAGGCCCAGTGACTCGGTGGGTGTGAAGGCCTCCGGGACCAGCACGGGGCTTTGGCGTCCTCGTCTCCTCTCAGGAACCGGGAATGGTGGCCGCGGGCGGGATGTCAGCGCTTGGTCGTCCTGCCCCCGCTGGAGGCCACCGGCAGCGAGGCACCCCGGCCCCGCTAACCGCTCCCGGGGCCGGGCGTTAGCAAAGAGCCTTTCCCAACGGGATTTATAGGGAATTCAGGGATCTCCTAGGCCAGGCCTCGGCCCCTCGCTCTCGTCATGGAAACCTGCGGAGTCTCCCTCGCGTCCGCAGGCGACGCCGGGCCCGCCCCGGCTTCCCCCAGGGGAGTCCGCGTGCTCTTTGTAACTCGAGTAGGTCCTGGCGGGCCCGTTGCTATGGTAACGTTGCTCGCCCGGCTCCCATAGGCTGGGAGGAGGGAGGCGGGCCTCGGCGGACGTCGCTCACGCTCGGTTTGGGGGTGCTGCCCCACCCCTAATAACTGTTTGCCCGAAAGGAGACCGTAAGGTAGATCCTTTGTGAGGGGTTCTGGGAAGCCCATCAGTACAGAGTGAAACGTCAGGATCACGCCCCACCAACCTTCCCCCCCAAATCCGCTCCTACCAAAGATGTGAAGATCCTTCAAACTAGGGAGAAGTAAGCGTTGTAATTTGGGATGTGGTCTGGCGGGCCACCTCCTTTGGTCCATCCAGGCCCCGCCCACCAAGGAGGGGCTAATTTGAGACCACGCCCCTTCCCTGCTGCAGGGAAGGAGAACCAAAATGGAGGAGTTGGGATCAAGATAAAATTGAGTCAGCGCGACTAATCTCGCGAAGACCCAGGGCGGCTGTGTTCCGCACGCGTCCTCCCAGGCCCCACCGCTCCGCCATTTTCTTAGCTTTGCGCCTGCGCGCTTGCTCCCGCGAGCTCAGCGGTTGGGCTGTAGCTGGGGCGCGCCGGAGGGGAGGAGAAGGCATTGCCAGGCGCGCGCGCGTCGGGAGTGACGCGAAGGGAGCAGGCGAGTTGGGAGGACCGGGTGGGTAGAGTGGCACAGCCAGGGTGTTTGGTGGGCGGTACGTAAGGCCGCTCTGCGTACGAGGGCGCCCATCTCGCTGGCCCGCTGGATCCTAGGAACAGATCCGGGGCAGAGGGAAGAGAGCGCCGGGTCAGG
>NW_005362269.1:4642039-4651108 GCF_000412655.1 Myotis brandtii
CGGCCAGAGGGTGTCGGGGGGCCCTCTGGGCCTGTGGGAGGAAGGAGAACGGGGCGTGATGAGAGGCAGGGTGAGCGAGACCAGAAAGAGGCCCATGGGATAGTAGTAATGTAAACAGCCTCTTCCGCAGGGCAATAATACTCCAGGGACGTGTGCCAGGACTTTACAAAGCACCTGAAATAGGCTCCTCCACTGCAGTCTGCCGAGCTGTATGCTGTTGTTAAAGCCATTTTACGGGGTAGGCAGACTGAGGCGTGCCGGAGGCTAAGTGATTTATGCAGAGTCCCGTGGCTAGTCGGTGGTGTGGCTTCCAACTTAGGTCTGTCTGCCCCTACGCTACGGCCTGCAATTTGAATTCCTTTGCACGAAAACCGGGGAGGGCTGAGGAGGAGGAGGGGAGGGCTGAGGAGGAGGAGGGGAGGGAGGAGTGTGAAGTGGGTGGGTCATCCAGAACCGGAGGCGAATGGTGACGGCCGTTGTGTAGAAGAAAGGACCGAGTTTAGAACCTTGCAGGCTGCCCCCCCCCCTTGGTTCCTGTGGCCCCGCCACCTTCCCGGCCGTGCTATGGCTTTATGAGCCGGAGCTGTGGCTCCGGAGGAGCCGACGCTCAGGCCTGGCCCCCGCGGGTGGTGGTACCGAGGTTCAGTTCAGGGTAGTGTCTTCCGACACTTTGGGGGGAAGGCCGAGGAGGGTGGTGGCGGCGGCGACCACCGACCGTGGGCGTTTATGGAGAGGACCCTCTTCCAAGTGGCTGCCATCTCTCCTAACGTGCCTCTGCTTCCTTTTCCATCGCGGGCAAAGGCCGCCAAGCCTTTGTTCAGCCTCTAGCAGGGGGGATGTGATGTTTATTGGTGGGTTTTTTTTTTGCACACTTCGTCTTAAAACCAGAAAAACCAAACGTTCTTTTCCCAAGCTGGCGCTGGATTGCTTGCGGAGAAAGCTTTCAGGTGGCTGTATCATTAGTTGCTCTTCAGAGCTTTCCTGGGTAAACAAGCTTTGTTTTGGAGTTGTCTTACTCTATAGGTCGTCAGGAACGACCTGAACAGATTGTACTACAGATCAGCACAGGGCAGGGACCTCAGTAATTGTGTGTGTGTGTGTGTGTGTGTGTGTGTGTGTGTGTGTAAGAGAGAAAGAGAGGGACCTTTTGTTCTTGTACAGTCTAGTGCTGGGAAACAACAGGTATCAATTAGTGCTTGTCCTTGCTTTCTTAGGGAGTGGAGTAGCTCATGTGGAGTCATTTTAAAGTCAGCCTATTGCATGCGATCAAATTCATCCTTAAAAATTGCTTAGGAAGTTGCATTTATGGAGATGGCAGGCCCATTTCTCAGTAAATCCAGCAGACTCAGTTTTTCCTTCAGCTTCGAAACTGGTTACTCTTTCTTTGGTCCTAAACCAGATAAAGTACTTAGGTTACCTTTAGGGACTGTGTTGCACAAATAGATACTTGAAGAACCTAGTCATTGTGCACTATGAAGCGTACTCTGTGAGAGGCACGTACTGAGAGGCTTAAAAGGAGGAAGACTAACCGAGGGGAATATTGTGTCTGTGGTTCCCATCTTAGGCTCATTCAGGAGCAAGTCCTCACTGAATGGAAAGTGGCAAGCAGAATTGCTGGCACTATTTATTATTATGATTATTATTATTATTATTTCTCTTTTTGGCTAGCATACCCAGTTATTTATACTAAGGTGAATGTGCATAATATGAATCCTCTTCAGTTTTTTAAAAAATATATTTTTATTGATGTCAGAGAGGAAGGGAGAGGGAGAGAGAGATAGAAACATCAATGATGAGAATCATTGATCAGCTGCCTCCTGCATGCCCCACATTGGGGATCGATCCCACAACCCGGGCATGTGCCCTTGGCTGAATTCGAACCTGGGACCCTTCAGTCCACAGGCTGACGCTCTAACCACTGAGCAAAATCGGCTAGGGCTGATTCCTCTTCAATTTTTGAGTGGCACTACATTTAGGGGCTTACAAGCTATTTCCCAACAGGTTTTCTAGATGAAGGTTTGGTGCAAGAATGTCTTAACATATTTTTTTGTCAATAGTCTGCTTTTGTGTTCCCCATTTGTCAGGTATGTATAACAATGTGGTTAGCTTATTTTATTTATTTAAAAATATATTTTATTGATTTTTTTACAGAGAGGAAGGGAGAGGGGTAGAGAGTTAGAAACATCGATGAGAGAGAAACATCGATCAGCTGCCTCCTGTGCACCTCCTACTGGAGATGTACCTGCAACCAAGGTACATGCCCTTGACTGGAATCGAACCTGGGACCTTTCAGTCCGCAGGCTGATGCTCTATCCACTGAGCCAAACCAATTAGGGCTGGTTAGCTTTTTTTAAAAAATTCTCTTGCAAATGAAGTCATGCTGCTGCCTTTTTTTTTTTTTTTTAAATCCTCACCCGAGGATGTGCTTTCATTAATTTTTAGAGAGAGTGGAAGGGAGAGAGAAAGAAAGAAACATCGATGTGAGAGAAACATTGAATGGTTGCCTTCAACTGGGGAACCAGCCCACAACCTAGTTATGTGCCCTAACTGGGAATCGAACCTGCAACCTTTAGGTGTATGGAACAACGCTCCAATCAACTGAGCCACTCAACCAGGGCATGATACTGCCTTTTTAAATTAATGTCTCTGAATTTCAGTTTCTTATTTATAAAATGCATAGGAAGACAGCATTATATAAAGTTGTGAGGAGTTTTCTCCATTGTTATTTTGAGACAGAACCCCACATTTAGTATCAATCATCTATACTTTGCATTATCTTTAAAAGGTAAAGACTCATATAAAAATCATAACTACAATTTAATGTAACCAAAAAAGGGGGGGTTGGGGGAACCCTCACAAGAACCCAAAACAGAAAAGTAAAACCAGCCAGTCATTGTTAAAACTTCTTAAGGTCTCAAAAATGTGAGAGCCCTCCCCCCGCAACAATGGTTTGTTTAAAACTGGATCCAACTAAGGCCTATACATTTTGATGGGTTGATAAGTCTCCTGAGAGTCTTTTACTATTAAAAAAATTTTTTTAGCCCTAGTCGGTTTGGCTCGGTGGATAGAGTATCGACCTGCGGAGTGAAGGGTCCCAGGTTCAATTCCGGTCAAGGGCACGTACCTCAGTTGCAGGTTCCCCAGTCCTTGTCAGGTGTGTGTGCAGGAGGCAATACCTATTCGATGTGTCTTTCTCACATTGATGTTTCTCTCTGTCTCTTTTCCCTCCATTTTCTCTAAAAATCAATGGAAAAATATCCTTGGCTGAGGATTAAACAAACAAAAATTTTTTTCTAAAATTTATTCACTGGTTTTAGAGAGAGAGGGGAAGGGAGAGAGAGAAACATGGATTTTTTTTTTAGTTTCCCCCCCCCCAAAAAAAACGATTTTGAATATAAAAATGTTACATGCAGTAAACCTTAATATTTCAAGAATAAAAGGATTTTAAGTATAATAATATTACCAAAACTGTACTAACATAGTATGATATCACAAAAGTTGTAGGAAACATTAAAAATCTGCAAATTACAGGGTTACTTCTATTATATTCTAGAATATTTCCCCCCCCCCCTCTGGCTCTATTTTTGTTCATCAGTTTATGTTGTTCATTATATTTCCCAAATGTTGTGGCACTTATTTATGGATTCATTGGTTGCTTTTTTAAATATATTTTTATTGATTTCAGAGAGGAAGGGAGAGGGAGAGAGAGTTAGAAACATCAATGATGAGAGAATCACTGATTGGCTGCCTCCTGCAGGCCCTCTACTGGGGATGAAGCCTGCAACCCGGGCATGTGCCCTGACAGGGAATTGAACCCTGACCTCCTGATTTGTAGGTTGACACTCAACCTCAGAGGTTGAACCACGCAGGCTGGGCATTGGTTACTTCTTGTATGTGCCCCCAGAGATTGAGCCTGCAATCTTGGCATATGGGGATGACGCTTAAACCAACTGAACTACCTGGCCAGGGCTATTCTCTTACTTTTATTTCTTGCAATTTGTTGAAGAAGTTGGATGGTTCTTTAGATTTCTACAGTGGTTGGTTGGTTCGTTCGTTCGTTCGTTCCTTCCTTCCTTCCTTCCTTCCTTCCTTCCTTCCTTCCTTCTCGTTCGTTCGTTCGTTCGTTCGTTCCTTTGTTCCTTCCTTCCTTCCTTCCTTCCTTCCTTCCTTCCTTCCTTCCTTCCTTCCTTCCTTCTTTCCTTCCTTTTTTAAAAAAATATATTTCTATTGTAGAGAGGAAGGGAGAGGAAGAGATAGAAACATCAATGATGAGAGAGAATCATCGATCAGCTGCTTCCTGCATGCCCCACACTGGGGATTCGAGCCCGCAATCTGGGCATATGCCCTGACTGGGAATCGAACCGTGACCTCCTGGTTCATAGGTTGATGCTCTAGGTCGATGCTCAACCACTGAGCCATGCCGGCTGGGCTCCACAGTGGTTTCTGTATTTTGCTGATTGTATTTCTTTTTCTTTTAAACATCGATTTATTGTTGCCCTTATGCATTCATTGGCTGACTCTTGTATGTACCCTATCAAACCATAACCTTGGCGTATTGGGATGGCACTCCAACCAACTCAGCCACCCAGCCAGGGTGCTGATTGAACTTCTGTGGTCCTATTTAACTTGTTCCTTTGTCCCCTATAATTCCTGTAAATTGATAGTTAAATCTAGAGGTGTGGTCAGATTCAAATTAGATGCCCCCCTCCCCCGCAAAACGACAGTCATGTGCAGCATGATATTTTGGTCAACGATAGATTGATGTACTATGGTGGTCCTATCTATAATAATAAAAGCATAATATGCTAATTAGACCGCACATCCTTCCGGACGACCTTCTGGACAAAGCCAGGGCTATGAGGGAAGCCCGGGTCCCGGTGCCTGCTGGTGGCTGGAGGGAAGCCCGGGTGCCGGGTGCCAGAGGAAAGCTGGTGCCAGCAGCTGGTGGAAGGAAGGCCTACTCTTCCATGAATTTTGTGCATTGGGCCTCTAGTAAGATTATAAGTGAGCTGAAAAATTTCTACTGCCTAGTGATATCATGGCTATCCTTACATTTAAGTGAAACACATTATTAATATCTTTGAAGTGATACTGGTGTAAATCTACTGCACTGTCAATCATATAAAAGTGTAGCATATAGCCCTGCCCAGGGGGGCTCAGTTGGTTGGTGCATTGTCCCGCACACCAACAGGTTGCAGGTTCGATTCCTGGTCAGGGCACATACCTAGATTTTGGGTTCTAGGGGCGCATATGGGAGGCAACTAATTGATGTTTCTCTCTCACATTGATGTGTCTGTCTGTTTGTCTGTCTCATATAATAAAAACATATCCTTGGGTGAAGATTAAAAACGTATGGCATACAATTATATACAGTACATAATACTTTACAATTATAATAAGTGACCATGTTACTGGTTTATGTACTTACTTTTTGTGTTATTTTAGAGCAGTGATGGCGAACCTTTTGAGCTCGGCGTGTCAGCATTTTGAAAAACCCTAACTTAACTCTGGTGCCGTGTTACATATAGAAATTTGTTGATATTGCAACCATAGTAAAACAATGATTTATATTTTTGATATTTATTTTATATATTTAAATGCCATTTAACAAAGAAAAATCAACCAAAAAAATGAGTTCGCGTGTCACCTGACACGCGTGTCATGGGTTCGCCATCACTGTTTTAGAGGGTATTCTTTCTACTTACAAAAAAAGTTTGCTGTACAATAATATATCATGTTACACCTGCAACAGTCTCATACATCTGGTGCTTACTGAATCTCTTAATTGCATCCTTTTCTCTTGTGCTTGATTTATCTTGTGTTGTTTTGTACAATAACATTGCACACGTTTGTAGCCTGGGAGCAATAGGCTATATATTATGTAGCGAAGTGTGAAGTGGGCCATGTGCCATCTAGGTTTGTGTTCGTGCACTCTACGATGTTTTTTTTTTTTTTTTCTTGATTTTTTAAAGAGAGGAAGGAAGAGGGACAGAGAGCCAGAAACATCGATGAGAGAGAAACATTGATCAGCTGCCTCCTGCACACTCCCTACTGGGTATGTGCCTGCAACCAAGGTACATGCCCTTGACCGGAATCGAACCCGGGACCCTTGAGTCCGCAGGCTGACACTCTATCCACCGAGCCAAACTGGTCAGGGCTACAGTGTTTTTTTTTTAAGTGTGTGTGTGTGTTTTACTCCTCACCTGAGGATATTTTTCCATTGATTTTTAGGGAGAGTGGAAGAGAGAGGGAAAAACAGAGAGAAACATTGATGTGAGAGAAACACATTGATTGGTTGCTCCTATATGCGCCCCAACCAGGACCAGGACCGGGGAGGAGCCTGCAACCAAAGTACGTGCCCCTTACCAGAATCGAACCCTGGACCTTTGGTCCGCAGGCCGACGCTCTATCCACTGGGCCAAACCAGCTAGGGCTGAATATATATTTTTACTGACTTCAGAGAGGAAGGGAGAGGGAGAGAGAGATAGAAACATCAATAATGAGAGAGAATCATTGATTGGCTGCCTCCTGCACGCCCCCCCACTGGGGATCGAGCCCGCAACCCAGGCATGTGCCCTGACCAGGAATGGAACCGTGATCTCCTGGTTCATAAGTCAACACTCAGCCAACTGAGCAATACAGCTGGGCTGTGATGTTTGCACAAGAATGAAATTATGTAATGATGCATTTATTAGACGTAGTCTCTCCTTAAATGGTGTGTGACTATTTCATAGCAGTGATGTGTTTTGTCAAGAGGCACATGATACCTTGTTGTTGCTTTTTGTGATAACAGCCATTGTGATTATTTTAACAAGTTTCAAAGCTGAAGTATAATTTACATGTTATAAAATTTGCCCATTGTAATGTATAGTTTAATAATTTTTGGAAAATTTACTGAGTTCTGCAATCATTGTAATTGAGTTGGGAGCATTTCCATCACCTCAGGAAGATACCTCATGCCCATTTTTCGTTAAACTCCTATCCCCATCCCACTACTGTAGCCTACTTTTCTGTCTTTATTGATTTGCCTTTTGTGCTTATTCCATGTAAATGCCATTATGATTATTCATTAGGAGTCACACAATAATGATGTTCTATCATTTCATATTCCCTTGTTAGCTGGATAACTTTTCTTTTTTTTATTTTAAATATATATTTTATTGATTTTTTACAGAGAGGAAGGGAGAGGGATAGAGAGTTAGAAAGATCGATGAGAGAGAAACATCGATCAGCTGCCTCCTGCACACTCCCTATTGGGGATGTGCCCGCAACCAAGGTACATGCCCTTGACCGGAATCGAACCTGGGACCCTTGGGTCCGCAGGCCGACGCTCTATCCACTGAGCCAAACCGGTCAGGGCTGGATAACTTTTCTGAAGAGAAACCCTCAGCTATGTGATTGCTTCGAGGTACAGTTTATATCAGAAAGACAAGATACAATTTTAAAAATAAGTTGATTCACTACCATTCTCCACTGATGACCAATTAAGTTTATTTTCTTAGTTCATTATAAACTAATGGATATAAACCTCTCTGAGAAGTTTTAATGCACTGTAGTAATTATTCATAATGATGTTCATACTGTCCTTGACTAGAGGGAGCCTCTTCAGATTGTTTCTTGAGTTATTTTGATATAATTATAAGAGTTTCTTAGCTGGGGAGCCTGGTTCTAAGGTTTTAGTGTAAATACCTAATTATCCTCTTTTTAAGCTTGCTTTTTACTGCTTGGAGGCCAAAGGCATTTTTTCCCTTGGGTCTCTTGGTTGCTTTTGCTTTTATGGAAGTGATACTTCCTCTACAGTGATTTACAGTTGTGTTTCAAACGGCACCAAAAAGGAAGTGAATTGTTTCAGTTAGGAAAATAAGGAAGCTAAGTGGTATTGGTTTAACATTAATGGGCGTAGAAATGGTTTAAAGCCCTTTTGCTGGGGAAAACCGTAAGCATAGTTTAGAACAGTGATGGCGAACCTATGACACGTGTGTCAGAGGTGACACGCGAACTCATTTTTTTGGTTGATTTTTCTTTGTTAAATGGCATTTAAATATATAAAATAAATATCAAAAATATAAACCTTTGTTTTACTATGGTTGCAAATATCAAAAAATTTCTATATGTGACACGGCACCAGAGTTAAGTTAGGGTTTTTCAAAATGCTGACACGCCGAGCTCAAAAGGTTCGCCATCACGGTGCTGTCCTCTCCTCTGTTTTTACTCTTTTTACTTATGCTCTCCCCTCTGTCTGAAGTGCCATGTCCCCTGCATGTCACCAGACTGACTCTTGCTCCTTTAAAAAGACTCAGCTCAGCCCCTACCCTCATTCCATCCCATCCCAGGCTAGGAGACTTCCATGTGCCCGCAACCAAGGTACATGCCCTTGACCGGAATCGAACACGGGACCCTTCAGTCCGCAGGCCAACGCTCTATCCACTGAGCCAAACTGGTTTCGGCGTGACATTTTCTTAATTATGTTTAGACTAGTGGCCCAGTGCACGAATTCGTGCACATTGAAAGGAAATTAATTAGAAGAAATATTTTAATATCGCTATTTTCCCTTTCTCATAATAGAAGTGTCAACCAAATTCACGATCAACAATGACAGATTGAGACACGTGTGCAACTGGCATCAGCGAGTGCTTTATGTGTATTGCATATGTGCGAGTCAACTTAGCCTTTTATATATATAGAATAAACTTGCTTAATTAGACCTGCTTTCTGATGCAACTAAACTTTTTCCAGCCCATTGAGGCACCCCAACTTCTCTTTCAGGTAATTGTCAACAACACAGCAGTAAATATCAACACAAAGCAGATTATTATTGTAGGTCACGCAGGGAGAACAAAGGGTAAAATATTTACCTGCAGCCGTGTTTGACTATATTCTGTGCAGTGAGAAAACCTGAAGTCACTTTCAAGGTCCACCATTTCTTACTTCTTTCCAGTCAGGTCAAGCTTCTAAGCTTTCTAAGTCTCCATTTTCTGACTAATGAAAAGAAAATAGGATTCCACCGAGTCTCCTATCTACCTACTCCAGGACTTCTGTGAGGATCAAATGAGATGAGGCACGGGAAAA
>NW_005362269.1:4651139-4651550 GCF_000412655.1 Myotis brandtii
CGAACTCATTTTTTTTGGTTGATTTTTCTTTGTTAAATGGCATTTAAATATATAAAATAAATATCAAAAATATAAGTCTTTGTTTTACTATGGTTGCAAATATCAACAAATTTCTATATGTGACACGGCACCAGAGTTAAGTTAGGGTTTTTCAAAATGCTGACACGCCGAGCTCAAAAGGTTCGCCATCACTGCGCTAGGGAGAGGAAGCCAGGTGCCCACAGCAACCATTTTCAGACTGGGCTGGGCTGTGGGCTGCATTTTGCACCATGCGCTGCGATTTGGTGGGGTGTCGCTCTGGGATGGTGGCAGGGCCTGTGTCCCACTTGGGGGAAGCCGAGTGTTGCTTTGTCAGCACAAGGTCTGCAGTGCCATTTCTTTTTTTTTTTAATTGTTTTATTGCTTAAAGTA
>NW_005362269.1:4651866-4662691 GCF_000412655.1 Myotis brandtii
TATTTTTTATATATATATATATATATATATATAGAGAGAGAGAGAGAGAGAGAGAGAGAGAGAGAGAAGTCCACATTCAGTCTGAACTTCTGCCCTTTTCTGATGTTCTTTATTTGTTCATTTGCAAACCTTTCATTCATGCCCATTGTGTACAGAATGAAAATGAGAAGAATGGATTCTGCCTTTAAGGAGTGTCCACCTATATTTGTTATGTACATACCACAGTCTACTTAAATTTCAGAATATTTATGGAAAGTCTGCTATGATTTTAGAGAAACACCTCAAAGTGTAGTGTGCCTTAAAAATATGGAATCTTTGAGGGTTACTGACAAACCAACAGATAAATTTCTTAAAAGTTTCTTGGAGAAATGATGACACTTGAGAATGTCAGTTTTGTTTTCCAGATTCTTACTGTAATTTGAAAGTAGAAAGCAGAGATTTTCCTTGCTCTGTCCTTTGGAAGACAGTCATGTGCATTTTACTATTTCTAGGAATTTCATTGTATATTCAGGGAGAAATTCCTAGAAACTAAAATGCACGTGACCGTCTTATATTGAGGATCCATGTGGTGGGATTGCCTTTTAAGTAAATGCTTATATGATAACTTCCTTAGTCTTTTTATAACTAAGCATCTTACGTTGCATCGTTTGCTAAAATTAACAGCATACTCTGAGGCTGAACCATATGGAGTTTTATCTTGCAGAATACTGTCCCCTCCCCAGTTTCCTCCCAGAATATACACCATTCTGGTTTTGGTAGAATTCATACCTGCTATCTTCTCTATCTTGATTGTTGAATTGCTGCTTGGCTTCTTTTTTTAAATATATATTTTATTGATTTTTTTACAGAGAGGAAGGGAGAGGAATAGAGAGAAACATCGATGAGAGAGAAACATTGATCAGCTGCCTCCTGCACACTCCCTACTGAGGATGTGCCTGCAACCAAGGTACATGCTCTTGACCGGAATTGAACCTGGGACCCTTCAGTCTGCAGGCCGACTCTCTATCCACTGAGCCAAACCGGTCAGGGCACTGCTTCGCTTCTTTAAAATATTATGTGTTTAAAAGTAGACATTAATAACTCAAGTTCACATTTTTCTTGTGATTGTTAAGGTTGAAATTAGCAAGTATTTTACAACTTAAATCACCATTTGCACAAATCTGAAGAGGCACTATAGCCTAGGTGTGGCTCAGTGGTTGAGCATCCACTATGAACCAAGAGGTCGCTGTTGGATTCCTGGTGAGGGCACATGCCCAGGTTGTGGGCTCGATTCCCAGTAGGGGGTGTGCAGGAGGCAGCCGATCAACGATTCTCTCTCATCGATGTTTCCCTCTCCCTTCTTCTCTGAAATCAATAAAAAAAATAAAGAGGCACTGTATTAAGTTAGTTAATTGCTTCTACTTCTATTTGACTTTCAAATTGTAGGGGAAAAGAATTTCCCTGTTTTGGGGGGAAGGGGGAGAGTCCCAGACCCATATTCATCATATAAGTGTAAAGACTTTAAGTGTGAGAATTTAGGTCCACATTCTTTCAGGCTTTCAAAGCATCCAGGTACATTTAAACTGGCTAAAGTGATTTCTTTAGAAAAGTTCCCATTATGTGATCTCTGAGCAAAGTGCTGTGAAAGTTACAGATAAGGGCATTTTTATGGTCACGGGACTATTTCAGTCTGTAGGTGTAGAGAGAACTGAAAGCTGGTGTAGGGTAGTGATTTTTATTCCCCTTTTATTTAAAGGAAGCGTGGGCAAAAGTTTCTTCAGGTTTCTTAATTTTAGTTTCTTTAGGTTAAAGAAATACGTGTGTGTGTGTGTGTGTGTGTGTGTAGTAAATAATATGACAGTCTCAATGTTTTAGCTTAAACTGGTAAGTGATGATAAATTATTGTTTTGATGCCTTTGTTTTATTGACATCTTAAGCCATTGTGTAAATTTATGTGATTGCACAATGTGTTTTTGAATTTAGGTCAGATCAACCATTGGCTTGCCCTCTGTCATAGTCAGCTGAAAGTGACTTCTCAAGTTTCTTCAGGATGCCCGCAGCACTTGTGGAGAATAGCCAGGTTATCTGTGAAGTCTGGGCCAGCAATCTAGAAGAAGAGATGAGGAAGATTCGAGAAATTGTGCTCAGTTACAGTTATATTGCCATGGTAAAGAGCTCTACTCTACTCTTTTTGACTCAACTCTGGTATGGATTTAGGGAGTATTTAATTAGAGATTTTGAAATAATTGATCACACTGAAGTGGTGGCATATTAAACATGATAGAAGTTTATATTGCTTTTATGAAACAGCAAGGGTAGCCAATGTGTCTGAGAAGGATGTAACCTCTAATGTCTTGATGTTTTGTAATGTTACTTTGTGTTTGAAAGTCTTTAAAGCCATAGGGCATATCTGTCTCACAGATATGGTACATTTGTATAGTATTTAAAACAATTTAAAAAAATTGTCAGCATTTAAAAATCAAGGGACCTACTTAAATTCCAGATTTTTGCCATCTCTAGAAAAATTGGAAAGATCTGGCAGTATAGGGGCCACATTCCTGCCTGACATTGAGTGGCTGACGAGGGACATGTGTGTATCATGGTGATATCCAGGGCCTCTTTTAGAGGAGGCATGGAAGCTCCCGCAACTCCTAACCATTTTCATACCCAGTTTTGCTTTACTCCTTTTTTTCTGATTGGCATTTTCACTTATCTATTTCTATATTTTTATTTCTATATTGTTCTGAACTTAGAATGTTCTTAATTGCCTATGTATCTACCTATAGTTTATCACCTACTTCTATTAATGTCCTGCTAGTATCTCCAAGTTGTTGTGTAAAGCTTTGTGATTTTCGTGCTTCTGTAGATGTCAACAAGATCAGTATTTTAAGATAGATTTTTTTGTTGCTCCATCTTGGGGCTTGTCACATAACTTTTATAAATTGAGGTAAAAATATTGTTTATGAATGATCAATTCAGCATCCACTATTTTGTGAAACCTTATGTGTTTTTTTTTCTAGGACACAGAATTTCCAGGTGTTGTGGTGCGACCAATTGGTGAATTTCGTAGTTCCATAGATTACCAGTATCAGCTTTTGCGGTGCAATGTTGACCTTTTAAAAATTATCCAGCTGGGCCTTACATTCACGAATGAGAAGGGAGAATACCCTTCTGGAATCAACACTTGGCAGTTCAACTTCAAATTCAATCTTACGTAAGTGTCTGAGATACTTCTTAGATCTGCAACATTTGTGCAGATTGTAATTTCTAATTGAATTTATTTTTTATTAAAAAATATATTTTTTTATTGATTACAGAGAGGAAGGGAGAGGGAGAGAACGATAGAAACATCAATGATGAGAGAGAATCATTGACCGGCTGCCTCCTGCAAGCCGCCTACTGGGGATCAAGCCCACAACCTAGGCATGTGGCCTTGACTGGGAATCGAACCAGGGACCTTTCAGTCTGCAGGCTGACGCTCTATCCACTGAGCCAAACCAGCTAGGGCTCTAATTGAATTTATTAATTTTAAGTTTTATTTCCACCAAACCCAGGTAAGGGTTGGACAGAGCAGTCAAGCAGAGGATGAAATAAATAATCTCAAAGTAAAGTCCCCCTTAAAACTCTCACAAGTCAACAATAAAAAGACAAATAGTCCAATTAGAAATGGGCAAAATATCTGAATAGACATTTCTCCAATGAAGATATACAAACCTGTCTATCTTCTATATATATAAAAGGCTAATATGTAAAGTGTATCTATCTTCTATATATATAAAAGGCTAAATGTAAAGTGTCCCTTTGGGAGTTTGACCGGGAGTTCGATCGCTTGCTATGACATATGCTGACCACCAAGGGGTGGCGGGGAATGAAGAAAGGCCCCGGCCAACAGCTGGAAGGCTCTGATTGGCCCTGATCGCTGGCCAGGCCTAGGGACCCTACCCATGCACAAATTTTGTGCACCGGACCTCTGGTGGTTAATAAGCCCATGACAAGTTGCTCATAATCGTGTCATTAGAGAAATGCAAATCAAAACCACAGTGAGATACCACTTTATACCCCTAGATGGCTATAATAAAAAGACCTAAATGTTGGGGAGGATGTGGAGAAATTAGAATATTCATACATTGTTAGGGGAAATGTAAAATGGCATAGCCTCTTTGGAAAACAGTCCAATTAGAAAGGCTGTTTCTCAAAAGGTTAAACAGAGAGTTACTATATGACCCAGCAATTCTACTCATAGGCATATGTCCAGGAGATTAGAAAACATATCCATGCAAAACCTTGTAGTGAATGTTTATAGCAGCATTATTCATGAAGGCCCAAAAGTTGAAGCAATCCAAATATCTGTGAACTGACAAATGGATAAATTAAACAGTATATCCATGGAATTGAATGTTATGGAGCAGTAAAAAGGAATAAAGTACAGATATATACTATACATGGATGAACTTTGAAAGCATGCTTAGGGGAAGGAGCCAGGCACAAAAGCCCACATATATGATTCTGTTTATTTGAGATGTCCAAGATAGGCACATCTAGAATAAACTAGTGGTTCTAGAGCAGGGAATGGGGAGATTATGGGATAATGGGGAGTGATTGCTTAATGAGACAGGGTTTCTTTTTGAGGTGATGAAATGGTTTATAATTGGTGGTGATGATTGCAAATCAGTGCTTTGCGAAAAAACTATTGAATTGTGTCCTTTAAATGAGTGAATTGTGTAGTATGGGAATTATCCTATATAATAAAAGGTTAATATGCAAATTGACTGAACAATGGAACACTGGGCGCTATGACACTCACTGACCACCAGGGGGCAGATGCTTAACGCAGGAGCTGCCCCTGGTAGTCAGTGCGCTCCCACAGGGGGAGCTCCAATCAGCCAGAAGCCTGGCTCATGGCTGGCGAGCATAGCAGCAGAGGCAGGAGCCTCTCCCACTTCTGCAGCAGTCGGACATCCCCCGAGGGCTCTGGGACTGCGAGAGGGTCTAGGGCAGTGATGGCGAACCTATGACACGTGTGTCAGAGGTGACACGCGAACTCATTTTTTTGGTTGATTTTTCTTTGTTAAATGGCATTTAAATATATAAAATAAATATCAAAAATATAAGTCTTTGTTTTACTATGGTTGCAAATATCAAAAAATTTCTATATGTGACACGGCACCAGAGTTAAGTTAGGGTTTTCCAAAATGCTGACAACCCTTTACTAGGTATGCACTCAAAAGAATCGAAAGTATATGTCCACACAAAAACTTGTATATGATTGTTTACAGCAGCATTATTCATAAAAAAGTGGAAACAATCTAAGTGTTGATCAACTGATAAATGCATAAGCAAAATATCCATACAAGAGAATATTATGCAGCCATAAAAAGGAATTAAGTACCTGTACTAGAACATGCTACAACATGGGTTATCCTTGAAAACATTATGCTCAGTGAAGCACGTTTCACACAAAAGACCACATATTGTAAGACTCCATTTATATGACATTTCCAGAACAAGCAAATCTATAGCAATAAAAAGTGGATTCATATTTACCTACAGTTGGAATGGAGAAGAGAAATGAGTAAGTAGGAAGCTTTTTTTAGATGTGATAAAAATGCTCTAAGTTAGATTTCAGAATGGTTGGTCGACTCTGAAACACACCAAACCCAACTGAATTGTATACTTTAAATAGGTGAAATTTTGTGGTATGCAAAATATCTATATATACAAAAGTCTAAGCGACCGGCTGACCAGCCAACTGACCAGTAGCTATGACGCGCACTGGCCACCAGGGGGCAGATGCTCAACGCAGGAGCTGCCGAGCATCAGCAACTTTGTAGAGTGCCCTCTCCCACTCCGGAACCCCTCAGGGGATGTTGGACTGCTGGTTTCAGCCAATTCCTGCAGGCTGGGCCAAGGGACCCCACCAGTGCATGAATCCCATGCACCGGCCTCTAGTATCTCAATAAAGCTATTTAAAGTCAAGTCAGTTTCCCAGTTAAGAGATCAGTATTTGAATTTCTGCCATTTCTTTACTGGTTGACGTTGGGTCAGTTATTTTCCCTTTTGTAATTCAGTTTCCTTATCTGTAAAAGAGGGTTATTAGTATTTTTCATAATAAAAATAAGACATGGAGTGGGTGCTAATCAAAGGTAGTTGAAACAAGGCTATTTGGTAATGGGAAAATTTTGATGTAACTTAAAAAATGTGGTAAAAAATAAAATTTACTGTCTTTGCACTGTTGTGAAACAGACCTCCAGAACTTTCATTTTGCAAGCCTGAAACTGTATACCTATTAAATAACAATTCCCTTTTTTCGTTCCCCTAGCTCTTGTTAACCACCATTCTACTTTCTGTTTAAGTGGGAGCCTATAGTATCTATCCTATCTTATAAAGAGGTAATAATGCAAATTGACCATCACTCCAACACACAAGATAGCCACCCCCATGTGGACACAAGATGGCCAGCAGGGGAGGGCAGTTGGGAGGGACCAGGCCTGCAAGGGAGGGCAGTTGGCAATCAGGTCTGCAGGAGAGGGCAGTTAGGGCTGACCGGGCCAGCAGAGGAGGGAAGTTGGGGTGACCAGGCTTGCAAGAGAGGACAGTTGGGGGGGACCCAGGCCTGCAGGGGAGGGCAGTTAGGGGTGACCGGGCCAGCAGGGAAGGGCAGTTGGGAGCGACCAGGCCTGCAGGAGAGGGCAGTTGGGGGTGACCAGGCCAGCAAGGGAGGGCAGTTAGGGGCAATCGGGCTGGCAGGGGAGCAGTTAGGCGTCGATCAGACTGGCAGGGGAGTGGTTAGGAGGTGGTCAGGCTGCCAGGCAGAAGCGGTTATGGGCAATCAGGCAGGCATGCATGCGAGCGGTTGGGAGCCAGCAGTCCTGGATTGTGAGAGGGATGTCCCACCGGGATCAGGCCTAAACGGGCTGTTGGACATTTCTCAAGGGGTCCCAGATCGGAGAGGGTGCAGGCTGGGCTGAGGGACACCCCCCCCTCATGTGCACGAATTTCGTGCACCGGGCCTCTAGTTGTTTTATGAGTGGCTTATTTCACTTAGTATAGAGTCATCAAGGTTCATCCATGTTGTAGCATGTGGCAGGATTTCTTTCCTAAAACTGAATAATATTGCATTGTATGTACTAGTATATGCCACATTTTGTTTAGCCATTCATCTGTTGATGGACATTTGGGTTGTTTTCACCTCTTGACAATTGTAAATAGTACTGCTGTAAAGATAGATGTGCAAATGTCTCTTCAAGACCCTGTTTGCAATTCTTTTTGATATATGCCCAGAAATGGGATTGCTGGATCATATGGTAATTGTCTTTTTCAGTTTTTGAGGGTGATGTAAATTTTAAGGGGCATATTGAGGGGACACTATCGTTTTGCTGATTGTTTGAGGTAGTGTTTCTGTATTTCTTATTAGGCCCCAGTAATTTTAATTTTTAAAATGTTTTTATTGATTTTTAGAGAGAGAGGAAGGGAGAGGGGTAGAGAGATAGAAACATCAATGAGAAGGGAACAACATCAATCGGCTGCCTCCTACACCCCCCTCCTGGGGATTGAGCCTGCAACCTGGGCATGTGCAGGGAATCGAACTGGGAATCGAACAGGCCACCTCTTGGTTCCTAGGTCAATGCTCAATTACTGAGCAACACGGGCTGGGCAGCCCAGCTCTTTTTTTTAATCCTCACCCGAGGATATATTTTCCATTGATTTTAGAGAGAGGAAGGGGGAAGAAGAGAAAGAGAAACATCTATGTGAGAGAAACATTGATTGGCTGCCTCCCATACACAATCCCTGGGATTGCACCTGCACCAGTAATTGATTCCATCACCTTTCAGTGTATGGGATGATGCTCCAACCAGCTGAGCCACACTGGCCATGGCTAGGCTATAACACTGCTTTGTTTAACTAGGCACCAAGAGCATTTGATGGCTCAGGAATCATTTTTTTATTGTTATCCATGTGTTTTGACTTTCAAAGAATTATTTTAGGAGATAATCTGGATTGTTCCTTTAACTGCATTTTTCTAGTCCATTGCCAAAGCCTGTTATTTGTAACATAATGATAATATAATATGCAAAATAATATAATAACTTTATTGCAGGATTTGTATTTAAAATGTTTACATAAGGTAGAGCAAAAGATTGTAATTCAACACCAGTTTTAATTTAGTGAAAAAAATTAAAATTGTGGTGGTTTTCTTGCCAGTTATATCACCTAAATTTATGTGAAAAACAAAAGAAAGGAAAACAGTGAAATATGATGGAAAATGAGTTATTTCCCTCCTTTGGGGTTATTCTAAATATTTTTGTGTTTAAGGGATATATCTTTACAGTGAAATATTATGCCAGCGTTACAAAGACTGTGATATGTCTGAGTATTGATCTAGAAAGATGAACTGTGTTATAAAGGTGAAGGGATGGAGGCGTGTATTTGTAGGCAGAGAAAATAGTCTGCAAGGATATATAAACCGAGTTGTTAATAGTTATTATTTCCATGGGGGAACATTATAAGAGTACTAGGGGCCCAGTGCACGAATTTGTGCACCTTGAAAGGAATTGTGGGCCACGAGGCTGAGGTGGGCACAGGGGCAGGTCTCGGCCCATCCTCTGTGCCCCTGCCTGGCCCCTCCCACCATAGCCCCTGGTCCCCTGTCTGCCGGCAGCCCCGCTCCCGCCACCGTTCCCATATGCTGACAGCACTGGACCCGCTCGCACCTCCTGGCGGCGTGGAGCGATTGGGGCCGGCGCCAGCAGCAGGTGCAAGCGGGGTCAGCACCGTCAGTGTGTGAGAGCATCATCTGCTGCCCCGATCATCCCTCAGGAGCAGGGGGAGGTAGAGAAGCCCTCAGGCGCAATCGGGGCCGGCGCTGGGTGCTGGCAGCGGGTGTGAGCGCCTAGCGGGACTGCGGCACACAGGAGCAAAGTATTTTCGGTAACCACCAGAGGCTCACCCCGATGACAGTGACTGGCACCCTGGTCTAGTGTCCCCGCTCACCTGCTCCACCATCCTGCTGCAGCCAATGCCCGCCATGTTCTGCACTCTGTTGCCTGCTGCTGACGCCCGCCATGTTCCACGCGCACCCCCTAGTGATCAGTGCACGTCGTAGCAACCAGTTGTTCGGTTGTTCCGCCCTTTGGTCTATTTGCATGTTAGGGTCTATATGTACATATATAAATTTTTTCCATTTTCTTCTATTTGAGATTTTTCTTTTTAAAATTGGAAAATGTGGATATTTTATAATTAGGACATTTTATGGGAAAAATCACATTTTGTATCTGTTAGAGATAAGATCATCTTTTTATGCTTGCTGGAATACTGGAAAGAAGGAATTGTATTCTTAAATAATGAAAGATTTAAAGAAAACTTGTTGTATGATATGCTGTTACCCATTAGTACTTTTGTTACATTATCCATCAACTAAGACGTGAACACCTTCTTTTTTAGAGAGGACATGTACTCTCAGGATTCCATAGATCTCCTTGCAAACTCAGGACTACAGTTTCAGAAGCACGAAGAGGAAGGGATTGACACACTGCACTTTGCGGAGCTGCTTATGACATCAGGGGTGGTTCTCTGTGACAATGTCAAATGGCTTTCATTTCACAGGTCAGCCCCAGAGAATGTGTAGCTCTCGGTTTGGGAGCAGGGAATTGAATTCTTACGCTCTCTTCTGTTGGTCACTAGCAGTTATGAAGTTGAAATGGTAACTATTACTCATGTTTGTTTTTCAAAAAACAATTTGGAGCTCATATTGGTTTGTGTTACACAGTAATGGGCTTTATCATGTAGCTGCCAGTGGGTGTATTCCAAGTGGAAAGTGGTGGGTGGAGAGGATCGAAGCACTTGGTTGTTTATTCTTACTATTTTTAAAATATATTTTTATTGATTTCAGAGAGGAAGGGAGAAGGGGAGACAGAAACATCAATGATGAGAGAGAATTATTGATTGGTTGCCTCCAGCATGCCCCCTACTGGGTTGAGCCCCCAACCGAAGCATGTGCCCTGACCAGGATTGAACCAGCAACCTTTTGGTGCACGGGATGATGCCCAGGCAACTGAACCATACTGGCCAGGTCTATCGGTTGATTCTTGTATGTGCCCTGAATTGGGGATGGAACTAGCAATCTTGATGAATTGGGATGATGATCTAACCAACTTAGTTACCCAGCCACGGCCAGTACTTCTGAATTTTTGATGAATAAAATACACATTTATAAACCTTTGAGTTTTCTTCCATATTAGTTTGTGTGTGTTCTTCTTCTTTTTTTTTTTAATATATTTTATTGATTTTTTACAGAGAGGAAGGGAGAGAGATAGAGAGTTAGAAACATCGGTCAGCTGCCTCCTGCACATCTCCCACTGGGGATGTGCCCGCAACCCAGGTACATGCCCCTGACTGGAATCGAACCTGGGACCCTTCAGTCCGCAGGCCGACGCTCTATCCACTGAGCCAAACCGGTTTCAGCTGTGTTGTTTTTTAATGGAATGTTCAGATCACAGTAGGGTAAACTACTTTGGAATACTGAAAGGTGGTAGCATCATGAATTTTGAGAAGTAAAGTTGTTGAATGCGGGGGCCTAATAACTGCTGCTTTTTCACTTAGTGCCTCCTCTTCTCCTTGCAGTGGCTATGACTTTGGCTACATGGTAAAGTTACTTACTGACTCTCGTTTGCCAGAAGAGGAACATGAATTCTTTCATATTCTGAACCTTTTCTTCCCATCCATTTATGATGTGAAATACCTGATGAAGAGTTGCAAAAATCTTAAGGTACAATATTTTTCTTAAAGCTAGTAACAACAGCAAAAAAAAAAAAAAAAAAAAAAAAAAAAAAAAAAATTACACTTTTTT
>NW_005362269.1:4662918-4708057 GCF_000412655.1 Myotis brandtii
CCATCTTGGTCTCCTACAATATTTTTCTTAAAGCTAGTAACAACAGCAAAAAAAAAAAAAAAAAAGCAGACTTATCATCTTGCTTTGTTATTTGTTCAGCAGGCATTCTTGAGTACCTCCTAGATGCCAACATTGTACTAGACAGGTTGTATATATAGCTAATTGCCACAGGAATTTGTGTGGCATAAAGGGAGTCCTCTACTTCTCTCATAAGGCAGGCTTTCTTCACCTAAGGCCTATACTAGTTGGTAACAGGAGGTGTATGTGCAGTTTGTCAGGAATGGAGTCTATAGCATACCAGACTCCAATCAGAGGAGTTCTTAACCCAACACCAGCAGTTTTCAGCTGGTGTGCCGCAAAACCTGTAATACCTGACTATTTAGTTAAAGGCATTGACATTTTTTCCCTTAGACTATCAAATAAAAAAATGACAACAGCCAACACATAGCTGTCTGATGTGAATGCTCTGTCTTGAACCATAAATATATAGGTCATATAATAAGCGTTGAGTTTTATTGGTCACGTCACATAATAAGGTTGTATCTGATTAATTCTTGGTACTTGATATCCTTACATACAATTATAAACACTTGATTTTTGAAAAAGTCACTTTGGAACAAAAAGGGTCAGATCGTCAAAAAAATAGTATGCCGCATAATTTTGGCAGTTAATTTGTGTGCCATGAAATGGAAAAGGTGGAAAGTTGCTTCCCTAGATAGTTTAAGAACTCTCTACCCTAAATATATTATTGATATAAGAGGTTTGCTGTTTTGTATTAGATTGGCATTTACTACTTTTTTAATTTCTTTTAAAATAATTTTTATTTATTGACCTTAGAGAGAAAGAAGGAAGAGAGAGCAAGAGAAAGAGAGAGAGACATCGATTTATTGTTCAACCCACCTAGGCATTTACTGGTTGCTTCCTATATGTGCCCTGACCGAGGATTGAACCTGAAACCCTGGTTTATTGGTACGATGCTCCAACCAACTGAGCTACCCAGCCAGGGCTGGCATTTACTATTTCTTAAACCTTGTTGTATAGCAGTTAATATTTTATGGAGCAAAGATCTGACAAAATTAATGATAAAGAGAAAAAAGGAGTGAAAAATGGAACATAACACAATGTATCATTTGGAGGGCTAGGGTAAGGCCTGTTAAGTAAATGGCCTGTTCCATCACCAAAAGAAGTAAACTCAAGAATGGGCTTCATTGACTTTAGTAGGGGAGTGTTGGGTCTGTAATATTATCTTTGTTTTCCTTACATCTCCAGGGAGGTCTTCAGGAAGTTGCTGATCAGTTAGATTTGCAGAGAATTGGAAGGCAGCATCAGGCAGGCTCAGACTCACTGCTGACAGGAATGGCATTCTTCAGGATGAAAGAGGTAAGGCAAGGAGATGGATGACCTTTGTGCGCTGAGGTTTGTTGAAATTTATAGTGTCTATTGGAATTTGATAACTACATTGAAAGCAGTTTTTTGTTTTTGTTTGTTATGTTCAATATATTAAATATAGTTTGGAAAGCAAAGAAGCATTCTGAAATGGAGGCCACTCAGCATGCCCAAATCTAAAAGAATATTTGGTGTTCCTAGCAGCTCTAATTGTTGTAATTATTTGTTTTTCTTCCAATTTCTATTATGTGAACACGTTTGGTAGACCACCCACTTATCCTACAGCTGACATCACAATCAGTAGCTCTAAGGTTAGGAACAAGACAAGGATGCTCACTCTTGCTACTTTTATTCAACATGGTATTGGCAGTTCTAGCTAGGACAGTTAGGCAAGAAAAATAAAAGGCATGTAGATCAAAAGAGGAAGTAAAACTCTATTTACAGACGACATGATATTATCTATGGAAAACTTAAAGATTTCACCAAAAAACTGTTAGAACTAATAAATTCAGTAAAGTTGCAGGATACTAGCCCTGGCAGGATAGCTCAGTTCATTAGAGCATTGTCCTGATACTTCAGGGTTGCAAGTTCAATCTCCAGATAGGGCACATACAAAAAGCAACCAATAAATGCATAAGCAAGTGGAACAACAAATCAGTGTCCCTCCCTCCCTCCCTCCCTCCCTCCCTCCTTCCCTTCCTCTCTCTCTCAAAATCAATTTAAAAAAAAAGTTGCAGGATGCAAAATTAATATACAGAATTCTATTGTTTCTTTACACTAATAATCAAATATAAAGAAATTAAAGAAAAAAAATCCCATTTATACTCAAAATCAATTAAAAAAAAAGTTGCAGGATGCAAAATCAATATACAGAATTCTATTGTTTCTTTACACTAATAATGAAATATAAAGAAATTAAAGAAAAAAAATCCCATTTATAATTGCATCACAAAGAATAAAATACCTTGGAATAAATTTAACCAAAGACCTGTACACTGAACACTATAAGACATTGATGAAAGAAATTGAAGATGACACAGATGAGTGGAAAAATAATCCGTGCTCATGGATTGGAAGAGTTAATATTGTTAAACTGTCCATACTACCCAAAGCAAAAATTCCAATGGCATTTTCCACAGAAATAGAGCAAACGATTCTAAAATTTACATGGAACCACAAAAAGATTCCAAATAGAGCAATCTTGAGAAAGAACAAAGCTGACAGCATCATTCTTCCTAATTTTGTCCCCCAAAGTACTTTTTGCAGTGTCTGGAGACATTTTGGTTGTCACAACCTGGGGGTTAGGCTTGAGGGGGCAGTGTGCTACTGGCCAGGGATGCTGCTACACATCCTACACTGGACAAGCCCCCCTGCACCCCAACAAAGTCATTCTGCCCAGTTGTGCCAGGGTTGAAATAATGTCCTGTTATAAGTGGTTAATGTCCATTATCTCACTCATGACAACCTGTTACAATATTACTGTTTTATAGATAGGGAACAGGGGCTTACGGAGAGTTGAAGTGACTTTCCTAAGGTCACACAGGAAGTCAGTCTGTAGAGCCCAAGCTCCTAACCATTGCACTGCCTGCTAAAGAGAAGGGACGAAATGGGACATTTGTACTTAAACAGCAGCAGCAGCACAGGGATCCTAGTAGTAAAAGAACTCATGGAAAATAGGTCCGTTCACAAAGGAGCATGGAAAGGTTTGGAACCTTTCTGTATGGAATTAATTTCTAGTTGGTTACATTTTGAGGGCTCTGAGAGAGCCGGGAAGTGCTGATGTGGTAGTACTGAGACTTGGCATGATTCTTACCACGGGTTCTCTGTCCCATTCTGCAGTTGTTTTTTGAGGACAGTATTGATGATGCCAAGTATTGTGGGCGGCTCTATGGCCTGGGCACGGGAGTGGCCCAGAAGCAGAATGAGGATGTGGACTCTGCCCAGGAGAAGATGAGCATCCTGGCGATCATCAACAACATGCAGCAGTGATGGTGGCGAGGCTCTGCGGAGCGGGCCGGCCCCAGAATGGTGCTCACTGTGCTGACTGTATACTTACCTTCCTCCCCAAGAGAAACCGCTACTTTTGAGCAAGCTGTACTTACCATCTCCACTGCGCAGAAGGACTTCTGTTTTACTAAAGACAAAGAAGTCTTTTAGATCCAGAAGAGGGCAGTTTTCTCTGAATTTGTAAACAAGTCTTATGTATTCCTCATCCCTAGGCCTCTTTTCCAGTTGCCTCCTGCCACCAGCATCCATGGCTCATTTGACACCTTTTTAAATACCCAGGACGAGTGAGAAACAAACTAGTAAAATGTATATAACTCTTACCTGTTGTCATTCTTTTTCTTTTAAATTTGTTGCTAATCTCTGAGGATGAAGACTTCTGATTCTCAGCTGAGCTGAGGGCTTCCAGGAAAAGTAGAACAAAATGGTATTCTTAAGTGTGGGTGATAGGTGTTGAGTCTTTTCCTTTTTTTTGACCCTTCTCCAGGACATTTGCTTTCCTCATGGAAATGAATTACATGCTCAGTGCTGAAATTTGAAGACCAGATAATAACTTACCTTAAAAAAAAAAAATTCTACTGAACCTGTCTACTCTTTATTCATAAGGAACACCAGAGTGGGCATTAAGTTAACCACTTAAGTGTCTTTATATCCTATTGTGCCACTGAGATTTGCTGTCACATGTGCATCATTTGAAATCACTTTATGTTTTCATATAACAAAATCACAGATTTGAGAAATTAGTTAAGATCAGATTTTTGAATCCTAAGTCTGTTGTGATTTCAGATGGGCATTTGTATTCCCCCACCTCTCTTCTCTGTTTTCCGCTTTTCCTTTTAGCAAACCTGAGAAGTTAGGGAGATGGATTAATGTGAGTACCAGAAATGTGAATCTTCAAAAAGTTTTAGTAGTTCATATAAACAGGGCAGTAAGGAATTTGTTTTACAGAGTTCTCGTGGAGTAATATCCCACAACTGGGGTAGAAAGCTCAGGACTGTGATTTTTTCCCCCCAAAACTAGTCATTTAAAAAGTACACTGTATTTTTTTTTTTAAATGACAGTATGGACAATTTTGGAAACCCATTTGCAATGGTGGAAATGAAACTGGTAACTCACTGAAGTGGATGAATAGTCTTGCATTTTAAAAGCTTATAGAAAACTCAATTTGAAATGATTCAAAAATGTCAAGTATTATAAGCTGGTATTTAAGATGCTTGTAAATATATTTATGTTTTTAATTTTGTATAATAAAGATTTCTTTTTAACTACTGGCATGCGGGTTTGATCTTTTATAGCTATGAATTCCTGGCTCTAGAAATGGACATTTTAACGGTTGGTTACAGAGCATCTTGTCTAGCCCCAAAGTCTTGCCTCCGTTATCCACAAGTTGGCGCGCATACAGAAAGCTTCACTTTGAAGGAAGCTTTTAATGAGCAGCTGTGTAAGTGGAACACTTCACACTCGTCGCTGATTATTTGGCCTTACTTGGAAACCAGTTTTAACTCTATTTCCTGGGACCACTCATTATATATGTGGTGAATTAGCTTGTTAGTGAAATTCTTGCAGAAAAGTCATGAATCAGTTCAGTTGTTGGGAAAGAGTGTGCCTCGTAAACCCCACCCAACTGTCTAATTTTTATGTTCTAGCAACTGGGATATTATGGAAACATCTGTTCCTGACATTGTTCAACTATTTAACCAAAGAAAAGAACAGACCTCAAAAGAATTCTCATTAGTTTAAAAATAAATAAATACAAGAACAAGGGTTTGTAATTAATTAGTTTGTAGGGTCCATTATGCATGATCCAAAAGTCAGAGTCCAATAATCCAAAACTTACATATACAAAATTAGGAAGGAATATGCATTTTTCTTGGAAGATCATCTGTGGCTTCAATCTAATTCTCCTGTGATCCAAAAAAGATTAAGAACAACTGAAACTAATTTCTTTCTGAGCTATTTTGATCACCATCAAAACTGAAGGGATAAGACTCATTTGAGTTATTTGTTCTTCTAACACTTTAGTAAATAATTTTAAACAAGCAATTACATGAAACAAAACCAAGTTTTTGACCTAGGATAGACTCAACATGATGGGTGAGGCCTGTTTCACATTCAGTAGAAGTGTAGTTAGTAGTAGTAGAGTAGAAGGGGAGAAGAGCCCAAGTTAACAAAAAAAATTTAAAAATGATACCAATCGTCATGAACTACAGCAATTCTATCTCAAACAAGAACGACACTGTTTATGATGAGGGGAAGCATTTATAAAGGTAGCTTGTGTATAAGAACATAACACATGGACAATTAAAAGTTTCTCCTCTTTGGATGAAATCTACATAAGGCTTTAGAGATGACCAACAGTTACTCTTGCAGGTGTTCTAACAACTGCTGGCTTTTGATGATCATTTAGTAGGAAACCACAACTGAATCCAAAGTCAGATTGTTTTTAAGGGTAGAGTTGATTCAAACTTGACCCTCGTTTTGTATTATTTGGATCACTGCAAAAACATCTAAGGATCAGAGCAAATGCCTGGCAGAGATGAAAGGTGTCAAGACGTTTTGAATTTGATGCAATTTATTTTAAAGGTCCTTGAAAGTTCACGTGCAGAAGGTCTGGCAGTGTCTTTGGTAAACTTTAGTGCTGCCGTATTTCTGAAGCAGCTCTTGGGCCTGTTGCTGCATTTCCTGGGTCACGCTGCCAGGACACTGGGACCCGATGTGAAGCAGGACCAGGCAGCACTCCAGCACATCTGGGAAGGGCCAGGTCTGAAAGATGAGAGTGAAACAAGGAAGCATTTTCGAAAGAGCCACAAACACCTGCATAGAAGGCACCAGTAACTCAAAGTCTCAACTGACACTTCTCAGGCACAGCTGAGCCATTTCTCTCACGATGTTTTGTGAGAGAAGACAGGCAATGCCTTGTTCTTCATCAGTTACTCTAAGGAGATGATACTCAAAACTGGAATGTTTACTGGGACGTCCTTCTCCAACCAATACAATCTTCTAGAGCTCTACTCCAATTAATTTAAAAAGTGATGTTTCTATTACTACCAGGGCCACATCCAAATACACTTATCCATCTGTAAGCTATCAAATATATGACACTAATTTTACTTTACCTCCCAGTTACAAAATTTGTTAGGTTTCTCTGAAGACTGAGGTATAAAATTGCTTGTGTTGTCAACAATTCTACTCTCACAAAACATTTTAGCTAACCAAAGGCAACTAGATCCTAACTTTTAAGCACATTCAAATGTGTAGAGATTTCAGAAACTGAAAAGTAGATGATCTTAAAGAATTTGGTATAGTCAATTGATATTACAAAAAGTAATGTTTTACCAAATGAACTGCTATAAATCTTACCTTAACACTCTCAGGAAACTTAGCTATTCTCTCATTCGCCTCCGTAAGCCTTTTGGTTAATTCAGGTAGAGAAAGTGGCTCATTTTTCTCTTCTTTACTGGTAAATAATAATAAAAAGTATAAGTCATATTTGTCTTGCCCTGGGTAACTTTTATTTCAATTGCCTATGAATAAAATTCCCTTATCACCTGGGTCTTTATCTCCCATCTTTAAGAAAAGTTTAAGAGAAGGCAATTTAATATGTGACATAAAGTTTTCAAAATGCAATATTATTCCTTATCATATTCCAAATCCCCACTCCTTAGACACACAGCTCCAATGAAATACAGGACTCTTGGGGGATTCAATCTGCAGCCAAGAGCAGAGGGCCTAGCTTCATTTGGGGAATGGGTAGAGCCGGGCTCTTACTCATGGGGTGTATGGACGCACATTTTTCCTGGAAGAGTGTTAAGCTTCTCAAAGGAGGTCCTGTGATCTACAGGTTAAGAGCTACTGGGTTAGAGAACTTTTCAGTGTTTTTCTTGTTATTAAAACCAAACCTAAAGCTGCTTAGAGTGTTGTAGTTTATTGGAGAAGTAATTCAGAATTCTGAATCAAGATTTCAGTGGGAGTATTTTTAGAGCAATTAACATAGGGACGTTAAAGCTTCTTAATTTTAATTTGTAAAGTTAATAACAGCTTTAAGTTGGTCAGTATTGTAATTGCTATGTTTTTAGACCCTGTGCTGGGGGGCATAAGGTAAAAGGCACTCATCAGAATAACGAATCAATAACTTGATCACTGCAAACACCCATAGCAAAGTGCCTTATAATAATGCAAGCTCTACAGTGCCTGGTGATGGGCTCCTGTCATCCATCTGGTCCCTCTTTTCAACTGAAGTGATTAGGATGCTACAGCATCCGATCATTTGATTTCTCAGTTCGTGAGCAGTTCTGTGCACTACCCTCTTTGTGTATTTTTTTGTGATAGTACAGAACTAAACAATGGTTTTCATTAGTGATGCAATACATCTCATTTTACTGATTAATTTTTTGGGGAAACCTACTTAATGCACAAAAGTAGTATTTTACTATACTATTGTTATTAATAATTTTGTGATTTCATTTAATTCTTAAGCAAGGTAGGAGTTGGTACTCCCATTTATAGACAAGGGACCTAAAGCTCAGAGACATTGAGACTCTTGCCTGAGTTCACAGCAGGGCCAGGACTAGAACCCACGTTTGGCTCCAAAGCCTGTGTGCTCACCACTAAATCATGTTGCTTCCAAGTGTCCTGACCTATCTTGTCATGTATTGATTGTGCTGTGACTCTGTGAGAACCCAGGAGGGTATTTTTAATTCCATCGTGTATTGACTCAGTACTTACCCCAGGCTCTGAGGACTAGAGAGGGGCTGTTCGGCTTCCTGTTCAGGGTCATTTTTATTAGGACCATTCGCTGTGGGTTTGCAGAATTGACTCTTCTGGTGTCGGCGGATCATTTCTGCTAAGGTCTCCTGAACTTCAGCAACAGTTCTCTGTGAGTTTTGGAAACTGGCGTGCTTTTCTGAAAAAAGCTCCTTACAAGTGTTCAGCATTCGCTTACTTTCCTCTGTGAGTCTCATGTCTAGTTCTGGAGGCTTGCTTGGCTCTGGCTGAGGAGCTTGGGTGTCAGTTTCTTCAGAGCCGGCATCATCCAACTGCTGGCTTTGTTCAACAGAGGTTGTCCTTCTATGAGCAGCCCTTACCCAGACACTAGATTCAGGGCAAGGCCTGGAGAGAGACCACCAGAATTCATACAGACGCCCATAGATAAAAAAGGCCTCCAAACTTTTGAAAGCTGGTGTGGCAGGGGACTGAGGGTCACCCAGCTTGTCTCTTAGGTGATCACAGCCTAGGAAAAGAAGGAAAGGACTTGGGGTTGTGCATTTCTCTGTCTGCCAGAAATCTGGCCTCCTACCTGCATGTTGTTTCCTATCGCCTAAGAGACTCCAAGAAAAGACAGCAGTGATCTATGGGACCATATACCTCCCACCAAAAGCCAACCAAAGCTAAACATTTGGGGGAACCTACTTAATGCACAAAAGTAGTATTTTAGGACAATGTTCTTGTTGCTACAGGCTAGTCGGTCATGATATAAAATGTATTCAATCTGTCTGACTGACGGCTCGGGGGATCCTATTGTGTCTGTGAAAAAAATCACAGTGATATAGTTTAGTGACTATGCAACTCAAGTATGTCTATCTGTTGTTTTTTTTAATCCTCACCCAAGGATATGTTATTGATTTTAGAGAGGGGGCGGGGCAGGAGAGAAACATCCATGTGAGAGAGAAACATTCATCAGTTGCCTCCCGTACATGCCCTGACTGGTGATCGAACCCACACCTAGGTATGTGCCCTGACTAGGAATGGAAGCTGCAACCTTTTTGGTGTGTGAGACGACACTCCAACAGAGCCACCCAGCCAGAGCAAGAAGTGCCTATCTTTTGTGCTTCTCCAGTCTTACTAATTTATGAGTACAAGGCTACTTCTCTTGCTCTTAAACTGTGTAGAAAATAAGTACAAGGCATAAGGTAGGGCCAGGTAAAGGGCTCAGACATTCTGGCTATTCTCTTAGGAGCCCAAGGATATGTTATTGATTTTAGAGAGGGGGCGGGGCAGGAGAGAGAAACATCCATGTGAGAGAGAAACATTCATCAGTTGCTTCCCGTACATGCCCTGACTGGGGATCGAACCCACACCTAGGTATGTGCCCTGACTAGGAATGGAAGCTGCAACCTTTTTGGTGTGTGAGACGACACTCCAACAGAGCCACCCAGCCAGAGCAAGAAGTGCCTATCTTTTGTGCTTCTCCAGTCTTACTAATTTATGAGTACAAGGCTACTTCTCTTGCTCTTAAACTGTGTAGAAAATAAGTACGAGGCATAAGGTAGGGCCAGGTAAAGGGCTCAGACATTCTGGCTATTCTCTTAGGAGCCTAGGTAAGAGCTCAAACTTTCTACTAAATGACACCACTAGCCAATAACCATCCCAGAGCCGTCGGTCAGTGGTGTGCGTGGGGTCGTTTACCCTCAGGAAGAAAGGCCGAGTGCACTTCCTGCATGACGGTGAAGTTCCCCGAGTCGTAGCTCCGGACCACAGCCCGAAGCAGAGCTTCCACAGCCTTGTCCCAGGAGGCCACCTGCTGGCTCAGCACTGCCAAAGTCAGGTCATGGCAAATGTGAAGCAGGAGCTGGAGGGAGAGGCCAGAGTCTGTTAAACATCCTCCCACAGAAAGCACTAGGGACACCACAATGTTCCTATTAACGGCACTTGGACAGAAGTACACACAGTCTACATTTAAGAAAGGTCCTCCTTCCACCATTCATTTTTGCTTCCCTACCTGAAGCTTTCATATCTAGTTACACAACAATGTATACTGTCTGAGTTAAATCTGCTCATGTTAAGAAAATGCCTTCACATTTGTGTTTAATTAAAACAAAAAGTGAATTTCTGGAACTAAAATCTAATTAAAAACAACTACAAGCAAATCTGAACTATAAGAAAATTATCAATTTTAAGTGAACAATTTGATGAGTTTGGATAAATATATACATATCTATATAGATATATGTGCTGTAACTACACAGAAATCAAAACAGGACGTTTTCATCATTGGAAAATATTTCCATGTGCCCTTTGCAGCCAGTTCGCTCTCCCCAGCCCCTGGCAACCATTGATCTGGTTTTTGCCACTACAGTTTTGTCTTTTCTAGAATTCATGTAAATGGAACCGTGGAGTATGTAGTCTTTTGTGTCTTGGTTCTTTCACATAATGCTTTTGAGCTTCACTGATATTGTTTGTGTATCAGTAGTCTGTTCCTTTTTACTGCTGCATAGTATAGTACTCTGTATGGATGTGCACAGCTTGCACATCCATTCACCAGCTGATGGATATTTGGGCGGTTTCTAGCTTTTGGCTGTTGTGACTAAGCTATAATCATTTGTGCACAAGGCTGTGTGGACACCCGGTTTTGTTTCTTTTAATGAAGTATCTAGGCAGTGGATTGCAGGGTCACTGGGCATGTGAATGTTTATAAGAAACTGCCACACTGTTTTCCAAAGTGTTATATCATTAGTGAAGTCTCGTTCATCAGAAATATAATAATATCCCCTCATTTTCAAAAGAGAAATAGGTAAATTGAGATATATATTCATAGGATGGGTAGAATAGTTATAATGAATCAATTTGATCCCTGGATAGATTTTACAAACAATGGTCATTGCAACAAGCAATGAATAAAATGATACATATGGTCTGACATAGGGGCTGTGTTCGGTGCCTAGGAATGGGACTGAGGAATAGAACAAGGGATTTGAACTGGATTGTATTTCCTTTACCAAAAAACAAGAAAATACAAAACAACCCCCAAAATACTATGAAACAAAAATGACAAATGTGAACATTTGTTAACTCTGGTTGAACATTTTCTCTGCTTTCCTATATATTTAGACTTCTTTTTTCCTTTTAAAAGGGAATGCCAATAAATGGTGACAGAAGATTTGACTTTGGGTGCTGGGCACACAGTGCAACAATATACAGATATTGTAACACAGAAACCTACACCTGAAACCTCTATGTTCATGTTGACCAATGTCACCCCCATAAATTTAAAAAAAAAAAGAAAAGGGAATGCCGATTTAAATCTAACTTCAAAGCTAAAGGGCTTTAGTTAGTCTGAAGGGATCTTTCCAGGTTGCCTGGGCCTGCCTTGATCTTTTCTGAAATGCAAACTGGCATCGACTCGTTTCCTTACTATACTAGGCATCGATGAAGGAGAATTCCTACAACTGAGTGATGAATATGAGAAGCTCATGCAGACAGGTACCTGTTTGAAGGGAGTGTTATTTGTAGCAGATGGGTACTTGATCGTCTGCAGCTGCTGCAGCGCTGCCTGGTACTGCTCGGGGGTGTCCAGGCTGAAGGCGCTCTTCCATACTGCGGTCACCCTCTCCGGGAGGGGCCCTGCGATGCCGCTGGACCAGGTGTTGTAAGATGAGGAAGCGCTTTCGCCCTCTGACAGCTGCCTTTCCTCCCGGTGCTTAGAGAGCAGCTCATGAAGGCAAAACACCAGTCTCTGACCCTGGAACCCAACAAAGGAGAGGAACTGTTATGCAGGCAAAGTGCTTGACTAGACAGCCTCCCTGTTCTCAGTGTCCCCCTTCGTGGCTGCCTGCCCAATGTGAGTTGTACCCGAGGGGAAGAGTGATCTAGCAGACAGCTTTTCCAGATATCCTTTGGAGGAATTCCTTCCATAGCCCTTGGAGCCCAAACAACCATTTTTATAACATGAAACCCCAACTCCAGCCCTGCCCACTGCAATTTAAGACACACACAGATCAGCCAATATTTGTGCCCGTCTGAGAAAAGATGGTCTGGGCTCACCCAGTTCTTTCCCTTGCCCAGACCTGAGACAAGGGGAGTACAGAGAAGAGAGAGCCTAATGGGCAGAAGGTGCGGGAGCAGACAAACTGTAGATCTGAGCTGGAGCAGTGGGTAGGGGCCATGTCCAAACTGGTTTAACAGAGAGTTGCTGGAAGAGAACAGAAAGCCAGAGAAGGGCCTGGGAAACCTTGATGTTTGCTGGTTTTTAGTTGCCGTGAGATTCCTTGTATGCCCCATAAACACTACTTCCTCAGTGACGCGTGGGAAGGTCTCTGTGCCGCTGCCAGAATACCCTATCAGAACAACAGGCAGCATAAACTCACAGGTGCTGTTGAGGAGGACAAAGGTGATGCTAAATGACCATTCTGAAAACGTTCTGTTGTGAATAAATTAAAATTTCTCTAGATTTGGTCATTTTGTGAATACTATACCAAGTGACACTATCTTTGAGGATGTATGTACTACTTCTGCCTCCTTTTTATTTTGCAATTCTTGGAAAGCTATGTCCTTACCTAGCATTTGTTTTGGGCTTTGGATATCCAGCTAGGAGTTATTTTAAGGCTTGGTTACTCTTAGGAATTATTTTAAGGCTTGGTTACTCTACAAGGGAAAGAGGAACTGAAAAAGTTCATGTTAGTATCGGACAAAGCAAAGTCATCTAACACGGACCAAATGTTTATATATTTTGGAAACTAGGTGAGAGTGCTGCCTTTAAAGTCATCTCAGTTTTTTTTTTTTTTTAATATATTTTATTGATTTTTTACAGAGAGGAAGGGAGAGAGATAGAGAGTTAGAAACATCGATGAGAGAGAAACATCAGCTGCCTCCTGCACACCTCCCACTGGGGATGTGCCCGCAACCCAGGTATATGCCCTTGACCGGAATAGAACCTGGGACCTTTCAGTCCGCAGGCCGATGCTCTATCCACTGAGCCAAACCGGTTTCGGCTCATCTCAGTTTTGATGTGTCAAAAAAAGGCAGAGGGAACATACACACACACACACACACACACACACACACACACACACACACAAGGCAGTGGAAGTGTCATCTTTAACCACATGGGCACAAAACATTTACCCAAAGGTTTCAGTCTCACAGTTTCTTATGGCATGCAGCTGAAGAGGGTGCCACAGGCAGAGCACCATCATTTCTGTTGGAGCCAATCCCTCTTCCTCTTCCGAGACCCCCCTCTTCACTGATGTGCTGATGACGTCAACAAACAACTACTAGGCTGCCAGCCAGGCAGGGGCTCAGCTGACTAGTCTATTTGTGGATGTTGTACACAAACTGATACGCAATGGGAATTACTGTGAATGACCACGTTATCTCCTACTTTGCATATGGCAACTGACAGGCCAGGGTACGTCAGTGGGATGGTATGTCCAGGACACCTGCCAAATTAGTACAGTTTGTGTAACTGGGTTGTTCACCCGGAGTTTGATGAGAAAAGGATTTGGGGCCCTTTCTCCTTAAATATCAGAAGATGCAATAACAGACTGACCTTCAGACTTTCATGGAGCTGCAGGGCTTCCTGGGCTCCCACCCAGTTCCTGGCCAGAAGCAGCTCTTGGGCACATCTGAGAGCCAGGGAAGCAGACAACTCATCCTCTCCCACGATGGAAGCCAACTCCGCGGCCGTTTTAAGCGATGCTGCATCCCCCTTTTTGGCCAAAACTTTAGCTGCATCATAAGCGGAAGCAGCCCCTAAATAGCTATAACACAAAACAAAACGCAAAGTGTCATAAACAGATCTCCTATTCCTCTCAGAGGGTCAAATCATTTCTGTGGGCTTTTCCTTGCCCCTGTGCCTTCCTGTGGTCCTAGGTAGCCACTGTCGCTGGCTCTCAGCCGAGTCCAGCCAGCAGAGGAGATACAGCATTATATGGGTCAAGGACATAAAAGAATCTCAATACTTGCTGAATTGAACCCAAGCAAAGGAGTCATTCTCTCCCATTTTTCTTATTTGATGGTGCAAGATGTCCCTAAAAGAGATTTCTTACTGCTACTGGGGTTTCTTGAATAGTTAGGGTGATATACATACCTACCAAGGAGGTAGATCTTGATGTGTCTTACCAAGCTGGTTTAATACACATATGCTTTTTTGTTTTCTAGACACTTGACCTCCACCTCTAAGCTGATCACTCTCAGTCTGCTCTTGTAGGTCTGGTGCACTCCTGTCTCCCCCAGACTTACCATTTAGCAGCTACAGCGTAATGACCGTCTTTTTCAAGGATGGCTCCCCAGCTGAGGTACAGGTCCTTCAGGATCGGGTCCTCAGGGCGCAGTCGGGCCTTGGCAACTGCAATAGCCTCCCTAGAGGCAAGAACAGATAATTAGCCAATCTGAAAAGAAAAGGCTTCTCGGTGAGGGGCCCCTAGGAGGGGCTGCAAGATAGGACAAACCATCCCCTTGGTGGTGTTCCTACTTCTTATAAAAAACGAAGTTCCTGCATACACAGGAAGCTAAAACCACATGCTGCGCTCAATTCTTCTCCCAGGTCAGCAGATTCCTGGGGTCCCCAAGGCCCTTTCGGGTGGATGGTCTGCCTGTGGAGTGGCCTTACTCTGTCTCACTGCTTGCTTCACTAACAAACTCACTTTTATTCTAAACTCTAAAAAACAAACAAAACTCCACCTGTTGTAATAATGATGCTTAGAGGTTATTTGCCTTTTCTCGCTGTGTTGACATTTGCACTGATTGTGCAAGAGCAATGGAGAATAACTGCTGACATCTGAGCAAGAATCAAGGTAGTAACCCTTGTGGTTTAAAAAGAGAAAGGTCCATGTTCTTGATGAAGCAGGAAAAATGAGTTAGAAGAGATGAAACAACTGGAACTTAAAACTGCTGGCATCTGAGCAAGAATCAAGGTAGTAACCCTTGCGGTTTAAAAAGAGAAAGGTCTATGTTCTTGATGAAGCAGGAAAATGAGTTAGAAGAGATGAAACAACTGGAACTTAAGGGGAAGGAAGAAGCTGTCCAGAGAAAGAGCTCCAGAACTTCCCTTAGGGATCTTATTGAGTCTTTGGCTAAACCCAAAGCCATGCATGTATGGGAACCTCCTTAAGGCAGGACAAAGAACAGTCAGGGAATAAATCCCTGAGCTTACTCAGGGCTTGGGGACTTTTGAGTTTTGACCAGCCAGACATGAAAGTTCTGATTTATTGAACATATGAGGCATTCAGTAAAGACACCAGAAGGTAGGAGGACAAACTAATTCCAGAGTATGGATTTCTTTAACCTGTCCTAAGAAAAGCTTCAAAACAAGCCATGAAAAGATTAAGCTGATCCACAAGCAACTTTACTGCTTGCCAAAACAGAGTTCAACACTCTAAAGCAGTGATGGCGAACCTTTTGAGCTCGGCGTGTCAGCATTTTGAAAAGCCCTAACTTAACTCTGATGCCGTGTCACATATAGAAATTTTTTGATATTTGCAACCATAGTAAAACAATGACTTATATTTTTGATGTTTATTTTATATATTTAAATGCCATTTAATAAAGAAAAATCAACCAAAAAAATGAGTTCGCGTGTCACCTCTGACACGCATGTCATAGGTTCGCCATCACTGCTCTAAAGGAAGAAAAACAAAGAGGATAAACAGACGTCTCACCAAAGCCATCATATCAAATGGCTAAAAATCAGTGATGGAGAAAGTACTGAAAATAGAGAAAAAATACATAGTTCCTATATAACAAAGATAAGGGGAGGATGAAGAGGGCAAAATGGGTCAAATATATGGTAATGCAAGAAACTTGAGTACATAATGGATGTGGTATTTGAAGTTGTATAGTTGAAATTTATATAATGTTATTTATCAGTTACCTCAGTAAATAAAAAAAAAGAATAAATGCAGAAGAGTCATGTCAAAAACAATGCAAGCCAAAAGAAAGACAACTTTTGAAGTACTGAAAGACAGAAGCAGTGGATGGAATCTGTCACCAGCAGAACCACACGACAGAAAAAAGGTGAAGTTCTTTAGGTGAAGAAGGAATTGACAGCAACTGGAAACTCAGATCTACATAAAAGGATGAAAAGTGCTGGAAATAAGTATGTGGGTAAATGTAAACAAATGTTTAAAAATGATTAAAAAACGTTTCAACAGCAGAAAGAGTAGGAGGAAGGAAAGAAATATGGTACTTGTAAGAAGTGGTATATTATTTAAAGGTAAACTATCATAAATTAAAAATGCTCATCCTAAACCCTTGGGTAATCATTAAAAAACAACAAAGGAATCCTATTAATAAAAGCCTATGTGGCAGTGACGCCCTCACGCCATACTAAGCGATCACCAGGCGGCTGCGTGCTCAGTGGGTGTGCGCGGGTGGGCGGGGGCTTGATGCTGCGTGCACCGTGTGGAGGCAGGTCCTATGGCTCCGCGTGGCAAGGCCAGGTGTCCCGCGGCTCCAGCCTACCTCTTTGGGGCAATCCATTGAGGAGCCCCAGGTGGGTGGGCGGGGCCTACCTCTTTGGGGCGATTGATCATGGGGCTCCCACATTGTGAGAGGGTGCAGGCCAGGCTGGGGGACCCCCCCCTCCCGATAGTGCACAAATTTCGTGCACCGGGGCTCTAGAATAACTAATAAGCCAGTATCCTATATAATAAAAGCCTAATATGCTAAGTGTCCAGTCATCCATTCAACCAATGAAAGTGTAATGTGCTAATGATATACTAAGGCTGCTCAACTGTTCGCTATGACATGCACTGACCACCAGGGGGCAGATGCTATGACTGGTAGGTTAGCCTGCTGCTGGGGTCCAGCTGAGCAGGACTTAGTGAGACAGGCCGGACACGCCCTGGAGCCCTCCCACGGTCCCTACCCAGCTGGCGAACCTCCTGCGTCCCTCCACAGCCATGATCGTGCACTGGTGGGGTCCCTTGGCCTGGCCTGCGCCCTCTCGAAATCTGCGACCCCTCAGGGGATGTTGAAGAGCCGGTTTCGGCCCGATCCCACAGGCCAGGCCGAGGGACCCCCCCCCCACTTGTGCACGAATTCATGCACCGGGCCCCCTAGTTAGGGATAAAAACAAACAATATTCAGTTGATCAAAAAAAAAAAAAAAAAGCAGGAGAAAATGAAGAAAAAACAGACAGCACAAATAGCAAGATGGTAGATTTAAATCAATCATACCAATACTTATATTAAATGTAAATGGCTAAACATTCCAATTTAAGGAAGAGACTATCTGACTTGATAAAAAAACAAGATCCAACTATATGCTGTCTATAAGAAAGATTTTGCTCTTTTTGTTCGCTGGCACTTATATATGTAGTCTTGTGCCCCATTATGATGTTTTAGTCAATGATGGACTGGATATATGATGGTGGTCCCATAAGGACTATAATTGCCTAGTGACACTATAGCCATTATAGTCACAGTGCAATGCATTACTCACGATTGTGGTGATGCTGGTGTAAACAAACCTGCACTGCCAGTTGTTTAAAGTATAGCACATACAGTCACGTGCAGTACATAATACTTGATAATGATAACAAATGACTGTTACTGGTTTATGTATTTACTGTACTTCTTATTATTACTTTAGTGTACTCTTTCTACTTATAAAAAAAGTGCTTACCTCATCTCTTGATTACACTATTTTATGTGCTTGATTTAATCTCATGTTTTGTATAGTAATGTGCTATACAGGTTTGTAGCCTAGGCTATACCATATAGCCTAGTAGATGTGTAGTAGGCTATACCATCTAGGTTTGTGTACATGAACTTGATGTTCACAAAATGATGAAATTGCCTAATGAGCATGAATGTCTCCCCTGTTGTTAAGCAGCATGACCTGGACAGGAAAGATTTATACCAATCTCAGGAAACTGGTTACTTCTAGAGAAGGGATGAGGACAGAATTGGGGAAGAGCAATTCAACTAAATCTTAAATATTATACTTAAAAAACAACAACAACTGGGGCATATGGAGAGCTTTTGGGGTGTCTGGGAGATTCCGTCTCTTCATATATGGAGCTAAAGAAGGGAGTTCCTCTTTTAATAATCCATTAAGCTGTTCATTTGTCTTACGCTGTCTTCTCTATTTGTGTTAAAGTAACAAAGTAAAGAAGCTTACAAAAGTAAAGTTTAAAAAGATCAGTGGCGTATTTTGGTAAAAGTTAACATTTGTTAAGTATAGGTGGTAGGTGCATTGATGTTTGTTAAGCTAGTATACATATATTTCTGTATGTTTCACATGTTTAATTACTGTAAAGGTTTTATGCTAAAGCTGTTAAGTAGATTAATTTCACGGTATGTCCAACTATTCGTTCAACTGTAGGATTATACAGACCTGTAGAAATGGTGTGACTTGAGCAGCTCCACAGCTTCATACACTTTGTGAATAGAAAGTAGGTGAGAGGCAGCCTTTACATACTGTTCCTGAAAACACAACTGTTTGGCAAAAGCTTCTACAGCCCACAGCCACACATGGTAGCCAGCTTAAAAAAAAAAAAAAGTAGTTAAATAAGAAGCAAGTTTAAGGAAAAGCATGTACATAAGGGTTGAAAATGCCTTTTGTTACTGTATTAAGTAGAAAATTTAGATAATTCAATCACCACTATAGATCATTTGCTTCACCTACTCCTCCCCACACCCACATAAATTGTTTCTTTGATTATGTAATAACACAAAACTAAAAAGGTACCAAAAGTATGGAAGTCAGGGTAGTGGTTACTCTTGTTGGGGTGTGTGGATACTGATGGAAATAGAGCATGAGAGAAGGGTGCAAGCAATGTTATGTTTCTTGATATGGGTGCTGGTTACAAGGGTGTATTCAGTTTGTGAAATCCATGATACACTTATGTACACTCTGTGTGTGTGGTGTCGCATCTCTATATATAAAAGCCTAAGCGACTGGCCAACTGGCTGGTAGCTATGATGTGCACTGACCACAAGGGGGCAGACACTCAATGTAAATGTAGGAGCTGCCCAGTGACAACAACTTTGCAGAGTGCCCTCTCGCACTCCGGGACGCCTCAGGGGATGTCAGACTGCTGGTTTCGGCCCAATCCCTGCAGGCCAGATCGCATCTCTATATGTAAAAGCCTAAGCGACCGGCCAACTGGCTGGTAGCTATGATGTGCACTGACCACAAGGGGGCAGACACTCAGTGTAAATGTAGGAGCTGCCCAGTGACAACAACTTTGCAGAGTGCCCTCTCGCACTCCGGGACGCCTCAGGGGATGTCAGACTGCTGGTTTCGGCCCAATCCCTGCAGGCCAGGCCAAGGAACCCCACTGGTGCATGAATCCGTGCACTGGGCCTCTAGTATTGAATAAAAAGCTAAAAAGCTGGGCATGGCATAAAAGGTTTCCTTGATATCCTAGCATCTTCCCATCTATATCGTCCAATCCTTTCCTCAGAGATAACCATTATTACTAGTTTCTTTTGAAACCTTTGGAAATATAGTCTATGAATACAAAACCACACATGTATAAATATAAATGACAGAGTATTAAATATTCTTTTGCGCATCTACACCTTGCTTTTCACTTACTATACTCTGGAGTTCTGTTCCATATTAGAATGCACAGAGCTGCCTCATTCTTTTGGTATCTGTAGGAGTTTCTATTGTACAGATGTAACCAGTCTCTCTGATGGACACAGAGGTTGTTGCGATCTTTTGCTATTACAAATAATGCTGCAACAATAGTCCATGAATATTTATCATGTTGTACGTGTGCGTACAGTTCAATTCCTACAATTAGAACGGCTGAGTCAAGGGGGATATGCATTTTAAATTTATTAGAAATAGCCAAATTATCCTTCAAGACACTATCCATCTTTAGTGGGCATCCTAGAGAGGACAGAGCATTAGTTGTAAAGAACATACCCACGGGCGCCATAGCCACGAGATTGTCTGTCAGCTCCCCTCTGTCCGCTGCCGTCTGGAGAACACCTTTTAGGTCTCCTTTCCAAAGCATAAGCTGGTGATATAACTCAGGGTGGCCATTTTCCAAGTGACCCTTTCCTATATGGAAGAGAAATAATGTTTGGAAGCTGTTTCAGAAACATCTGTCTACATAAACTTCTACAAAAAGAAAGGCAGGATAAAGGAGCAACAAACTCCTAGAATATGCAGTCACTCGCTGATGGGGAAGTCACCTCCCAGAGTGTTCACTCAGTCACTTGTCCACCCATTCACTTTTACTCAGTCACTCAGAGTGAGCATTGTATGTTATGTTTAGGGTCTTAGGACAGAAGCAAGGGATCTGTAAGTATGCAAACTGGGGAGCTCAAAACCTAGTTAGTTGGCATGTAAAACTAACCATGACAAGGCCCCAGGATGGTAGCCATAAAAGAGGTGTGTGCAAAGCATTAGGGAATCATAAAGCTGGAGGGAACTGTGTTGATTGAATGTGCCTCACCTTCAACCTCCATCATTCTGTACAGGGTAGCCCTGTCTGTGAACAGCCCCAGGTGAAATCTTTCCTCAAGATCGGCAGACACATCCTCATTTAGCTCTGCTAATTCAAAAAGACCAAAAAAAAAAAAAAAAAATCAGATGAAGTGATTACTCAGGTTACTGTTTTCTGCCTAAATACTTCCGAATGTTATGCCCAGACCCTGAGAAAGAGTCCTATGCCCTTGTTTACCCTAACAGAGACAAAGGTAGCAAAATAGGAAAATATATACAGTGTGTGAAACTCAGCTTGGGCCAATCCAATGAGACAATTTAGTTTATAGATTGCTCAAAGAAAGATTGGGGTGTGTGTGGGGGGGAAGTAATGTAAAAAACCAACCCAAAATTTCATATGTATTTAAATGCAATAAAAACAAAAAAACTATCAAGTGAAGAAATGCCCTTAATGATCACCAGGATCTACCACAAAGGAATTCAGTATTCATTCTCTGTTTTTAAAGAAGTCAACTGAGTAATTTCCCAATAAGGGAAATAATGTAAAACTATATGGTTAAGCCCTAGCTGGTTTGGCTTAGTGGACAGAGCATTTGTCCCGGGTTTGGTTCCAGTCAAGGGTACATGCCCAGGTTGCGAGCTCGATCCCCAGGAGGGGACGTGCAGGAGGCAGCCGATCAATGATTCTCTCTCATCATTGATGTTTCAATCTCTCTCTCCCTCTCCCTTCCTCTCTGAAATCAATAAAAATATATTTAAAACAATCAAAATAAAACAAACTATATGGTTAATTGTGTAAGTTATAAGAAATCATCATAAAGTTCCAAAATGGGGGCTATGTATATAATAAGAGCATAAAATATCTCTACAGGGAGACAAAATGATAGTGATGTGGGCTTGGGGAGAAATGGAGGAGTGGGTGTTAGAGGTGGGAGACAGATTTACTTTCTATTTATGCTGTGCATTCCTTTTTAACATGTAAAATTAAAAATTAAAAATATACAACTGCTGCAATATCAAAATAAAAGGCATTAGATGAGGCTTTGGAAAATTAAAACCAAAAAATACTCTGTAAAAAACTTCCATTAATTTTTCTTAAAGGAACTGCCATATTGTGATATTTCCAATAAGCAAATAATTTTGTTTCTACGTGAAGATGCTGTTCATTCATGCTGAGATATTTAAGCCATCATACCAATTCTAGCACAGAGATGGCTGGTAACAATCCTATATAATAAAAGGCTAATATGCAAATCGACCGAACGGCGGAATGACCGGTCACTACGACGCACACTGACCACCAGGGGGAGTGCCGCTCAGCCAGAAGCCGGGCTCACAGTTGGTGAGCGCAGCGGCAGTGGCAGGAGCCTCTCCCACCTCCAGGGCAGCGCTAAGGATGTCTGACTGTGGACAAGAAGCAGGCCTAAGCTGTCAGTTGGACATCCCCCGAGGGCTCCTCCTGAACTGCAGGGCGTAGGCCAAGCTGAGGGATCCCCCCCTTCCCCCCAGTGCATGAATTTCACGCACTGGGCCTCTAGTTTGACTTATTATAATAAAAGCAGAGCACTGGGGAGTGTTGACAGTGGTTAGGATTAGGGTTAGGGTTAGGGTCAGGAAAGGGAGCTTGGCAATGGGGTGTGGGGGAGGGAAGAATGGAAAAGAATATAGAAATACACACAATTTCGGGTATTTGTTTACACATTCATTCAACAAATAAATAAGTGCCTCTCTGTGCCAGTTCCCAGAAGACCACGGATGGGCCAAGGAAGTGTATTTTTGTACCTTTGAAGTGTTTTGCAGTCGCTAGTACCAAACAGTCCTGATGAAGCTCCTCTTTGGACCTGTGGTCCAGGCTTGTGCTCAGTGGAAGCATGGAACGGGCTTTTCGCTTCTTGATTACTAAGGCTTCTGAAAGGTAACAGAAGTACAGGCTGTCTGAAGAACAGCAGATCAGAAACACCAACTGAATGCCCAGTTGTGTGAATGTAACCTACTGGAGGATACCGCTGGGCAAAGAAAGTCCCTACTATTATAAAGAAGCTTTCAAATTACATTAGCTCGAGGCAGTGTTCACAGCACACAAACATGACCCTGTGAATATGTGTGAAGCAGTATCAACTGCAAAACGACACTTCATCAAGTACTAAAAATGTTTTAGAAAGTATGATCCTTCCTGGCTGGTGTGGCTCAGTTAGTTGGAGCGTCATCCCGTGCACCAAAAGGTGGTTGGGTTCAATTCCCAGTCACTGCACGCGGAAGGGAGGCATGATCGATGTTTCTCTCTCTCTCTCTCAAATCAATAATCAATCAATCAATAAGCATGACTCAAGATTGAGATATAATCAAAACACTTACAAGTGTTTAAAAGTTAAAAGCAACAACTAAAACCCCACACTTCTGAGTTTCCAGTTGCATGGGACATTTGATTGAGGATGCTTTAACAAAGTATTTTAATTAGTAAATACCAACCTGGCTTGTCTTTAGGTGGTTCCTTTTTCAGTAAAGTGACTTTATTATTAACGATGACTTTTGGCTTTTCCAAGCCTAAGGAAAGTGGAGGGCATATAACTGGTTCTCTAGAAACTACATCAAGAAAAAAAGTTTGGATGAGAACAATGCAGAATCCAGTTCTTTTTGAAAATTAAGAACTATACCAGACTTAACAGTGCATTTTATCTATTACCCAAAATGTGAGACCAAATACTTTGCAAAGGCAGCATGGGTGGTTTCGCTTTCTCAGCTCACACACTGTGTTCCAGAATTTTCTAAGTTTATTGCTTCTAACTTTGACTAATTAATCTAAGGAAAAGTTATAAGCTTCTAGCTTCCACAACTTTACACCATAGGCTCAAAAGTTCCCAAACTTTGCTCAGGTGACAAAGGATATTACATATTTAGATAACAAAGTACTAATTGCATATTTAATTACACAAATAAGGAACAACTTTACTAATAGAAAAGATTCAGGTATGTGATATGGAGTCACAATCCTGAGCCTACCACAACCATGAACTTAAAACAAAACAAGCTGCTGATCTACAGGGGTAAAGGATGTTTCTTGTGCAGTCATTTTGTAATAAAAAGGTATTTTGATGAACCTAAAAAATAAATCCATTACACTTTTAGTTCTTTATTTACCCAAACCACAGGTCCAACAGCCAAGCCTTGGGATGGAGAGGGTCAGGGATGACTTTGTACCATATATTTTAGCCACTTTAATGCTTTCACATCAAAATACTGTTTTAGAGTTAAACACGATTCACAGCTTCTATTTATATTTTTTGCTATTTAGTCATTCATTTCAACAGGTAACAGGCTCTAGAACTTGAAGGTAAATATATAAAAGAATTAAAGGGTTAAAATTATATCCCTTGACCTTTCTTCCCGTCAATATCTGTGGAAGACTGCTTTATTAGAAATTAGTGATGGAGCCCAGAAAAGCAGTTTTGTAAGAAATCTGAGAGCTGTCACTATAGTTTAACAGACTGAAAGAACATCATCATCATTCATAAATTTTTTTAGGAAAACACCACCAGGTGGAAACAAGTAGGAAGAGTGAAAGCTTTCAAGTTCCCAGAGCGGTGGTAGCTTATAGGTCAGACATTTGTATCCGACAGTGGTTTCTTTCAATACATGTGGATGCCGATGTCAATTGTCAGAACTGTTCCCATGTAAGTTTCTATGTAAATACTCCCTGGCTCTGCTTTGTCCCACAGGCTTACCTGCCCAAGCTGGGGAGAAGTTTCTCTACAGAACTTCGCTATTTCCACCCCAATCATCCACTAAATCCCCTCTAACACTTCAAAGGTGTTTAGAGGCTTAAAGATGCCCTTTGACAAACCTAATGTAATTTCCAAAAGCACCAAAAATACCACCCAAGTTAAGGAGTTGGGAAACCAGGTAGGTCAGAGGCAGAGAAGTTTCTGGTCACGACTCTTTGGTCCTAGAGAGTGGGTGACATGGGACTCGGGCACATACCTACGGAGGCGACACCACAGGGTAACTCTGGCTCCCGGGCTTCCTCTTCTCCCTCCTGGTCGGACACGCTGCCATTCTCAACAGGCCCCGCACTCTCCCTGATGCTCTCTTCTTCATTCCCATCGTACAGCTCCTGCTTGACAGACACTCGCGAGGTGAGCTTTTTCTTCTTCTTGGGCTTTGGCTTAGGTTGAGAGAGCCTTTTTTTCTCTAATTCAATACTTTTCTTGCCTAGAGGAATAGCAAAAAAAGAAAAATATATATATGTATTTATTGCTGGTTAAAAGCACCCTAGGAGATCATCTCCAGACCCTCATTCCCCTTTTTGGATAGCATTCTTACCCTCTCCCTTCCTCCACAATGAATGTTTAGTTACATTATCCAAATGTTAACCAAACCCTTTTGGGATGTCATTAAATCAGAAATACTATGGTCAATTAACCCTGAATACTTCAGTGTGTGTATCCCACAACCGTGGACATTCTCTTCCATCATCACAGCACAACCATTCAAATCAGGAAATTAACACTGACACACTCCTACCATCTACTCCACACATTTTAGTCAGGTTTCACTAGTTTTACCAAGCATGGCTCTTACAGCAAAAGGCACCCACACTGTACTTGCTTGTTATGGCTCTAGTTTCCTTCAGCTTGGAACAGGCTCGGATTTCTTCTGACTTCAAACGTTTTTTTAAAGGGCTTTTTATTTTTTTAAATATATTTTTATTGATTTCAGAGAGGAAGAGAGAGGGAGAGATAGAAACATCAATAATGAGAGAGAATCATTGATCAGCTACCTCCGTAACACCCCCTACTGGGGATTGAGCCCAGAACCTGGGCACGTGCCCTGACTGAATTGAAACATGACCTCCAGTATTTAGAAATCAAGACCTGGGTGCCAGGAATACTCGTTACTGTTTGGGTGCTGTCCTCAGGCTCCCCAGGGCTGCCTTCCTTGCATAGGCTCCAAAGCCCTGCCACACGGTTGCAGCTGCCCTGTGTGAATGTCTTCCTCGCTTGCCCCTGATCAACTCAGTTACTGAGAAAGGGAGACAGGGAAGAAGGCAAGCATTTCTGGGCTCCAAGCTCTGACTGACCTTGGGGAGGCCGGGAATGTTCTTGCATGGAAGCGAGCCATTTGTACACACAGAAGTCATCTGCCCCTGAGTAGATGCAGTCTGGATCCAAGGGGGACCATGCCACGCAAAGCAGCCGACCTCGATGTCCTCGGAAATTGCATAGAGGCTCTTCCTGGAGGGCATCCCACACCTAAAGCCAAAAATCACATAACAGAATAGGCAATTTCTGGTTATTCTATTATTCTGGTGGATAAGAAAAATAATATTTTAAAGATCTGTGCACACTTATTTCCTCTTGTGATTTGTAATTTCCTCTTAAGAGTTCAATTTCAGAGAGTGCTATTTCCTGTGGGGGTGATTTTGAGCGAGCTTCTAACGGTGGCCTACGGATTTCACCATCCTGGAGTAGTACTGTATATCTTATCTATATAAAACCCTAATATGCAAATCAACCAAATGGCAGAATGACCAGTTGCTATGACATGCACTGACCACCAGGGGGCAGACACTCAGTGCAGAAGCTGCCCCCAGCCTGCAGGCCCTGACTGTGCCGCAAGCGGCAGTGCCAGGCCAGCCAAGGCGGGTGCGAGCGGGGGCCCCGATTACCCTGTCAGCCACCCCACAGATCGGCCCTGGGTCTAGGGACCCTACCCATGCATGAATTTCATGCACCAGGCCTCTAGTTATTTATAAAGAGAATTCTAACTCAGCCTACCCTGCACGTGTGTGCATACTTGGGGTTCTAACTTCTCACAGGTGATTCTTTTGTCCCCAAGTACCTGGGCAACTGATTAGTGTCCTACCTGCTTCTTTCTTTAAAAATTTATTTCAGAGAGGAAGGGAGAGGGAGAGAGAAACAGAAACATCAATGATGACAGAGAATCACTGATTGGCTGCCTTCTGCACACCCCCTACTGTCGCATGAGATAGACATCCACCACAGATACTGCCCTCCAGTTCCCAGTCTGTTCTGGTTCTGATACCTGAAACTCCTACCTCATAGTTCAGGCTTGGCAGCTCATCTTTACTTTTTAGAACTTGGAGATTTCTGACTTACCATTTTATTATTAAAAATTGTTTTTCACATCAATTTATAAGTCCATCATACTGACAGTGATAAGTTAGAATGAAATCTTAAAATCAGAGTTTAGCTAGTTTCTATTAATACTTTCCTTTTCACCTAAGTAAAAAACAACAACCCAATCATAGCCCGTGAAGGGCCTGGAATAAAACTAAGATGCCTCCTAGAACTCAGAAAATCCCTCTCTGTAGAAGGTAACAGTGAGGGAAGGGAAACGCACACAACTGGGGAAAAGAGGAAAAAGTTTACATTAGAGTACGCAGTGAGGAACCCACTCCCAGAGACGCAACAGTACCTGAGCTGTGCCATCATAAGAAGCAGATACCAGCCTTCCATCATGGTGTGGGCTCCACGCCAGACTGGTAATCTTGGCTGTGTGCCCTGAGAGGGTCCGGTAGGGCTCTGTAATGGTCACTGGAGATTCAGGATTGCTCTCTACAAGGCGAGGGGAAAATGAGGATAAAAAAAGCTACCTCACAGGGTTGTGAGAGTAGGATGCAGTGAAACGTGAATGGGATGTGCGTTGTGTGTAAAGTACTCAAACACTACAGGAAGGTGGTATAAACTGGAACAGTCTTTTTGGAGAGCCACTTGGCAATAACCATTCTTTAAAAAATCTGGAGAAGCCCTGGCCACTATGGTTCAGTGGTTAGAGCGTCAGCCGGCGACTGAAGGGTGGCGGGTTCAATCCTTAGCCCCAGTTGGAAGGCAACCAATCAATGTGTCTCTCACATCGATGTTTCTTTCTTGTGCGCGCTCTCTCTCTCCTCTACCTCCTTCCCTTCCACTCTCTCTAAAAATTAATGGGAAAAATATCCTCCGGTGAGGATTAACAAAACAAAACAAAAAAACTGGAGAAAACACTCAGCAAACTGATAACATGGATTATTATTGAGGGATGATATTACGGGAGGAACTTTATTTTCTTAGTTACCATATATGTCATATTTGAAATTTTTCTTATTTTAAATAAGATGAATATATTACTTTTGCAAACAGAAAAAAATAAGAATAACATTTATTTTAATAGTAAAAAGGTATAGAGACTGGAATGGAAAGTAGCTGAACAGAGGATCGCACCCCCAGTATAGAAGAAACCAGTTACCTATGACAGCCTTCAGGTTGTGCACATAAATGACGGCATTGTTGGACCCGGAGGCCATCAGATAGCTCAGCTCTGGCTGGCTGCTATGCTCATGATGCCAGCTGATGGTATTCACGAGCTTGTGATGCTGCTGGATGGTGCAGATCAGTTTCAAGTTGGGAACCTGAAATATTTCTATTGATCTGAAATAAGAAACACATCAAGACATGGAAGATGGATAATAAGTTTACAGTTAACGCAAACAGGCATCTCCTTCACTCCCTCAGTCAAGGAAAGGTGAAGTGGAATAGGATAACCCTATCACTCTCTTAGAACCAGGGACAAAAGGTTGTCTCTCAAACAAGTATTTCAGCTTTAAAAAAAATCCCCAAACTCTCTGAAAAGTGTTTATCAGGCTCTTGTCATAGACCGTGCTAGAGAGAAGCTAAAAGAAGGAATGAACCAATGGCTGAATTAGGATTATGTTACTCTGAACAACATGGAAAGGGCACGGTGAGACCTAAAGAGGACTTATGCCTGGGCTTCATTTTAAAAAATGAAGGGGAGTTTAGGCAGTTCAGTGCAGGAGATGAGCATTTTGTAAAGCATCAAACAGCCAAACACTGAGTAGACAAACACTCCTTGGAATAAAAATATCCAACTTATTTTGCAATTTTCAAAGATGCAGAGAGCTCCTGGATCATTCACAGACATCAAGGATATCAAATACAACTGGGCTTCCCCAGCTAACATTACAGATGGCATCAGCCAGCTTGCAATCAAATATATGTGCAGTTACAAAGTGGTGTTTTTTTTTAAAGAAACAAACACATACCCGTCTTCATTGCCAAGAGCCATGATTTTGCCATCTGCTTTCCAGCTGATCTCTGTGTGTACAGGCAGTTTGTACTAGAAAGCAAAATAAACCAATCTTGACTAAAAACACTGTTCCTCTCTGCATATAGCTTATAAACCAATGATGACAGCACTAGAGAAAAAATCCCTAGAGTTTAAAAATCTTCTAATTATACAATAGTCATTCTTATAAATAATCTATATAATAACCAAAGAATTACTAAGAGCAAATGTTCTGATTATAATTTCTTTTTTTTAAAATATATTTTTATTGATTTCAGAGAGGAAGGGAGAGGGAGAGAGAGAAACATCAATGATGAGAGAGAATCACTGATTGGCTACCTCCTGCACACCCCCCCACTGGGGATCAAGCCTGCAACCCGGGCATGTGCCCTTGACTGGAATGGAACCCGGGACCCTTCAGTCCACAGGCCGACTCTCTATCCACTGAGCCAAACCAGCTAGGGCTAATTATAATTTCTTAGTTGGGACAAAAAGAGGCCAGTAAATACTAAATGTCTACAATGTCTAACCTTGTGAAATGAGCTTCATTAAAAACAATTTTATCCCACAATGAAGAATGAAACATATCTGCTGGCTTGGACGACATAGGGGTCATGGTCTCCTTAACAAAAACCATACACCCTGCCCTTGCTTTCTTCTATCCCTTTAGTTTCTTTTCATGTTGGTCGCCAAGGGTGCTGGGTCCTCTTCTGTCTCTTTAGACCAACTCATACATGCCCACAGCTGCTTTTTTTTTTCTTTTTAAGTATGTTTTTATGAATTTTTAAAAAATATATTTTATTGATTTTTTATAGAGAGGAAGGGAGAGGGATAGAGAGTTAGAAATATCGATGAGAGAGAAACATTGATCAGCTGCCTCCTGCACACCTCCTACTGGCGATGTGCCCGCAACCAAGGTACATGCCCTTGACCGGAATCGAATCCGGGACCCTTCAGTCCGTAGGGCGACGTCCTATCCACTGAGCCAAACCCATCAGGGCTTTATGAATTTTTTAGAAGGGAGAGGGATAGAGAGATAGAAACATTGATGAAAAAGGAACATTATCGATCCGCTGCCTCCCACACGCCCCCTACTGGGGATCAAGCCCACAACCCGGGCATGTGCCCTGACTGCGAAGTGAACCAATGACCTCAACCACTGAGCCACACAGGCCAGGCACCCACAGCTTTTTTAGCTACCATAAAGGGATTCTAAATTTCCATTTGCAGCCCAAACTCCTTGTATGAGTTTCTGATCCATACATTCAGCTGCTACAAAACCCAAAGCTCACTGGGAACAGGGATCTGGTCTCTATAATCATTGTTGAATGTTAATGTGCAGATAATATACAGGAGACAATGGAGGAATGTAGTCAATAAAAATAATTCAGTTTATGATTAAATGTTATTTTTATGCTAGCCATACAAGAATAATGAGCAACAATAAAAAATGCTCGTTTGAAAGAATAAGGAAATCTCAGCATTTAAGATTTCACTTCAAAAGATAGTTCTGGCATACAGACATACTGATAAGATAGAAAGCAAATGTGATTAAATGCAGGAATCTGGGTCAAAGATAACAGGGAATTACTTTTGCAGCTTTTTAATAAATCTATAATTACTTCATTAAAAAATTAAAAACAAATGACGATTCTATCTTGAGCAAAATACCCCGCAGCCACACGTGGATGCCGTCTTACCAAGTTATTTTACCAAGGCCTCACTCTGGAGGAACTGGCTGGCTGGACAAGAATGCTCTATATCCAAGATCTGAAAGTTTACAATAAATCACCAATGCAACTGAGATAAAACATTTTGCTGTTAAGTTCCTTGCTTTACTCAAGGATAAAGAATTCTAAGATATGTGTGATAACTTATTAATTCACTGAGTTTTTAAAGAACATCTAAGAAGCCTGAGCATAACAGATATCTCTAATAATGGCATTTATTATGTAAGATGGAAAATAAAGATACAGAGATCAAGAGAAGACTTTAAACCACAAGAACTTACTTTGATTGAATTGGTGTCCCTGATGAGTTTGTTGATGTCAAAAGCCTCTCCATTAAGCTTCCAGGGGTTATGCTGTAAGACAAGCCCCTCCCCTCCACAGCTGTATAAAGTAAGGGAAGGTCTGTCTCCTTCTCCTCCTATATGAGACAAGAAAGCTTATCAGTTTTGCATTCCACCAGCCAAAGCACCACCATATCATACTATCAATTGTTTTAATACACTGTAATAAAGCCACAGTTCTTAGCATCTGAACCTAGTTGGTGGGAGTAAAAGTAACAACGGTATACTAATAATTCTACATTAATATCTATAATGTAACATATTTGTTTTAAGCATTCTTCTGTCATTCAAAATAGTATGGGGTGCCAAAGCTGGAATCAGAAAGTATGTTCTCAAAGTTTTTGAATTTTTATATTTTCTTTCAGAAATAAGTACTCTACTCTTTGGGCATTTAAATATATAGAGCTGCAGGAATGTCTATGACTAACTATAAGGAGCAAACTTCCTTAGTGTTACAGCAATCCTCTTGTTGATTTTTAAGAAGCAAACAGTAGTTGTGATGGCTTTCTGTAAGGGCAAGTTTTACTCTCACCACTGTTAGAACTCTGCCTGACACAAATCAAGGATCCAGTAAACATTTGTTAGGTGAATGAATGAAAGATGATTGCAATGCTGTTTGAGTTCTGATGATTGACACCATCCTCTCTATGTAATGCAGTTACTATGGAAATTTACAGATGTTTCATTATAGAAGAGTAAGAAAACCAAAGATTTTTGCTGAACACACTCATTTTGAAAGATATTCTGAAGGAACTATCACTTTAGGAATAAGAAAGAGAAAGACAAGGCTGAGGAAAAGCCTAGAAGAGGAAACGCGTCAGAATACAATGAAAGGCAAAAAGAGGTCACTTGAGAATCTCAGTTTGCTTTAGAGTTTAGGGAGGCTTGTTCTGGGTGAATCGTTTCTGACCTTTCACCCAGCACGTCTGCCCTCACAGACCCCTGGCTACATAGCAGCCAGCATAAGCAGTCACCGCACTGGAATATTTAGGACTCTTGAATATCCGAGGGTTAAACTGTAAGAAAGAGAATATTCTTGCATTTGTAAGAAAATGGCTCCGACACTTACCAAGTGACAGGGAAGGTATTGGTGGCCCCCAGGCTAAACTATACACAGTCTTCTTATGGTATGTGCTGGAAATCTGTGGAGGTCTAAGAGAAGGGGGATTACAAACAGAAAGATTTAAACAAAACGGCATAGTGGAAATAAACACTTTTTCCTTGTAAAAGGTTCCTATTATAAACTTATTTGCTGATATTAGAGAAAAACAATTTAACAGTACCCTTCTCCAAATAGCTGATTTGTAAAAAAGCAAATACTTAAATGACATACCATGTAATGATATCTACTAACAAAATCAGTAAGTCTCAAATACACTTTAAACACAGAAAAAATGTTACCTCCCTCTCCCCACCCAACCCGCTCATCTGGTCAGTTTATAAACATTTTCCCCATCTCTCCCTCTGAGTTGCCTACTTTACTTAAATATCAAATATGTTAATATTACTGTAGTTATATAGCAGTGTAAAGGCCATCCCAGTGAGAGGCAGATAGGACTAGATAGAAAATGCAAACTGCTCAGCACAGAACTAAAGCTACTGCTAAGCATACACTATCACCATGCAAATGTCTCCACCTCATAGTCAAGTAAAAGACTAAATGTAGTTTTAGGTTTACCCTGTCTTTAATACCACATTCTTAAACTAAGAGAAGATTTTAGATAGACTTTAAAGTTTTTTATTGTTTCTTTTTTAAAGAAACCTTGGTCTCAAAAGTGTTTCTTACGGTTCCTGTGGTGGTTAATAATATGTGAGGTGTCAAAGGCAGGGTGGTTATTACCTTCAGTGCATACTATTTTCTTTGTATGACTTTAGAATTCCGAGATTCCGGAACCTATGGCTGAACTAGCTGTTGACTTATTTACTTCCATGTGTCTGACATATTGTTATTATTCTAGACAATAAACGAAAATTTCTTTGGCTAAAGGAAACAGAATAGCAGCTCTGGCTGAATGCCTAAGAATAATTTGTCCACAGCAACATCCTTCCTCCTAATCATACCTTTTCTAGTGTTATACAGTTTTATTTTCTTAGATGTTTCTTTGAAATAGGTTTTTGAGAATTAAAAATGGGGGGGAGGGGGAATTGGAGCCCTGGCTGGTGTTTCCCAGTGGTTAGAGCATCGGCCTGCACACCAGAGGGGGTCACAGGTTGGATTCCGCAGGTTCGAGCCCCACCCCCAGTCAGGGTAAGTGCCGGAGGCAGCCAATCGATGTGTCTCTCTCACATCCATGTTTCTCTCTTCTCTCTCTCCCCCTCTCCCCACTATACTGCCCCCTCCCCTCCCACTCTCTCTAAAAATCAATGGAAAAAATATCCTCGCTCTTTGGGTGAGGAGAAAAATAGTTAACTACATATAGATTACACATTAGTACTTAAATAATCGCAAAAAGGTTAGCACCGCAGTATAATAATTCTCACTTGAAGCAAATAATGTACAACAGAGGCAGGCAAACTTATCTTGCAAAGGGCCAGATAGTGAACATTTTAGGCTTTTTGAGCCATGCTATCTCCGTCACAATTAGTCCACTCTGCTGTGGTACTATGAAAGCAGCCCCAGACAAGATATAAACAAATGAGGATGGCTGGGTTCCAATAAAACTTAATTTAATTTAATTTGTATATGGCTGGACATTAGGTCATACTATAGAACTACTATTTAAAAAATCGAGGGAAAAGGAAATACTTTATATTCCCACAAGTCAGAACCACCATAACCTGAAAATTATTTACTTATTTTTAAAAGAGAGAGAGGGAGGGAAAGGGAGAGAAAGGAGAAACATCGACGTGAGAGAGAAACATTAATTGGTTGCCTCTAGTATACACCCCGACAGGGGACCGAACCAGCAACTTGGGCATGTGCCCTGAGTGGGAATCGCACAGGTGACCTTTTTGTGCACAGGACGATGCTCAACCCACTGAACCACACTGGCCAGAGCTGAAAAATACATTTTTAAAATTAAACCTCGAGTTTTAAGCCTGTTTCAGAGCCACACACTCTCACACACACACACTCGCTCTCTTAATATAAAATAGTATATAGTAAAGATTGTTCTTATTATAATGGCAAATTCTGAAAACTGTAACAAAGAATAGTCATTGAACAGTCAAACCGTCATATTCCTAATCAGGAAGCGAACCTGGGACCTTTCAGTCCACAGACCAACGCTCTATCCACTGAGCCAAACCGGTTTCGGCTGAAAAATACATTTTTAAAATTAAACCTCGAGTTTTAAGCCTCAGTTTCAGAGCCACACACTCTCACAGGCACTCTCTCTCTTAATATAAAGTAGTATATAGTAAAGATTGTTCTTATTATAATGGCAAATTCTGAAAACTGTAACAAAGAATAGTCATTGAACAGTCAAACCGTCATATTCCTAATCAGGAAGAAGTTCAGAACCAGACTCCTAAAGATGCTTCCAGGCCAATTTTGATGCATGTCCGGGTTTTTGAACTCAAACTCCATCACTGACATTTTGGTCAATGGCCTAAACAAAGAATCATCTCTTTCTCTTACTTGTTGGAGTAGGTGTCATACAATCCCACTTTTCCGTCATCAGTTCCAAAAGCTAAGCAGCCTTCCTTGGTTGGGTGCCAGCACAGCTACAAAAAAAAAAAAACATGAGGAAAGAGACAGACTGTAATGGGAATTCTCAGATTATCCTTCAGGCGTTTAAATGGAAAACGTTCTTGCTCTTGGTGTCTTCTAATTTTACAAATTCTCGTTATTTAAAAGAGAAACAAAGAAGGATTAAAAACAAAGTGAGAGTTACCGGTAATGTCACCCCCAAGACACCCCATTGCCAGTATTGAACTTTTTGGTGAATAATCTTACAATATATACAATTGAAAAAAACAAAAATAGATTCAAACATATAAATGATGTACATGATACACTGTTGAGTGGGGATAAAAAATGCCAGAACAATTTAGAAAATATGATCCTAATATTAAAATTTTGAAAGACACATCACAAATTGTCAACAGTAGTTCAATGGATTATGGAAATGGGTGAATGAAGTGGAGAAACATTTATTGCTTTTAGACTAAATGGCCACAGCAGAGGTCTCACTTTAGAAAAAAACAAAAAAATTTATACATGTGGTTTTATAATGTGCTTTCTGTGTTTTGTGAGTGGAGAAACATTTATTGCTTTTAGATTAAATGGCCACAACAGAGGTCTCACTTTAGAAAAAAAACAAAAAAGTGTATACATGTGGTTTTATAATGTGCTTTCTGTGTTTTGTCATTTGCATTCTTCGTGAGTCATTACCATCTTTTCACATAAAATAAAGATCTGCATTGTCATTTCTAATAGTTTGATACCATTCCATGTGGTTATAATTAATAATTATCTTCCATGAATGCACATCCAGGTTATTTCTAATTTCTTACTATTAGAAAACATGGTAACTTGAACAAAGCTTTAACTTTAAATCCTAAATTTGGAGATAATGGGTTTGTTTAGAGAGAATCCTTCACTTTCCCCAGTTGCAAACTCTATTGAAAATACCCTTGAACAACCTGTGATTCTCAACAGAGTTCATTTAAATGAAAAGGTATTCTCTAAAAGAGAATTACTGACTTGAAAATAAGTTCATAGTAAGCTCAGAGAGCATCCGTACCGCTGTAACCTTGGACTTGACACCCTGCCAAAAATTTTTCACATCATAGTTGTTCTTTATGGAGATTGTATTCCATACACGGATCATGCCATCTCCAACGCCTATGGCCAAACAGCCTGTGTCCACAGGAGAGAAAGCCAGACTGTAGGCAAAGCCACCGAGGGAAGGCAGGGTCCAGCAGCACTCCAGGCTGGCCATGTCCCAGCATTTTACCTGAAAAGATGAAGAGTTAAGGCCTAAATATAAAAAAGATCAGAGAAACAGGAAAAGGAATCAACATTTCAAATAGGATGGGTTTAGAGAGCAAACAAAGATAGTGTAATTTAACTATTCTAATAGGAATTGGAAAAAGCATGCCTTAGAAAAAACACACCCAAAAAACCAATAATAAATTGTAGAGCTCAGAGGGATCTTAGCATACATTTATTCCCAGAGATGTCACGTGAATTCTGAGCCATATAATTAATAAACCAGAACCAGGCCTGCCACTTACAAGGTAGTGGCCTTTCTACTCTATTGTATTAGCACATCAGTGATTTCCTCATTTGGCAAACTCTAAGCAATAAAGATGGTCTCAAGATACTGGAAAAAATCAGTGTTATCTCAAAAAGCAAAATATCAGTATCATACCGATGGGAAGAGCAGTGCTAAGTTTTTAATTGTAACTTGTGTAACAGAGGGACTTGGGAGAAAAAGTTTATCAAATGAGCCTAGCTTCACGGCAAAAGCCAATTCTCCCTTAGAGAGATTTCACCAAGAGCAGATGATTCTGCTACCGAACTATAGACAAGGATACAATAAAGCCAAAGCATGATGATCTCACATATCCTTCCCTAGACACACCTACTCTTCTTTATCACATCTGCTTCAACAAAAAGGCATCCTTGTGGTTCCTCCCCTGCCCCCTACCTCTCTGCTGTTACTGTATTTAGTGCCAAGCGGTAACAGTAACTGAAACAGGAACTGGAGGTAAGGTGGGGTATGAATGGAACTGACGGCCGGTTTGAAAAAGCCCTCTACTCCCATGTAAGCCATAAATCACCGCTTTCCCGTGCTGAACACAGGAATAAGCTGTCCTTACATCTCTGTCCATTGATGTGGAAAGCAGCAGCTGTTTGTCATCCTCAGTTTGCAACGGACATAAATTAAACACAATTCTTGAATGATTCTGCCCTTCTGCTGAGGCACTAAAGAGGGTATATTTCCGTCTCCAAGACTGAGTGAGATCCCACAGCAGCAATTCACCTCTGCGAAGGAAGGACAGGCGTTAGTTCTCTTTCACAAGCCCTTTGAAAAGAAGAGATTCTGGGCCAGAGTGTGGGCCCAGTTGCAAAATAATTTCTGTTCATTGTTCCTATAAGTAGAGAACAACTCTGAAGTATGCACAGGATATCTGGAAGCACACACAAAAACAAGGAGTCAGTCCTACGGGGAGAGGAACCAAGTAGCTGGAGGAATCAGAGGCAGAACGGTACTTTATCATAGCTTTCCTTCTTTCTGGACCATAGGACTATACTGGACTACCTTTTGAACAGATTTTCCTAACAGCTTTAATTAGGAAATGCCACAATTGCATAGCCCCAAAGGCTTTAAGATATAATATCTCTTTTTTGGGGTCAGTGAGGGTAGCAGGGGGTAGGGCCATGACTAATGTTTTGGTGAGATTTCTATATGCTTTACCTGTATTATTTCATTTAAAAGCAGGGCCTTTCTGTTAAATTCACTTTATTATCTCAAGCAACTAAAAGCTGATACTCAAATTTTGTTTACTGAATGGCTCCAATCATCTTAAGAGATAGGAGATCCTATAACCTCCTCTTTTTATATGTGAAGTAATTGAAGCTCAGAAAAGTGAAGGGTCTTACTCATGAATACACAGCAGGTAAGTCATGGACCGATTCTGAAATTCAATTCTGCCTGACTTCAGAGTCCATTCTTACCCACCGGGCTATACTTATTTGATCTTTTCACAACTCTCTTATTATAATCATCTTAAGAGATAGGAGATACTATAACCTCCTCTTTTTATATGTGAAGTAACTGAAGCTCAGAAAGTGAAGGGTCTTACTCATGAACACACAGCAGGTAAGTCATGGACTGATTCTGAAATTCAATTCTGCGTGACTTCAGAGTCCATTCTTACCCACCAGGCTATACTTATTTGATCTTTTCACAACTCTCTTATTACACAACACAGATATCGATCCCATGATTTTTCCAATACAAATGGCCTATCATAATATAAGCCTCAGCCACTGCTTTTTCCATCTGCAAGTCTAGGAATTCCTGAGGCTAGAGAAGAAAACAAAACACGTCAAAGGGCATGACCAGGAAAAAGACTTACCCAAAACAGCTAGATACCAGCTGTGTTGGCTGATCCCGGGGCCAATGGAGTGTCAACCAAAGGCGCTCCTTAACAGTTGGGTCTACCCCTCCTCTTCTCTTCAGAAAGGGCAATTTCAAAGTCATCACACCTGCAGATTAGCATAAAGTCATTAGCAGCTCACAATGCAGTAACCCCCTCTATCTGCGGCTTCAGTAACCTGTGGGCAGCCATGGTCCAAAAACATTAAACGGAAAATTCCAGAAATAACAATTCCTGTTTTAAATCGCACACTGTTCTGAGTAGTGTGATGAAATCTTGTGCTGTCCTGCCCTGAACACAAATCATTCCTTTGTCCAACGTATCCATGTTGTATATGCTTCCCACCCGTTAGTCATTTAGTAGGTGATCCGACAGACTACCGTGGTCTCACAGTGCTTGTGTTCAGGTAATCCATTTTACTTAATAATGGCCTCAAAGTCATTCACATACTTATTACAGTATGTCATTATAATTGTTCTATTTAATTATTATTGTTTTAAATCTCTTATTGTGCCTAGTTTATAAATTAAACTTTATTACAGGTATGTATGAATAGGAAAAAACGTAAGTCTATATAGGGTTCAGTGCTATTTGAGGTTTCAGGCGTCCCGTGGAGCTCTTGGGACGTATTCCTCTCAGATAAGACGGAAGTATTGTATAGTTTGTGGTTTAGAAGTTTGTTAGTTTGGTTACTTAGGATTCAGACCTCTTTTTCTCCTGGTAACACTATTATGCTTAGTGGTTAATACTAGTCTAGCTAATTTAAGTCAAAGCTTTTACAGGGCACCCAGGTGGTAACACAATCTGATTCTCCAAAGTTGGCAGGACAGAGGGTGGGGTTCCTTCTTCTAGCTGTGAAGAAATCCAACGAAGGGGACAAAGCTGGCATTGACATGTGACAGGGAAGTCCTTCCACCCCTGGATGCTACTAACCGGTGGTTCTTAGTTTCTACGGAGTATCAGAACCACTGGTGGAATTTCTAAAATTCATAAGCCGGGGCCCAACCCCAAGAGATTCTGATTCAGAAAAATTGAAGACAGTTGTCCATAGTGTATTATTTATTTTTTTATTCCTCAGCATCATTAAAGTTTAGAAGTTACCCTTCTGGATGGAGTCTTAGCCTGATGTTATCCCTACTTGGGAGAATCAGCCAAAGTATGTCCAAAAGCCATCCACAAATCCTAAAACATTCTGTTTCCCCAAATTATGCTAATAGCTACCACTGACTAAGCCCTAACTATGCTACTTGCTTTACATTTGGACAGATGATAAAACTTCTATGGTTTAAGTAGAGAAAATAGACTGCTATAAAGTGAAAGGTTTGATTTTTACTATACAGGTAACATCCACTCTGCCTGGATCTTCTCTCAATCTTACGGTAAAAGTTCTGCTCAAAGAAATGCTTAGGAAAGCTGAATGACTGAGCTTCTACATTTAAATATGCACGTCTCTAGTGGGTGTATATTATTTATTCTGCATCTGTGCATTGAAAGTTCTTACTCTAGCCCTAGCTGATTTGGCTCAGTGGATAGAGCATCAGCCTATGGACTGAAGGGTCCCAGGTTCGATTCCTGTCAAGGGCACATGCCCAGGTTGTGGGCTCGATCCCCAGTATGGGGCGTGTAGGAGGCAGTCAATCAATGATTCTTTCTCATCATTGGTATTTCTATCTTTCCCTCTCCCTTCCTCTCTGAAATAAATAAAAATATGTATTATTTTAAAAAGTTCTAACTCTAGTGATCTTTTCCATTCCTCTGATCAAGGCCTTGTCAAGTTCCAATATCCCCAGCCTCAACAAACATCTTATCCCCCATGCCACAGAGCGACCCTTCTATGAATGTAACAGAAACCCTCACCTCCAACACCAAAGCCAGATGTTAGGAGCACAGAGTTCTAGTCTAGGCTAGGTTGGGAAACAACTTTATGCATAGAAAAGTAAAGGAACCGCTTTTGACAGATGACATACTCTCAGTACAAGGCAGAATAAACAACTTACGCCTCTCCTGGACCAATCTAGGTTATACCGCAAAAGAAATGATCAAACATCGATCTTACCTCGGCCTCGAGAGCAGCTCCAGATTCGAATGGTCTGATCTTTGCTTCCAGTGGCTAAGTAGCAGCCTTTTGTTACTGGAGTTTGTGCTATAACTTTCCCATTAGGAAGTTCAGGTTCTTCTAGGATAGAGATGGTAATTTTGTTACACGAAACAGGCACTTAAAGAAAAAATAGTTTGCAAGGGTTCCAGGATCTTAGCTATCAGCTTTCATATATCTGATCTGCAAAAGTCACATTTTAAATATAATTCAAACGATACAATTCTACACATTGTGTTCCTTAGCTCTAAAGAATACAGAACCCTTCCTTAAATGACGGCTACCTGAATTTTCCTCTTGATTTATGGGTAAACAGTCTTCACCAGGCAGAGGACACCAGGCTATGGAGTGGATCTCATCATCATGGCCCCGAAGCCTATGAATAACTTCTCCTTTCTTGCTGATGTCAATTATAACCACTATGCCATCCTTGTAGCTGAAAAACAAGTTGGAAAACATTTTGTTTTCCAGTAAAATTTTGACTTAGAAGTTATTGTGCTTTTTTAAAAGTTAAGTGCATTGGGAGTTGGGGAGAAGAAGACAAGAAACGATTAACTTTGTCCTTTTTCTAAAGTGTTCATTTCATGCTTCCTGATTTTTCAAATCCTCCTCCATGATCAATCTTATAATAGTAATAGTGCACGTTACCTGGCACAAAGCTCAAACGGGAGTGTGCTTACGTTCTAAGTTCTTTTAGGGGCCCAGCAGTTCCTCTAATTACACTAAAAAAACTCCTTCTTTATACCAGCAATCCTGCTTTTCCAACTAGAAATTTAACTAAAGCTGCAGAACTCTTAATTCTAGATCTGGGTATTCCAAGGCTATATCATTCAGTGAGTTCAAAAGAGGCTGAGAAATTCTAACAGCTTTTTTTAAAGTGGTAAAGTATTTCAGACACAAAGTATCTACCACTCAGACTAAGAAAAAACAATTATCAATACAGTTGAAGTCCTCACCCAAACTCTGTCCCTCTCTTCCCTAGAGGGAAATTGCTATTTGTGAATTTTGTGTTACATCATTCCTAGCCTTTCTTTGTTTACATTCCTAAATAAAATACAGAATTATTTTATATACTAGAGGCCCGGTGCACAAAAATTTGTGCACTCGGGGGGCCAGGGGGAGGGGGGGCCCCCAGCCCCGCCTGTGCCCTCTCGCGTTGAGCATCTGCCCCCCTGGTGGACAGTGCACGTCATAGCAACTGGTCGTTTAGGCTTTTATATATACAGATTTTAAAACTTCATATAAATGATATCATGTGGTCTCTTTCTGCAGCTTGCTTTCTTAACTCATTCTATTCGTGAGTCAGCCATGTTGGCACATGTAACTGTTCCTGGCCAGCCATTTATACTGTTGTGTAGTCCTCCATCATCTGAATATAACTCAACTTTTTTATTCCTTTTCCTTTTGAAGGGCTTACATTTTTAGCTATTACAAACAAAAAATGCTGCCATTAATGTTCTTATACACACCTAAGACAATTTCTGGTTTGATGCCTAGTAATGAAACTGTCAGGATGTAAGATATGCACCTCTTTGCTTTACTAAGAAATGCAAAGCTGCTCTCCAAAGTGTGTGCACCTATTTGCATTTCCTACCTAACAGATACTTCTACAGGGAAAAGTACCAGTGATAGCTTTATTTACTTAGTTTTCTTTTATAAAATTTTCCCTCATTACAGCTTTATTAAAAAATGAAATCATAGGATATGTTAATCTTCAAAGAATAAGGACTTTGAAAACCACCAAGTTCTGTAACCTAATAGTCAGGCGATCAAGCTCTCAAGAAATAATCACCATTTTGAAGGTCCTTGGAAAACAATCATTCTCATTCAATCCTGTGTCTGACTGTACCTGACTCTTCTCTTCTTGTCAATTCCAGCTCATCTTTCAAGGTCAGTGTGGTTTAACCTTCTCTGACCCCTGCCTACCACCCTTTCTGCTCCCTCTCTAGTGCCCCCCACTGCACAGACTGCTGATCCACAGACCCCTTCCATTTTCACTATTATTCACTCCTTTAAAAACCCTTATCTTCTTGTACCTCTCTCTCAGGGGTATTTACTCCACAAAACCTCAAACCTGGTTGATTTCAACTATCTTCTTTCTTAACCAGTGTGAATAGTTTAAAGTCATGACCATGATCCTTAGCTTGGCATTCAACAGGGACTACAATTTTCCTCAGTAAGTTCATTTTCCTGTTCTCTGAGATGACTTTTCATACCTTCTTCCTGAATCCAGTCCCATCCCCACCGTGAACTTGACTCCATCTCCTCTCTGACTTATGCCTCACTGAGAAAATCAGAAGCCATCAGAATGAAGCACCCGCCCCTTCCAACAGATCTACAAACCTACCCGCACTATTTCCATAGTCTCAGCTGCTCTTTCTACTTGTGACCAATACAGATACAACAGAACTTACCAATGGCTAAGTCTTATCATGGTTCACCCCTGCAACAAGCTCTCCCTCTTCTGCCTCATTTTCATTAGCATAAAAGCACGCCCTTGCTATCTTCTAATACTCCCTTGACCCCCGGATACCTCTTGGCTTCATGTCTATGCACATTTTTGGGAAACAAACTGTGGAAACATTGTCTCCATGTACACTTTACTACCTTATATGCCCCTCCCCCGCCTCTTGAATCCTCTCCAGTCAGACTTTCTAGTGCTTATCCAGTCTTCAAATCAGAGTGAATGGACATCTTTGGGAGAGAAGTAAATAGAGTGGTGAGGGAAGGGGAAGCCCACTCAGGCAGCTCGTGTGAAACCACCTTGGTGACCAATAAGGAGACAGATCCCAATGCCAGGTCACTTTCCCAACCTAGAGGGAGAGCTGAGAACCAGAGAGACAGAGCTGAGCCATTTGATTCTCTGGGAGTAAATGTTATATCCAAGGGCAAGTAAAGACAGAGAAAAAGGTGAAGATGTGAAGAATGAGGGAAGGAAGCTATCCTAGAAACCTAGGAATTAACAACAGACAGTGGAAGAGATTGTAGGACCTGGAGGTCACAGGACTAAAGGACCCCAAAGGCTCAGGGGAAGTGGTTAACACCTATAAATGGTTTCCTTTGAGGAATAAAGGGACAGGAGAGGGGAAAGCAAATGCAATATATGAGCATAAGCACAAATAAATGATCAATACAGATAGAACACTACTTACCCAATGGCTATTAAGTCTTCATGATGAGGTGAGCAAGTAAGGCAGAAAATGGTCCTGGGTTCTATAAAGAAGTGCTGGCTGTCATTTCTGTTAAGCCAGTAACAGAAAACCACTCCTTTTTCATCTCCAGATACTATTAGGTCCTTTACGCGAGGAGACCAATGCAATGCTGATATTGTATGCTTTAAAACAAAACATAAATATATTTGCTTCTCACTTGTCAATGCTGAATTTTCACTTAGTTTTTAACCAGAATGAGTCACATTATAGGTACCTAATAAATACTATTAGTACCACTTGTGTAGCAAGACTATACTAACCAAATGGTAGGAGAATTTAGGCTATTGAGGATCAAAGAACCATTTAAAATAATTTCTTTAACAGCTTAATGCAGAGTTCTTACTAAGAGTAGTTTAACTGTGTTCCTTTCCAACATTCTCTCAAAAGACAGGTAAGTCAAGTTTCATTTACTGATTTATAGTTTATATCAGCAGCCTAACCAGACAGTAAATACTTTAGATTTTGTGGGCCACATTTTCTCTGACGCAACTATTCCACTCTGCGAATGTAGCATGCAAGCAGCCAATACTGAAGTTGTGAACAATCCCTAAATGAACGACTGGCTGTATTACAGTAAAACAATTTGCAAATACAGGCAGCAGTGTAGTTTGCTGACCTTTGGTTTATAAGTCTTGCCTCCCAAAAATGTCTCTTACAACATAGAGCTCCTTATTTAATTTATGAACACAATTGTAAAAGTTAACTTGCACAAACGAGCTAGCAAAACTATACTTGAAACAAAAGAACGCTTGGCACAGATACGTAACAACCGTCAGAGAAACCAGTAAGCCATGGTACCTGATGGAGTGCATGTTCTGCCACAACTGCTTTTGTCTCCACGTCCCAGATTTTCACAGTCCCATCATCAGAGCTGGTGGCACAAAGGTTGTATTGACCCGGATGATGAGAAAACGTGAAGCCGGAGACTCTCTCGGTGTGTCCCACCAGCTCCCCTGTGACTTCAAGCAAAACCAGAGACTCCGGGTTAAAGTGCTACCTGAGATTTCTGGCTGAATCAGGCTGTTGTTAGATGCTGAGTGGGATCTCACTTGTTCCACGACATAACAAAAATATCCGGGGACTCACAGTCAAAAACTCCAAGTGCGGGTACTGGCTCTGCCACGTGACTTTAGACAAGTCATTTTATTTCCTGGAGCCTCAGTCCTCGCAACTGTAAAACGCTGTTGATATTCCCTGATGTGCCTAGTTCACAGGCTGAGGAGCAGCCCAAATGAAGAATGGGAGCCCTAGCTGGTTTGGCTCAGTGGATAGAGCGTTGGCCTGTGGATTGAAGGGTCCTGGGTTCGATTCTGCTCAAGGGCACGCACCTTGGTTGCAGGCTCCTGGCCTTGGTCAGGGGCATGTGGGAGGCAACCAATCGATGTATCTCTCTCACATCGGTGTTTCTCTCTGTCTCTCTCTCTCCCTTCCACTCTCCCTAAAAATCAATGGAAAAAATGTCCTTGGGTGAGGATTTAAAAATAAAATAATAAAAAAATGGGATTCTTACTTAGATCTGGCCAGAGATCGTTTGGAGTAGAATAGCTGGCATGCCATATCCCAAGGTATAATCAAGACCTAGTTTGGAGCCTAACAGCACCTGGCTCCATGCGTTCATCTCACAGAAATGAATATCATATTTGTAGGATCTTGCTTAGGGCCTGGAGCTGAAGGCAACCCCAACCCCAAGAAGGCTCCTAAGGGATCCACGTGCAATGGGTCGGGGAGGGGGGAGGCCATAGATGTTTAAAAATTCCTGGGTCTGGACAGAGATAACTTCCTGGGGAAGCGAGCAGTCCCTCGTGAGGGCCCCGGGAGGCGGGACGGCTCATCCACAGCGCAGTGCAGCTCAGTCTTGGAGATCGCGACGCGACTCCGTTTAGGGGCTGAGAGCAGACTCTTCTCCCTGCCAGGGCCTCAGTTTCTCCTTCTGTAGAAGCGGGTGGCTGAAGGCGCCTACTCGGCGCCTCCAGGGAACGCTAGACGTGCAGGAAAGGTGGGGGCAGGGGCAGGGAGTTACCTCGAAATGGGGGCGTCCCAGGGGTCGCGCCTGCGCCCGGGCCCACGCGGACAAGGAAGACGGAGGTCCGCGCCGCGAACCCGAAGAGGCCCCCG
>NW_005362269.1:4708219-4718308 GCF_000412655.1 Myotis brandtii
CGCGGGGTCTGTCGCTGCCTGAGCCCAGCCCCGGGGTTAGGCTTTCTCACTTCCTACAGTCGAGGTACATAATTAACGGGTTAGACGGGTGGAGTCATCTTCCCGCTCCGCCGGTTTAATGCCGCCCCAAGGAATTTTGAACTCTTCCTGCGAGGGCACTTCGCTAGCTCTGGAGATGCTTTTTAAAGCAGAGATTTTCCACTCGTCTGCCGAGACAGCAAGAATTCTTAAAACACGCAATACCTGACTATTTTTTCAGGGGCATTGACCTCTTTTCCCTTAGATTGTCAAATAAAAAAATAAGGACAGCCAACACAACAATAGCGGCTCGGTATGAATGAATCAAAATTATGCCCCCCCCTTTTTTTGCTCAGATTGGCAAAAAAATACATTTTTGGTGTGCCCCAGGATTTTAGTAATTAGTTTATGTGTACCATGAGATGAAAAGGTTGAAAGATAGCTACAAGGATATATCCAAAGATATCTAACAAATAGATAAAAGTTCCAATCAGAACTCAAAAAAAAAAAAAAAAAAAGAGTTTGTGCTCTTGAGAGGAAATTCTGGCTCCGGGTTCTTGGTAACTCAGGGAGAAGAAGAGTAGAGTGATTCCATTTGATTGAGTGCCAGCTCCGTGAAACTGTATGTGCTAAGTCCTGCGGAGGAAAAGAATGGAAGTTTCCTTCCAACGCAAACGGGCAGGTGCTCACACTGCTGCACTACACTCTCCTGCTCCGGTATTGCTTGCTTGCATTGGGTAGCTGGCACTCCGGCGTATGTAGCAAACGAAACCCGAGATAGCTATCTTAACACAGAGAGGTAAAGCGCATATATTTGGATATGGGTAGGGGTACTAACTTTGGAGGCACAAAGCCTTAGATTGACTACTGGTTTTTGCCAGTTGTTATCTAAGAGACTCTAGCTTATCCTAAGTCTCTTTCTTCATTTGAAGAAGGAAAATGATAATCTATGCCTTGTTGCATTGCTCTGAGGAATACTGATATTTAGTGAAATGCTCGCTGGACATAGACAGTAGCAAGTGCCCGATGGTAATTAACTTTTATCTCTTGTAGGTCAACCTGGAGATTAATAGGGATTAGGACATCATACTTTATATTTGAACTGTTTGTTTTATAAAAGATCTTTCCACGTGATCTCCAGTGGAGCTCTTAAAACAAAACTGCTGTAAGGATAATTATTCGATTTCACTGGCTAGAACGCTGAGGCCCACCCAGGTTAGGTGGCTTGTTCGAGGTCTCTGCTTCCGTAATCCTTTCAGACCATTTGTGAGGTGAGGTTTCGTAATTTTTCTGGATCCCGATGAATTTCCGGAAACTGACTACTTTTCGGCCTTTCTTAAGTCATTCATTCCTTAGCAAGGTTGGGCTGACCACGCCTTAAGCGCTGGCAGCGCTGGCAGCGCTGGCAGCGTCTTGGTGGTCTCCATGACAACACCGCAGGTGTAGGTACTGACGGGTTTTCCCCGGGGGCGGGGGAAGGAAAGCGGAGAATCGCGCATGCGTCCTGTCCAGACGCTGACTGAGCTCGGAGGCTTCCGTAGAGGGGAGGAGAAAGATGGCGGCGGCAGTACTGGACCGTCTGGGTGAGGATTTTGGTGGTTAAGGGGCGTAGAAGGGAGAGGAGGTGGGAGTCTGAGTTGACGGCTTGTGTTGCTGTTGCAGGTGCGTTATGGATGCAGAGTCTGAGGCGGAAGCTGGCCCTGGGGTAAGTGGCCTCGGAGTTGCAGAAGGGCCACGGCCTTACTAGCCCTTCAGTTACTGGGAGCCTCTGTGCGGGCTCTGTTTTAGGCTCTGGGGCCACCATTCCGCCGCCTTATTACGTAGCCCTCGGGATCAGGATTGCCTGCAATGTCTTTTCTTTCTTTTCTTAAAAATTGATTTCAGAGAGGAAGGGAGAGAAAGAGAGAGAGAGAGAAACATTAATGATGAGAGAATCATTGATCGGCTGCCTCCAGCACGTCCCCTACTGGGGATCAAGCCCGCAACCCAGGCATGTGCCCTTGGCGGGAATCGAACCTGGGACCCTTCAGTCAACGCTCTACCCACTGAACCAACCATCTAGGGCTGCAATGTCTTTTCTGATCTTTCTGAACACGGTCAGACTCTCCCAACCTCGCCGCAGCGGCCCGCTTGCCTAGTTCCCGCTCCAGCGCCCTGCTTACACCTTCAGGGCCCCCATCCCGCCTTCCTGGTTCCCGCTCCAGCGCCCTGCTTATACCTGCAGGGCCCGCGTTGCAGACAGCGCGGCTGACCTCGCCTGGGGTTGTGTTGCTCGCTTTTTATGCATTCTCTCGTTCTCGTACCATCCCGTGTAGTGTACGTCCCCATTTTTCAGACAAGGAACTTGGAGCCCTCCAAGTAAAAACTTGCCTAAGGTCCCTCAGATATAGGACGTCTTGAAGCTTTATACTATACTCTCCAGAGCGGCCTTTGACCCCAGGACCAAAGCATTCCTTAAGGTTAGGGGATGCAGTTGGGTCAGGACTGGCAAGAAGCCTTCCCCCTCTCCTTTCTAATTGCCCCCCCCCTTTTTTTTTCAGTACAGCGATTGATATTTGGAGATTGATAATCTGATTGTAAATTTTCTGATCAGCCTTTATTTTGGTTTATATTCACTTTGGAGACAGAAAAGTTGGGTGCAAATCTACTTTTTAAGTGTATGATTTGGGGGAAGTTACTTATTTTTCTAAGTTTCAGTTCCTCATGAGAGGAATAGTATAGTACCTACCTTAGATTATTTTATGAGGATTGAGATAATGTATATGAAATGTTTAGGACAGTGCATGTTATATAATAATCCACCCTAAATTTTAACTGCCATTGCTGCTTTTATCATTATAAATGACTAGAGGCCAGGTGCACAAAATTTGTGCACTCTAGGGGGGTCCCCTGCGCCCTCTCACAGTCCAGGAGCCCTCCCGGGCTGTCAGTTGGACATCCTTAGCGCTGCAGCAAGGGGGAGAGGCTTCTTCCACAACCACTGTGCTCGCCAGCTGTGAGCCCAGCTTCTGGCTGAGCGGTGCTCCCCTGTGAGAGCGCACTGACCACCAGGGAAGCAGCTCCTGCATTGAGCATATGCCCCCTGGTGGTCAGTGTGTGTCATAGCGACAGGTTGTTCTGCCATTCGGTTCATTTGCATATTAGCCTTTCATTATATAGGATTACTGAGTTCCCGTTTTTTGTTGTTGTTTGTTTTGTTTTGTTTTTTGCTCCATCCTAGGCTCTTGGTTCAAGAGGATGAAGAGGTGGACTAACAAAGAAAATAGGGGGCACAGCCCTTAGGGTTTGCCTACACTTTGCTTTCTTAGGTTACCTTCTCTCACGCTACTGCAACCATGCTGATTAACTTACTGTCTTCTGAATATGTTGTGCATACACTTGCCTCTTGACTTTTTCATGCTGTGCCCTCACTTCCTGTCTATAGCAGCAGTCCTACTTGTTTGTTATTTAACCCCCTGTTCACATGTTTCACCTTCAGAAGGTTTTCTTGGGTCTCACTAAAAATGAAAAGCATTAATTTCTCCTTCCTTTTAGCATGTGTGCCTTGAGTAGTCACTGCATGTGCATGTGTCTGGGCCCTTTACTAGCTGTGAACCCTGAATAGGGTCAGTTCTTGTTTCTCTTGTAGCTCCAGCATTGGGTCCTGAACAAAGTAAAGATTTTGTTAATGTTTGTTGATTTAAATGGTCCTGCAGTGATTTATATTGGGAAGATCTGAGCCAAATAACTTAGTTTGGCTTTAGTCTTTTCATCAGTGTCATACAAGATGGTTGGAATTTTCTAGATAATCTCGTAAGACTCTTTCCAGCTCTGAAATTATGTAATTCTATGAATCCCTATTCTGGACTTTCTAATGGGGAAATGATCAGAATAAAACTAAGTGGAAAAGGTATAAATACTGCCTGTGATAACTGTGAAATCTTAGGGATCATCTAATTCAGTGTTTGGGAACTAGTATTCTGGACTTGGGGAAATGATCAGATGAAAACTAAGTGGAAAAGGTATAAATACTGCCCGTGATAACTGTAAAATCTTAGGGATCATCTAATTCAGTGTTTGGGAACTAATTGCATATAGGTGCTAGAAATAAATAGGAGAAGTGGTTTTTGTAAAATGAGAGAGTGTGTTAGGGCCTGTGCCAATTTAGAGTGCATTCCTCATCTAAAGGCTTTGAATTGGGCTAAGACCAGATGAAACCTTTCCATAGGCTGTATTTGGTAGCAAACGGACATTTTCCAACCTTTGAATTCCAAGTCTCCCATTTCACTGCTGGATGCATTTGAGAAATTTTGTGACTTACTGAAGGTTATACAGTTAATACATGGCAAGTCTAGGATCTAAACAAAAAATCCTCTGGCTTTAAATAGTGTCTTGTTACACTATGGAGGGACAGAGTGATGGGCACAGAAGAGGTTTGTCGGGGAAGTTTTTTGGGAAGAGGTGACTTAAGTTTAAAGTGAAGAGTACATTTCGGTGGTTTAGAAAATATCTCTGGTTTTTATTCATCTCTGCTTTCAAGTGCTCTGACTGCATGACCAGCAAGATTTGACAACCACATTGATTTTGTGCTCTCTCAATTAAATCTTACCTTGTGATTCGAGGGGTTGTGGTTTTTTGCTTTTTAAGACAATGGTTCTTAAATTTGAGTCACAGACCCCTTTGAGAGTATGAGGAAAGCCACAAAGCATCTTCCCAGAAAAATACATATTACAGTCATAGTTGTTTGTAATTTAATAGTCCTCAAGCTAGGAATCTGCACTGGAACATCACACCTAAACACAAGCATCTGTTTGTGATGCGTGAGGTGCTGTAATGCTCACTATGCAATGAGGACACAATCATGACTAGTGCAGTACACAGTAGAGCTTTGCGGCAGTAGTTAGAGGACTTGGTTAGGGGAGGGTTGGTTTTAAGTTGGGAGACTATTTGAGTTTGTTTGTTTGCTGATGGGAATGATCCAATAGAGAGGAAAACATTGCTGATAGAAAGAGGAAAGAAAGAAGTGCCTGAGCAATGTACTTGAATAAGTGGGAAGGAATGGGATCTAGGGAGAAGGGATGAGTGTGGTACTAGCTAGGGCCTAGACATTTCATGCATAATAACGAGAGAAGGTAGTAAGTATTTATGGACATGGATGTGGGTAGGTATATGGATTAGGTGGTGGGAGCTTGTGGAAATTATCTTCCAATTGTTTGCTTTTTCTTAGCTAAAGAAGCATTGTTAACAGTTGAGATTGAGGGTGAGAGAGGGGATATGGGAAGCTTGACTAGCAAGAAAAGCTATGATATTTGTTTGAGGGGCTAGGAGATGAAATGGACAAGGAAATAAAATAGGAATGCCAGGCAGCCTTCAGGGTCCACTTGGGGTTTATGAATAAAAATGATGTTTCCATCTCCCTCTCCCTCTCCCTTTGTCTTTGAAATCAATAAAAAATATATTTTTTTAAAATATAAAATTTAGCCCTAACCGGTTTGGCTCAGTGGATAGAGCGTTGACCTGTGGACTGAAGGGTCCCAGGTTCGATTCCGATCAAGGGCATGCACCTTGGTTGTGGGCACATCCCCAGTAGGAGGTGTGCAGGAGGCAGAGAGAAAGGGAGAGGGGTAGAGAGTTAGAAACATCGATGATGTTTCTCTCTCATTGATGTTTCTAACTCTCTATCCCTCTCCCTTTCTCTCTGTAAAAAATCAATAAAATATATTTTTAAAAATGTATATATAAAATTTAGTCTGGCCAGTGTGTCTCAGTTGGTTGGAGCATCGTCTCTACTGAAAGACCAAGGTTCAATAACAGGTGAGGGCACATACCCAGGTTGCAGGTTCGAGTCCCGGTCGGGGTGTGTATGGGAGGCAGCTGATTGATATTTATCTCTTACATCAATGTTTTGGAACAGGAGCTCATGCTCCCTGTTCTGCAAGAATTAACTGTTTGTTTGTTTGTTTGTTTTTGACTGTCACTTTAGCTAATAGTGTCTTTCTACTGCAGGCAGTTTTGCCACCCAGGGGACATTTGGCAATTTCTGGAGACATTTTTGTTTCTTACAACTGAGGCAGGGTTATTACTGGCATCTGGTGGGTAGAGGTGAGGGATGCTACTGTACATCCTATAAGGCACAGGACAGCCCTCCACAACAAAGGCCCAACATGTCAGTAGTGCAGAGGTTGGAAAACTTGGAAAGTTGCTGGAATTTTACTTTTTTCATTTGCTAAGCTGTTTCCTTGTTTGATTGTCCTTGACTTTGACAAAGTAAGATTATATTGAGTTATGAGAATATGCATATCACTTCAGCCCTTTATTTTAGATTTTAAATGAGGCAAGAGGGAGGCAGTTCTTTTATTCAGTCTCAAGTGCAGGATTAACTTAATGTTATCAGAAGTAAATTTGGAACAAAGAATTTTTTCCTTGATGCATATAGAATGATATTATCAAGATTGAGCCTGAGGCCAGTATTATCTTCGCTTGGGACTTGGGTATATCTTGTTCTGAATTTCAAAATGAACTTTGAATAATAAATAGGAAGTATTAGTTCTTTCTTTCATTTGTGACTTTAGAAAGTTTCAGAGTCTCTCTTATCAGAATTAACTCTTAATTCTAAAGTTTGGCTTTTATCTACTACTCCCCAATGCCTAAAGACTGTGGATAGAATTTAAAAAGTGATACTTAAATGTAATCCTTGAGTATCGGTAGACAGGACACACCAGAATCATGAGAGTAAGGAAATGCTTCATGTGCTAGTTGTAGTCTGCCACCTGCTTTCTGCGTGCCTCTGGCAGTCTCGCCTACTGCGGGCCACCTGTGTGCATGTTGTGTGTACAAGCACTCCGGAGAGTTGGTTCACCTACTTACCTTCACCTGCTTACAGTGAAGTTAACAGGATTTCGGATTCCTAGTAAATGAAAAGCTATTGTTAGTGATGATACTTGAATTTAAAAATGATAAAAGTTAATTCTAGATGTCCTTTACTGGTTTTTTTTAAAAAAAAGGTTTAACAGTCCTAGCTGGTGTGGCTCAGTTGGTTGAGCACAGTCCCATGCACTGAGAGGTCACAGGTTCAATTCCCAGTCAGGGCCTGGGTTTTGGGCTCAATCCCCAGTGGGGGGCATGCAGGAGGCAGCTGATCTATGTTACTCTCCACATCCATGTTTCTCTCCCTCTTCCTCTCTCTCTAAAATCAATAGTAAAAACATATTTAAAAAAAAAGGTTTAGCTTACTTTGATTCTTTAGAATGCTAACAGTGAACTGGACCTCCAGGCAAACTTAAAATTTAATGTTTGCCCTGGCCGTATAGCTCGGTTGGAGCGTCATCCCGTACCCTGAAAAGTTGTTGGTTTGATTTCCAGTCAGGGCATATACCCAGCTTCAGTCCCTGGTCTGGGTGCGTACAGAAGGCAATTGATTGATGTTTCTCTATCACATCGATGTTTCTCTCTCTCTCTCTCTAAAATCAATTTTAAAAAATGAATGTTTGTTGGAAAACAATAGCAATAACCCATACCATTGTTTTTAATTCCAGCAACTTCCTTTTCTTGAGTTTGTTTTCTCAAGTGACCCTTCATAGGCTTTCTCACATAAAAAGGTGTTATAAAAGCCTCAATTTTGAATTAGTTTTATTTTCAATTCTACCTTATGATTACCTCATTTTATTTTATTATTTTAAAAAATATATATTTTATTGATTTTTTACAGAGAGGAAGGGAGAGGGATAGACAGTTAGAAACATCGATGAGAGAGAAACATCGATCAGCCGCCTCCTGCATACCCCCCACTGGGGACGTGCCCGCAACCAAGGTACATGCCCTTGACTGGAATCGAACCCGGGACCCTTCAGTCTGCAGGTGGGTGCTCTATCCACTGAGCCAAACCGGCTAGGGCTTATTTTTTTGATTTAGTGTTATTCTAACAGTTGGCCAGGAGAGGGCACATAAGAACTTTGGATTTAATACACTTCTGAATTAGTACCCAATTTGGAATAATGATTTAATTTGATTACAGTAGTTTTGTTTTTACTTGATAATTCATCTTATGAACCATTTGAGCCCTGAAAGTATTGTAGGTATTCAGAAAACTTTGTCATTATTAATTTATAATGTGTTTAATTTATTTTGGTCATCTAAATGACCAAATGTATATTTACTATGTATATTTGGACTGGAAGCAGAATTAAGGTTTGGAGAGACCCTAGAGATGACATAGTCCAATTGCTCTTTTCATAGATAAAGAAAATGAAGCCCAAAGAGGTGACAAACTTCGTGTACCCAAAGTTAATTACAACTTTGTAGAAACATAAATGATATGACTTAAACGTGAGAAGATTTGAAAGGGTGTAATATAAAGTTTACAGTTCACGGGATTAATTTTTTCAGAGAACAGGAAAGAATTAACTGCTCAGAGGGCCTAATTTAAAATTAATACTAGCTATCAGTGTTTATCATCTCCTTGATACTGTAAGATACAGCACATTATTAATCTACCAACAACCAAGTGAGGTAGGTATTCTTCTCACTCTAAAAATAATACCTACAATTTATTGAGCCCTATGAAATGCTAAGTTAAGTATTTAATTTACAGTATCTCATTTGAGCTCCTGAAGAAGCCTATGAAGTAATTACTATTATTATTCCTTTTACTGTTGAGAAACCAGAGATCTAGAAAGTTATGTGGCTTCCCCAAGGCCATTCTCTTAGTAAATTAGAGTTAGAATTTAGACCCAGGTCGGCATGACTCCATACTCTCTGCCCTCATCACCTGGCTTATAGTTTCATTAGGAAATCCTGCCCTCTAACATCATGTATCCTACTTTTGTACGTTTCATGTAAAACGTTGGAACCTAAATGTATTGTGTGAGAATCTGCCAATATACAACAACTTTGAATATGGAAGTCTGGGTTAAATATTTACTCATTATCCCTAGGCCAGGTGTTGTCCTTGGTGCTGGAACACAAAGGATGTCAGACTTGCCCTCGATGCTCAAATCTATTCCTTACTACAGGAACTCATTGTACCACAGGTACAGTAGTCCAGCTCCTTGCTGTGTGGCTGGCAAGAGCAAAGTACGGAGATCATTGGGGAACGGTTGTCTGGGAGATGGACTAAGTAACTTTTGAGGTGGAACTTTAAACAGGATAAGCATTTCTCAGGAGATGAGGGAGGAGAAAACAATATTAACAAAAGTGTAAAGATATGAAAGTGTGTGCCTTATTCAGGGAACAAAACATGTCTGTGTGGCTAGGTCATAAAGTGAATAAGCTGAAAGGCCTGGTTGGGGTTAGGTTATAAAAAGCCTTAGGTTATAAAAGGCCTTATAATATGGGACTCTATATTACAGGCAGTAGGGAAACACCTAAGTTTGTTGTGCTACTTGGATATATCCAGATATACACAAAAGTAAACAATATAATGAACCCATCACCCAACTTCAGCAGTTATTAACACATGGCTAATCTTGTTTTATGTATAGCCTCTACTCTCGCCCATCATATTTTGAAACAGATCTTAGCCACTATATTATTTCATGCATAAATATTTCACTACATATCTCTAAGAATCAAATGTCCATTTAATGTTTAAATTTCCAATGGTTAAGTAGCTGTCATATTTTTGAAATAATAATAGTCCACGCATTGAAATTAATTGTTTCTATTACATCTTTAATATGTAGGTTCTTAATTCAGCTCTCTTTTACCCCTTAGAGTTTATCTATTGAAGAAAATGGGTTGTTTGTCTTTAGAGTTTTGTACAGCTTGGATTTTGCTGAGTGCATTCTCTTGATGTTGTTTGATATGATCTCCTCTCTATGTATTTCCTGTGTTGAATCTAGAGGCTTTATCAATTTAGGTTAATTTTTTGTGGAAAGGCTACTTCATGGATGGCGGGTGGCATGTTCTTTTATCAGGAGACACATCATGCCAACTTTATCCATTAATTTCTTAGTGTTTATAAAATAACTAGAGGCCTGGTGCACAAAAATTTGTGCACTCAGGGCGGGGCGGGGGGTCCCTCAGCCCGGCCTGTGCCCTCTCACAGTCTGGGACCCCTCAGGGGATGACCACCTGCTGGCTTAGGCCCGCTCC
>NW_005362269.1:4718946-4721962 GCF_000412655.1 Myotis brandtii
GGGTTTGTTTGGGTTCTATAATTGCAACATTGTTTCGGTCCTGCTTGCTCCAGCTTTGAAGGCTGAAAGCAGGTATCTGGGTTTTTTTTTAGCTTCTATAATTGCAACATTGTTTCTTAGAAAGCAGCTCAGAGGCCGGCAAGGCAGGCGGGGAACCTTGGCTTCCTCCATCACTGGAGCAAGCAAGCCTCCTGTTCGCTTCAGCTGCCTGGCTGCCGGCCGCCATCTTGGTTGGCAGTTAATTTGCATGTCGCCCTGATTAGCCAATGGGAAGCGTGTCGGAGGTATGGTTAATTACCCTTTTTGTCTTTTATTAGATAGGATGTTATTTGTCTTCTTACCCAACAAAGTTGAGGAAATCTACACATCAGGTCAGCGATGCATTATGTCTTTAAATCTTCTTTAGGACTGGGCTGCCTTATAATACAGAGTCATTATTTATTGGTCAGTGAGAGCAAGAGATCTTGGGTGAATATTTATTATTTGACTTTATTCAAGTTATTAACTTTTCTTTCTTCCTAGCCTTTGATAAACTAGCTCTTTGAGCTTTTTTATGTAAAAGCAGTCTCTATTAATGAATATGTCTAGAATGTTTCCATTTGTGATCCTTAAATAGTTTCTGTCAAAATGGAACCAATATGGTTCAGAAGACTTATAGACTCTGCAAAAAAATGTTAAGTGTCTGTTGTTTTACAGGCTTCTTCCATCTCAGAGTGTTTTACCCCAATCACACATCCACACAAGTGCTTCTCTTGACATTTCTCGAAGATGGGAGAAGAAGAATAAAATTGTTTATCCTCCACAACTGCCTGGAGAACCTCGGAGACCAGCAGTAAGTTTGTGATAGAACCAATTTCTTAATTTTGATAAAGCTCTGGCACTCTGCTGTGGCCCGCAGTGATTTATTATTCCATGTTAAGAAAAGAAAAAAATATACAGCAGTTGGCATAATCCTTTAATTGATAAAGAAAATGTGCTGGGTTTATCTCTTTGGAAGTTTTAAAAGATGGTATTTGTTGTTCCTTTTTGTTTGCCTTACATTATTAACCTCCCAGATAGGGGCCTTAACTCTAAGCTAGTAGTTTGAGATTTACTGATTTTTTTATTTTAAGGGGTTTGCTAATGAATTCTTGATAATGGAGCATGAGGAGTGGGCAAGAATGACTTAAACTATTGACCAATATTTAAATCATATATGATTTTCCAATGTTTTATATTTGAATATGGGCACACTTGGTTGTTTTATAATTCACAAATCTTTGAACATAAGGTTTGAATTTAATAAGTTTTATCTTAATCTTTAGCTGCTCAGAATTCTTTTACCCTCTTCAAATTGCTTGTGATTACTCATCTGAGATATGACTGATACCAGCTTAATGTGAATTTACTGTGGAATATATTTACATCTGTTTAAAAGGTTATGCCTGGCCGGTGTCTCTCAGTGGTTGAGTGTCAACCTATGAACTAGGAGGTCATGGTTCAGTTCCCAGTGTGGGGTGTGTAGCAGCCAGCCAATCAGTGATTCGCTCTCCTCATTGATGTTTTTCTCTCTCTCTCCCTCTCCTTTCCTCTCTGAAATCAATAAAAAAACACGCAAAAGTTTAAGCAAGTAGTGATAGCATAAACAAGAAGGGAACATTGGAATCCTTAAGTAAATAAACTGGTAAATACTATAGAAATAGAATTACTGTGTTAATTATAAATCATTCAGTTCAGCAAACATCTTTTAAAGGCCTTTGGGATTCAAGGCTCCTGGATAATCCATATGGTCTAAATAATGTTATTTGCTTATTTTTTATATGAACTTGACCGCATACATTTTATTAAGGTTCAGTTGCTAAGTATTGGTCTGAATTAATACAGTTTTATGTTTTCTTTTTATTTTCTCATTTAAGGGAGTTAATTTATTGATTTAAAGAATTCCCACCTGATTGGGAAATCTGAGGAGAAAGGGATGCTAATAGTTTAAACAAATTTTTAATTTTCATATTTTATCATGACATCAAAATTTAAAATTAGATTTGTAACAATCTATACTATTAAGAATTTTTCTTTCTTTTATTTAGGACTGGATTTAATGGTTAAGTAGCCTTTCCACAAAAACCATTTATCCCCTCTATACCCTCCTCCATCTCTTTTACTGTACTATTAAGTATTGACTCCATTTTATAATTTTAAAAAAATTAGAAAATGTTACACATTTGCACAGTTTATCATAAATCACATATTTCCTAGAATTAATGAGCTTTCTTTACTTCTTACTTGAGCTCTTTGAACTTATATATTAATTGGAAGTAAATAAATCATAATAGTATTTGTCAGTTCCAGAATCTAAGAGCAAAATTTTATATTTTGTAGCATTAGTCTGTTTTGGTTATTAAAAAAAAAATGTATTCCAGGATACATACCAAATGTCAAAAAATAGTTAACTGTAGGTCATTTACTTAACTTTAGCAAAGGAAGAACAATGCCACTCCAATCATTTGTTATATATTGTATTTCCTGAAACTATTTTGATTACCTTTTTTTATATCATTTATACTCATTATACAAGTGCCTATATGAAAATATTAGGCTTGATTTTATATAGGCACTTTGAGAAACCTAATTTAATTTTCTGTGTTGTACAGATTTTGTTTGAGTGAGTAATCCTTTTGGGACTTTGGTGTATCACTAATACCTATTATGACTGAAATATTAATGCCCTTCATAAATACCTACCTTATTAATAGGGGATAATTTGCTCATCTAGTCACATAGTTTATGCACTGTGACATTATGTGCAGTGTCCCTTAGGCTTACCAATCTGCTGGCTGCAAACATTTTAAAAATTAGTTTTATTTCTAATTTAACAGAGGGAGAGATAATATTTCCCATTTTACATCATTCTGATCTTCAACATTGGAATATGTAGTTAAATAAATCATAGTGGATGGGGTATTGAGTACATCCTATAGCAGTAAGTTAAAAAGAATGTCACCAAGTTAGGCATGTTTTAGGTCACTCCTGTTATTTA
>NW_005362269.1:4722016-4739360 GCF_000412655.1 Myotis brandtii
GAGAGATAGAAACATCAATGATGAGAGAATCATTGATCGGCTGCCTTCTGCACACCCCACACTGGGGATCAAGCCCGCACCCCAGGCATGTGCTCTTGGCCAGAATCGAACCTGGGACCCTTCAATGCGCAGGTTGACGTTCCATCCACCGAGCCAGACTACCCGCCTAATTTAATTAGCACAAATTTACAAACAATATAGTTTCCTATGTAGACTTTATCTTACATGTGGGTTCATCGTGGTAAAGAATATGAGCCAGAAAGAAATTAATACAGTTTCCTTATAATAGTCATACTTTGTTAATTTGGGCTTAAGTTTACTTTTGTAGTATCTTTGATAAAAGCTATTTTAAGTAAATTAAAAGTATAGTGAGACTACAAGATGGGGCAAAGTAGGTTTATGGTTGTATTTGAAACAGCTTATTCTTGTTTTATTTATTAATTATTGTGTTATTTGCCCCACCCTGTAGATCAAAACTGTTTAAAAAACCATTTCTATAGGAGCCATATCTTATTGATAAAAAGTCGTGCTTATATATTATTAATGTGGGTTCACATAGGCTCTTGTAAGGACTTTTATTAGGTGACACTTTTTCATCATCTTTAAAAGTTCCTGGTTTTGATGTTTCATAATTTAGACTTACTTTTACTTCATTGGATAACTATTTTGTGCATTATATCCTAACTTTACCTCATTTACCATATGGTTAATATCAGTGATGTTTAACCAGATTTATAGTAACACTTGGTTTATCTTAAGAAAGTATCCTTAGGCATGGCACCTGCCTAAAGTAAATGTAGAGCTTTTTAGTTTTAGAAGAGGAGGTTTGAATAACTTTCCCCTTTTTTGTAAACTCTTGATTCTTCTTTTCCCATGCCCTTGCCAGGATTACAATATCTTTTTTACAAAATTTGAAGATAATTATCTACAATTCAGGTTTAAAGATAGCCCACCATGGGGTACCAAGAATTGAAATGTTTTTATATAAAATATTTTTTGAGTGTATTAATTTTTGCAAATTAATATTATCAGTCACGACAGTTCTTCTTTCCTCTCCTGTGCTCCCCAGAACACTTTATTGCTGAAAATGTAATTAGGGTATTGCTACAGTTTTCAGCCTGTCAGCTTCTATTGCAACTGAAATGAAATGTGCTACAGATTAAAAGATGGCCACTTGAGAAAACTGCTGTTTCTAAGGCATTTGAAAATTTCCTGCAGGAGTCAGAATGTTAGAAAATTCTCAGGTGTCCTTGTTATCGCTTGCCTTGACAAATGTTTCCTACATTTTTTAAAGTGGCAGTATGTAGCTGCTGGCTTACGTGTTTCATAATTTAGACCTCCTTTTGCTTCATTCAAATAACTCTTTTGCACATTATATCCTGTATAGGTGAGTTAATAGCATATAGTGGTGGAAACAATGCGGGTTTTAGAGTCAGAAGGGGAACTTCGAAGATTTATCTACCAGACATTGTATTTCTCTGGTTTTCACTTTGTAAAAGGATTATAAAATGTTTCCTCTCCCAACCCATAGAGTTAGATCAAATAAAATTTGATGATTGCTTTGTGAATTATAAATTGCTTAATGGATTATTGATTTTAAAAAGTAAACGGGGGAAATGGGAGAAATCTGTAATACTATAAACAATAAAAAATATGTTTAAGAAAATTAAATAGGATATACCTAACACTGTAAATAGAAGGTAACAAAGCTAACATTTACTAAGATCTTACCATGTGCTAGGCAATGTAAAGTGCTTTTTTTAACATGTTATTTTATTTCATTCTTATAGTTTTATGATGTAGGTAATATTATCTTCATTTTAAAGAAGTAGGAATTTAGGCCGAGAGAGGTTAAGTAGCTTGAGTTCTATAGTTAGTAAATGGTAGAGCTAGGATTCCAACCCAGGCGGTTTGATTTTAGAACCTTTGCTCTTGACCAAACACCTAGAATACTGGTGAAAACAGTTATTTTGCCCATTTCAAAGTTGTTCTCTTCACTAACGGAAACTTTTTTTCTTGTTATTCTTTTTCTTTTGTCCTTTAGCCAACTAAATGTTTTAAAAATACTTTCATTTAATTTCATTAAATCTTTTACTATTCCTCTGGATAAAAATATAGCAAATATTGGCACAAACTGGTCATTTTGTAATTTCTATTTTTCCCTTAGTAATTTTTTTTAATATAGTGAGACTTTGGAAAATATATAATTTTGTGTAGGGAAAAAGAATCTGCAAATACTAATAATGTTTTTATTTCTTATGACAGAATTTTCATTAGGCATAGAAAGTCAAAACTTTATTAACACTATGTTACTGTCATTTAAAATTTTATTGATTTCAGAGAGGAAGGGAGCGGGAGAGAGAGAGAGAGAATATCCTTTATTGGGTTTTGAGGCTGCAACCCAGGCATGTGCCCTGACCTGGAATCAGGAATCGAACTGTGACCTCCTGGTTCAACCCCTGAGCAAAACCATTATTGTCATTTTGGTATAAACTTGTTAAAGTTTTTTTTTTTTCTATTTAAGGAAATCTACCATTGTCGAAGACAAATAAAGTACAGCAGAGACAAGATGTGGTATTTGGCAAAATTGGTAAGCTAAAATAACTATTACCGTGTAATATTTAGTTAAAGAAGCTAGGCTATGATTTCCCCTCAGGATTTGAAAAATCAAAAAAATTTGCCTCTAAAAAGTGAGGATTATAATTGCATTTTCAGACAGTTGATAGGTAATTAAAAAATGATTGCTCAGAGATGAGTGATTTTGCTTAATTTTTACCTTTCTTCTGAGAAACGGTGTCACATTGGATACATAGATATTTAGAAAAAGGCATCAGGAATCTGGCTATAACCAGAGAATCCAGAAAGCAAGTTTATTCACCTGTAAGAGTTGATTCAACCTGTTTCAAAACTGTTGCTTTCTATGTTTTTTCTCTGGAAAATGAAATGTAGGTATGAGAGGCGACAAAAGCAGCAAATAGACATGTAATGCATTTGTCCTGTAGGAGAAAGAGAGGCCTTTATTGCCTGGTGTGGTCCTAGCCCACCCGTGATCTCTCTGTCATGTGTGCTCTCTTTTAATATTATTGAAACTATTAATCTAGGTTTTATGGTTAACACGTTTAAGCTTGATTTTGACAGTGGCATTCCTTCTCAAACTTTTCTTTTGCCTGCATTTAGTTAGCTATCTATACATATCTATATACATAAAAGGCTAAGTGACTGACTGTCCATCGTCCGACCGACCGACCAACCGGCCGGCCAGTTGGTACATATGACGCACGCTGGCAATTTAAAAATAAACATTGACTCCAGCATGCGTGGTATTTGTCTCTGTCTGACACTGGCCTCCCACTTAAATTAACTCAAAGACAGTTTCCTGTGATGCAAGCATTTGCGATGACTATTGATAAATCACAAGGAAAATTCTAGACAGAGTAGGAATATTCCTATCTGAATCCGTTTTCGGACATGGTTTATATGTTGCTTTCTCTTCAGTTCCAAGAGCTTGTGACATTAAAGTTGTAAATACTTCATCGCAAGGGAAATTAGTCAAACACTCTGAAAGTGTTTTTACTCTTAATGTGGTATACAGGGAGATATTAGAATAAGTTTAATCAATTTATCAGTCATTGTTTTTATCAATGTTTTTGTTGTTTTTATGTCATGTTTTTGTTGTTTTTATATCGTGTTTGTTGTTTTTATATCATGTCTTTGTTGTTATATCATGTTATTGTTTATTTATTAATCAATATATTTCATATACATTTTACTAATTTTCTTTCATCTCTGACACTTCTATTATAGAGAAAGGGCGAATAGTGATATGAAAATATTTCTTCTAATTTCCTTTCAATGTGCACAAATCAATGCATTGGGCCACTAGTTTTATTTAAAAAATTGTCCCCAGTTTTATTGAGATATAATCAGCGTATAACTACTTAGCTATTTTTATAAGTTATTTAGATTATGTAAGACTTGAAGGACTTGTATGCATGCATATAAGCATAACCAATGGACACAGACAGTAGGGGGATGAGGACCTGTGCTGGGGAGCGGGAGCGTGTGGGGAGAGGTCAATGGGGGAAAAAGGAGACATATGTAATACTTTCAACAATAAAGAATTAAAAAAAAAAGACTTTTGGCTTTTCATTGAAAAGAGAACATTGGTTTTGTAAGTTAATTTTCTCTTGTCTCTCACCCCTTAATTCTAGATTCGAGGAATGTCCATTGACCAGGCTTTGGCTCAATTGGAATTCAGTGACAAAAAAGGAGCCCAAATAATTAAAGAGGTAAACTAAGATTTGAGGTGAGGGGTGCATAGCTGTCTCGCAAGTGTTAGTAAGCTCAGCCTAAATTCTGAATTCCCTGGTGTTAATGCCTAGTGTATATAATACAGATTTAGGATGCTCAGTTTCATTAATGCCCTTATACCTTCGGAATGTCATGTGCTTTAAGCATTTTTTTCTTGTGATACTTTTATTACACCAGACATTTATATTCGAAGTGATAGTGATAGATGTTATTTTTAATGATTTGGGGCTTGATATATTTTTTAGAATATTTTTTTTGGTCAATTCCACAACTGAGAGTTTATTATTTTCTAACTAATTGAGTGGAAAGAACATTGGACTGGGATTATCACTATTGTGATAATCTGTCTGGTCCCATTTTTCTTGTTTGTAAAATAGGTGGGATTGGATTAGATGATCTTTAAAGACCTGGCTCTAAGTGTAGCTGATTTACTATGTATAAATGGACTGATGGTAAATTCACTGACTCGTGTTTCAAAAAGCTGGTTTGAGGATATCCAGGGATATCAGCATTATTTTCTATACTTCAGTTAAGTCTCTCACCTAAAGTCAGATCTTATCTTTTCAGTTTAGTAGGTGAATAGTTAACGATTGATGGACTCAGACTTCTCAGAGGTTCCATATAATCCAATGCCTATATTTAATCCAATTCAGAATGCAATTACTGAATGTCTGTTGTGTACCAGCTTTGTACTATATTCTTTATCTAAAGGAGTGAAAGATCTGATTTCTGTTATTCCTGACAATTTTCCTGTTTCTAAAAATGTGGTCTGGAGGAAGTTAATTCAAAATATGTATGGAGTTTAAATGTAGTAATTCTTAAAGGAAAATTTCAAGTATGTTTTTTTCTACTTGTCTGATATTGTTAATGGTTACTGTGGATATGCAGTTTAAGTATTTTCAATAAGATTTAGTTCTTGAGCTTCTTGAACTTTTTGGCAAGTCTCAGACTCAAAGACATGCTATTCTTTACGAAGGGTACTGCTGCAAGGGCTGCTGTCTGCTCCTTCACAGCTCACACATTCCAGTTAAAACCTGGCCTGATGGACTGTATTCCTTGCATTTGCAATTCTTGTCTGAGAAAGGAGAGCTCACTCACTGTACCCCTTCTCCTTGGTACTGTTATCAGTGGATATTCTCTTTTTAAAAATTGACTGTAAACTGGAGGCATGTGACTAGCAGTCATAGAGAGAACAACAAGAAATGACAAATTTAATTTCATTTTAGTTCAGGGTCATATGACTGCCTTTCTTTTTCTTGTTTAAGATTCTTTTAGAAGCACAAGAAATGGCAGTGCGAGACCACAATGTGGAATTCAGATCCAATTTATACATAGGTAAGATCTTTAACATTTTTAGTGTTGGAAATCTCTTCTGATAGTGATGTCAGGTTCTTTATCTAACAATAGTCTTTGATATCTCATTACTTAGGGCTGGGTTTGCCAGTGAAAATTGCTGGTAATAGCTCTTCAGTCTTCAGTGTGCTTATGTTAACCTGTTGTAAATGGTAATAACCTTACTGCTCTATTGTTACCTGTTCTGTAATGAGACTGAGATTATGAAACCTATTGCCAATAATTATTGAGTAATGGATATCAAGGTAGTACATAGAGTGGTCCTTTAATCATAATAAAACTAAGAAAGAACATAACTGATTTTGTTTCAAATGAGTCATTTGTCAACCCAAAGGATCATAGGTGGACTTAAAAAAAGGTCTTTATTCATAATGTGCCAAGCCAGGTGCCTAACCCATAAAGGTGTCCTGTAGATTAACCTTCCAGTGACCAGAGTGGAAGGTCTGTTGAGTTGTAGAAGCCAAGGGCCTTGGAAGACTCGGATGACCCAGGAGTGTTAGTTTCCCTTTGGTGTTACATCCTGAAGCATTATCTTTGGTTTTGCATACTTTTTCCACATCAAATTAAACTCATGTAAGTTAAATGCTTTGGGAAGCATTTTACAAAGTGTGAGGGATTTTTTTGTAGTGTACCTTCACACAGCTCTTTTTCCAGAAAGAGATCAATGATTATTACAAAGTTCTCTTGCCTCCTCCCAACACCACAGTAAAGTGGAGCAGTAGCTGGAGTTAATGTTTTTCTCTCACTTCAGCAGCAGTTACTCCTAACTTCAGCAGTTTTGTAATCAAACAAAGATGCTGATGTCTAAGCAAAATTTTCTCCATCTGCTAAACCTACATATAGGGAGGATTCTTTTATCTAAAGACTAGAGACCCAATGCACGAAATTCATGCAACAGTGGGCCTTCCTTCCCCCGGCTGCGGGCACCGGCTTCCCTCTGGCACCTGGGACCCGGGCTTCCCTCACAGCCCTGGTTTCGTCCGGATGGTTGTCCAGAAGGACGTCCAGTCTAATTAGCATATTACACTTTTATTATTATAGATATTTTAAATTCACGATATGTGGAACTGCTACTCTTCAAATAGAGGGAAAAGGGCTGAATTATTATGGGGGAAATTTGTTGTACCTTAGAATTTTTCAGCAATTAGAGTAGAAAAAAAATCATCTGAATTCCTCTTTGTCACATAACCTTTGTCCTAGTGGAGATACTTATTCTGGTAAGTGAGAATCTCAGTTGAAATCTCACTTCAGCTCATCTGGAATTGATGCTGCAACCACACCTACTTCTAAAATTCAAATGAGTTAAGATTCTCAATGGAAATATCTTATTTTAAAGCTGAAATTTTAAAATATATTCTGATAACATGCATGGATGCAGAAGGAAATCAATCTGGTAAGTCAGAAGATACAGGGCTGCAGTAGTTAATCATAAGCAGGAGTAGCATGAATAAATAATACTGGGAGGGCCGAGAATTATTGGAAGAGGTGAAATGGATGAAGAGTAAGACCATTTGCTTAAAACCTCCTGGTGACCTTTCCTGTGCTATGCTGAATATAAAATCACATTTAATTAATGTTATTCAATTTCATAGGAATGTGTGCGCTTCTTAGCTGATAGACAACACTGTGTAATGGAATTAAGATACAAATGAAATAGAATTTGTCTTTAAATCCATTTTAATAATTATAGTAGAGATAGGGTGAGGAGCTTAATCCTGTCCCCCCAAATGAATGAGCAAAGTTCATTGTTGCCATTGAGCAAAAATAAACATAATCTGTCTTACATGAATGGGCCTTTAATTCATTGGTCTCATTATGCACATTTCTGTTGAAAAACCTCTGCCGTACCTGCACCCTCTTTTCATCTAATTCTGTGTAAAAAACTTTTAATTAGGGCTGGTAGTTTGGATTTGTTTTATAATTTTCTTTTCTTAATTTTTGTTAATCTTTACCCGAGGATGTTTTTCCCATTGATTTTTAGAGAGAATGGAAGGGAGGAAGGTAAGGAGAGAGAGAGAGAGAGAGAGAGAGAGAGAGAGAGAGAGAGAGAAACATCCATCGATATGAGAGAGACACATTGATTGGTTGGCTCCTGCACGTGTTGTGTGTGACCAGGGCCAGGGATTGAACCTGCAACCCAGGTATGTGCCCTTGATTGGGAATCGAACTCGAGACTCTTCAGTGCACAGGCCAGTGCTCTAACCACTCCAGGAACATTGGCCAGGGCAGGATTTGTCTTACGATTTTAAAAACTCATTTGTTAAGTATTTTATTGCCTAATCCCATTAGGAATGAAAAAGAGATGAGTGGAAAATGAACTATCTTCCCATGACATATCAGGCACTTTATCCTCGTATTTGCCAAATCTCCCCGATAAGAATCACCTGAGGTTCTTAGTAGAAATACAGATTTTTAGGCCTCACCACAGACTCACTGGATCTAAACCATAGGGGAGAGGCCTGGGTAAGTACCCTAGTGATTCTTACTGATAAAATGTGGGAAACTGATTTATTTTATTGTATTTTTTGAAAAGGCTTAGACATTTTATTCCATAGACTTCTTTTAAGATTTGAAAGACTACTTGTTGGCTACCATTTCATGTCAGCAGTCACCTAGAATAGGTACGGATAGGTATTTAAAGGAAGTGCTTTTGGGTAGCATATGTTCTCATTATACAGTAATTCCTTCAGATGCCTGACATCCGTCTAAAGCTAATACCCGGTGTTGCATGACCACAGACTTTGAAAGTTCATTTCCCCTTCAAACTTATAATGATGACTAATGACACTGTGAATAGCCTTAACAAGTGGACATGGACTAATAAAATGTCACTGCTTAATGAATCATGGCATCTAAAGTGATTCACTGGAGAAAGTGATCGACTGACTTTGTAAGTCAGTCTTCTGGGCTAAGAGTGATGAAGTGGGGAAGGGAGAGTTTCTAATGTTAAAATGTCAAGGTTCTCAATTACCTAAATGCTAGTGATTGGAAATATTGACATTATTTTAACTACATGGTACCTATTGGACATTACCTTTAGAAGGTTGTCCCTATTTTTGAGATGTCTTAATGTTTTCTCTTTCATTCAAAAAGTATCCGAGTACCTTCCATGTTCACTCTACACACACCGGTGATGGGATGTCTTAGGAGCAGTTTCAAACCTTTAGCGCCTGTCCTTTTGTTCTTATGCAGTAGTAACCCTTTGGAAGGATACGTGGATTGTTCTGAACTGGAACAAAACTGTGTACACTGTTAGTATTATATGTTCTTGGAAAACTTTGAATCTTATTTTATAATTTGAGCAAACTTATCAGAGGTGTCTGTATTGGAAATATTATATTAGTTAGCAGAGGATGTATTATAAAATCATTTCTATTTCTTGTGCAGCATGAATTTCTGGGGCATTACAAAAGGAGTAGAAGTTTGGTTGAAGAAGTGACTTTACAGGGGAAATGTGAACACTTACACAAGATAGCATATGGTTTGGGACCAAAAGGAGTAATACAGATAAATGTATTGGAGTAGAGAAGAGGAGGTCAGTATGGGTTAGAATAGTCATAGAGATTTTCTAGAAAAATTAGATTTTGAAGATAGGCTTTTGAAAGAGTGTTCATGAGAAAAGATTGTCAAGCTGAGGTAATCGCATAAGCAAAGGCACCTAGGTTGTCAAGTGCATACTTTGATATAGTCCCTGTATCGAGAAAGTTATGTCACAGTAAGAATATGCAAATGGAAAGTACTGAAGTGGGTGAATTTTATATGTAGTCTATAGATTTTGCCTTCTTAAAAGGCTTATTAAATTAACTAAAAAAAGTAATTAAGTAAATTCAGAAAATAGTAGGAGGTGGTTACTACTCTGATTTACTATGGGTAAACAGATTTCTTTTTATGGACTATTGAAAAGATTTCTTCAAATTTTACAAGGTCAAACTTTGCCATGCAGAGTGGGGAATGGGAGTTGAGGGGCAGCTGCAATGCAGGAGTTCTTAAAACTGGCTGGAAATCAGAATGGGGCCTGTGGGAGTGGTGGTGTTTGCTCAGGATGTGATTTCCAAGCCCACCTCAAATGTACTAAATTAGAATCTCCAGGGGTGGGGTGTTAGCATTAGCATTTAAAATATAGTCCGTAGGTTAGTTTGATCTAGCTAGCCTAAGAACCAGCATTTGGGAACTGTTGGTTCCAGGGGCTTTCATCACAATTAGAATAAAATAAAAACTCCTTACCTCAATCTACAGGGCTGTATGTAATGTTGCCTTCATCTCTGATCTCTTTCCCTTGTTTGTACCACTTGTCACCTTACTTACTGTGCTCCAACAGGCTGGTCTCTCTGTTCCTAAAACAGGCCAAACGCAGTGCCACGATTGGACCTTTGCACTTGCTGTTCCCTCTGTCTGGAACACTTCACCCATAGACATTTGCCTGGATGATTCATTCTGATCTTAGATCAAATGTCTCTTCCTCAAGGGTGCCCCTTGACACCCCCTTATCTAAAGTTGCCCCCCAACACCCCATTAGTTTTATTTTGCTCATAGCACCTGTCACTAACGGAAGTGAGCATGTTTACTTTCTGTCTCCTCTGTAGTGTACACTGCATGGAGGCAGGGTCCTTGCTAGTCTCATCCACTCTGTTTCTCCAACACCTAGAAGAGAGCCTGGTCCTTAGTGAGTACTCAGGAGATACTTGCTTTGAGACAAGCCTGCTCTAGCCAGCCAGAAAGCTCATGTAGTCTTAGAATCCAGTCAAGGAAAGGACAGCAATTGCTCAACTGATCAAGCTCGAGTCTCGTGAGCACAGTCATTTCCTGTAATTCTCTTTTTTCTTCCCTGTCTAGCTGAGTCCACCTCAGGCCGAGGCCAGTACCTGAAACGCATTCGATACCATGGCAGAGGTCGCTTTGGGATCATGGAGAAGGTTTATTGCCATTATTTTGTGAAGCTGGTAGAAGGCCCTCCACCTTTACCTGAACCACCAAAGACAGCAGTCACCCACGCCAAAGAATACATTCAGCAGCTTCGAAACCGGACCATCATTCACACTCTATGATGGCGGAATTCAGACTCCACAGTGTATATATATATAGTTTGCCATTTATTTCCTAAAAACAAACAGTAATTAAAGACAGATGCTTTTTATGACTTGTCATTGAATTATTGAAATACGAAGTACAACTGCTGGTTTTGTCTGTGTATGAGATTGCCCGTCTCTCTGAGCCTCTGGATATATTTTATGCATTTGCAACTTGGAAGGGAAAATCTGCCTTAGACATAGTAACAGACTGGAATTCACTAGGCTTTTTGAAGGGAATGTTAACTTTCCAACTAGTGTCCTACACATGGAAATTTGATACTGAACATGAGTAGATTACAGGATAAGAAAGCTTGTCCTTATTTCTCTCATTTTCCCTTGGGAATTGAGGGAGTGTGGAGCTGAGCATACCTGCATGTTGTTTTATTGCAGTATTTTAGGGCATTCTGTGGTTCTGTTTTTCCTTTCACTGTTGGTATAGGCCAGTGGTCGGCAAACTCATTAGTCAACAGAGCCAAATCTCAACAGTACAACAATTGAAATTTCTTTTGAGAGCCAAATTTTTTAAACTTAAACTGTATAGGTAGGTACATTGTTATTAACTTAATTAGGGTACTCCTAAGGCTTAGGAAGAGCCACACTCAAGGGGCCAAAGAGCCGCATGTGGCTCGAGAGCCACAGTTTGCCGACCACGGGTATAGGCCAATGGATGAGGGATTATATTTTCCTTTACTGTTTTAGTAGTAACTTGAAATTACAGGAGTTTATTACATATATTTAATATAAAACTTCAAAGACCCTTAACTCAGAAAGTTTTCTCCTAGGTATTAATACTGTTTTCATGTTCCATTCTGACAATGCTTTCTAGAGGTTGGATATCTTATTTAGGATTGATTCATTTTTTCAGAGTAAATTCAATTACTGAGAGGAATTGAAGCAATCTCAGCATTGCATTCTAAGCGGGGCAGTAGGTGGTGCTCACTTACCTTTTGTTAGCAGAACATTGTTAGTATTAAATTAGTGCTCCGCACTTCCTGGCTGTCAGTGATATACCTGTTTCATTGACAGGAAGCTGCTCTGTCCACAGCCCTAGTTCAGTGTTTCTCAGACTTTCGAATGCAGAGGAAGTCTGGGTGCTTGCTCGCTAATGTAGAGTCTCAGTTTTGTTCCAGTGATTCTGATTCACTTGATCTTGTTAACTTTTTAAAATTAAAAACAATTTTTTTATTGTCAGTGTCCTCCAGCCGGAGACCACCATGAACACAACTGCAGCTGAACAGATTCCGTTTGTTGTGTCGAGTGGAGAACACACACCGTGGGGAGCCATGCTGTCTCAACAAGAAGGTGTTAGAACTGCTGGGTTGGATGATTTGTGGACAGTCCAACGAAACAAGGGGCTGCTCTAGGTTGGGTGCTGCTGGAAAGTGTGTGTGGCAGTGAGAATTCTGTGGTGATCTCAATAAATTTTATATATTGGGAGGGCAAGCTAGGGTGAGAAAAAAGGCATAATTGGTAAAGAATTACTAGTCACTCGTTTTAACCAAGAGGGGGATGTTTGGTATTTGTGGGTGGCACAGTGACCCTATTTTTGTCTGTGCTTAGACAAAGTTATGGACGGTATGGACTCGCTTTACCTCATTTACTCACGGCCTCAGAGTGGCCTTGTCCGAGTTGGCGTTCTGTGAGACGTGTGTGTCCAGCATGGAGGACTGCGTGGCCTAGTTGCGAGTGCTTTTTTTCTTTCTCACACTAAAAGGGGGTTGGAGTATCTGTTGAGTAAGAGAATTTATTGTACCTGCCTCAGGTATCATCATCCTTAACGGTAAAGCTCTGGTGTTTCCCACCAAAGTCAGGTAAGGTCCGGTGTGCCCACTACCCATGGCCATTTAATATTTCCTGAAAGTTTAGTCAACACAGCAAGTCAAAATGAAATAAGAGAAAAATCTTTGGCAAGGAGGAGACAAAGTATTACTTGTATATACTTGTCTACCGAGGAACTCAAGAAAATAAACTGAAAAATTATTAGAAGTTAGGAGAGTTCAATAAAGCAGTTGGGTACAAAATCACTATATAAAAATCAATGCTTATCCTTAAGACAACAAATATCAGCAAATAAAAATTTTTAAAAAGGCATTAAAATAAAGAAAATATAAAAAATATCTAGGAATAAACTTGACATAAGAAATGTATATAGGACCCATATAAATAAAACTAAAACTTTACTGGGGAAATTGAAGATTTAAATAAGTGGTAGCGCATACCACATTATTGGATGGCACAACTCAATAATTCAGCCGGTTCAATTCTAATAAAAATGTCGAAAGTTTTTTTTTTTTTTAACTAGACAATATAATTCTAAGGTCACCTGGGAAGCTTAATAAAAGGCTGAAGAATTTTTGGGAGGTTGAGGGGTGATTTACACTGCTAGAAAGAGAGATTTATCAGAGCAGCATGATTCCTGTGGAAGAATAAAAATAGCTTCATACAGGTTCAGGTGTACATTTGCTATGGGATAAAGGTGGAATTTAAATGCTCATATGCTTCTTAGGATATGGAAAGCTGCTCAGCACATCCTTCCGGCCCTAACATGAGAAAATGATAAACTGCAAAATCATTACTTGTGTTCAGCCCATGAGAAAGGTGAGTTTGTGAGGCAACCAAAGAGAGGCCCCTCGGAGGAGAGGTGAGCTACACAGACTATCTCCTCTGGCCGAGCACAGGAGCGGAGGCACCACCGCTGTCCACAGGGGTGAGAAGAGATGGCTACACTGTAACCGACTAAAAACCCACACGTGGGGTCTGGAATAGCTGAGATAGTTCAGGAGATCGAACTCAGCTGCAAACTCCTCCCCAGACTCCCCCCAGGTGCCCACAAGAACTCTTGGGGTCAGGCAGGAGACTGGTTCTCCAGCTCTCTTCTGAGGCACAGGCCAGGGGGGACAATGGTTCTGAGCACAAATGCCATGGAATTCTCTGGATTCTTAGAAAATCAGTGGATGAAAATATCAGTGGAGAGCAGCTATTTAGAATGACACTCAGTGATGGTAGTGTGAGTGACGTCAGGATGTCTACACGAGATAAGGTTCATGACATGGGCCAGCCTTGGTGAGCAGGTTCTAATCTGAGCAAAACTTCTCTGACCCAGCCCTGCTCATCACAGAAGCTATGGGTCCAAAGAGAGCTCGGCACAAGGCAGGGCACAGATGGAGAGCGCAGTGGGAAGCTTTGGTTAAGTCACAGGAGCGTGGGAAGCCCCGGTAGCCCTTCCCAGTGATGAGAGTGGAGGTGAGAGAGCGGCCCCTCTGGAGTTTGTGCTGAAGCGGAGCTTGACTTGAGTATGCAGCTAGTTATTTATATCCAGTTCCCTGTTCTGAGAAGGTGTTGGTGCAACGGGAGTGTTAAATGTGGCATTTCCTTTAATGATTGGTTTTCCCTTAAGCCAATGGTGTTAATTATTTGTGTTAATGGAGAGGAGAAAGCCCATTAATGAGTGAAATATACAGACATCTATGGGCCTAAAACCATATAGCTCAGTGTTTACTCCTCTCCCATCTCTGCCACCTTCTCTAATATTTTCTCCCACGGTTTACAACCCTCCAGTGACCTTCCACAGGCTTCAGGACAAAGTTCTAGCTAGGGACCCCAGAGAATTTGACCGGCTTATTTCACTCTGCTTACTGTCTCCAAGGTTCAGCCATGCTGTAACAGGTGTCAGAACTCCCTTTCTAAGGCGGAATAATATTTCATTGTAGGCACGTACCACATTTTATCTCCTCCTTCGTCCATCGACGGACATGGCGGTTGCTTCCTTCTGGTGGCTGTTGTGAATAATAGTTACGAACTTGGGAGTACAAATACCTGTTCCAGTCCCTGCTCTCACTTCTTTTGGGTATAGACGCAGAAGTGGAATTGCTGGATCACATGGTAATGCTACGTGAAGTCTTTTGAAGGACCACCAAACTGTTTGCCCCAGTGGCTGCACCATTTTATGTTCCCATCCACAGTGCGCAAGTGTCCCAATTTTTCCACACCCTTATCAACACTTTTTGTTTATTTGTTTTATAATCGCCAGCCTAATGGGTGTGAAGTGGTATCTCGTTGTGGCAAAACTAGTTTTTAGATGAGAGATATTCACATGGCACTGCCAGGTAAATGCTCGGCTACATCAGGCAGGATTTCCAAAGAGGTCTTTCTAGCCCACAGGCCAGGGTCAATCCCACAGCGGGTCCTAGTGAATGCCTGGCCCTGCGGACCTCCTGTGCTCGTTAAGGTGTCCAGGCCCCCCCCACCCCACCCGACCCGCACCCCCGCAGGCCTACTATTTGAGGATGTGAGCGGCTGGGCTTTTGAATTCACTTTTGGTGAACAAATAGCATCTTGTACCTGGTTCTCTCTAATCCGTATTGCAGCTCCAGTCGAAATTAACCAAGAATAACTAAATCTGAGCCTCAAATAGAAGTGGTGGAAAACCTCCAGAAGTGGGAATTTATTGTCAGGGTTTTGGAAGGTTATCCAGCTGAAATCCAATAGATTCGATGATCTTTTAGAGTGAACGGGAGGCATTTTTGTTTGTTTTCCCTTTTAACGAAGAAAATGCAGCTTTAAAGTGTTTTTCAATTTCTTTCTCAGCTCCCTTTCATTCTCTGATTTCTTTACTCTTAATGGGATAACATAAACCAGTTTTCTGTCATCTCTTATTCATCAAAGCTGTCGATTTAGCCTGAACAGAAAGAAGGCAAGGATGTTATTAAAATAAAACAACTTCCAATTGAGCTGCTAATGCTGAAATGCATCCACATTTCTCCTATTGATTATCTCCCACCGACAAAGGCAGACACAAGCTTGCATCTCACGCTGCCCGTGGAAATGAAAGATTTAATTAGATGAAAACCAAAGGAGCTGGAAGATGAACTGCACGCGGCCATCCGATGATTGTTATTCATAATTGGCTGTTTGCTACGCCCTGCTTCTTGAGCCTTTTTTACTTAAAAAAGTTCCCTGCAGTGCACGAAGATGAGCACAGTCATTCGTAAGCCCCCCACCCACCCTCATTCCCCGTGCATTTCACAAGCTCAAGGTTCTGGGCTAGACTGAGCCCTATCGGGCCATAAATCAGGTGTAATAGAACGTCTGAAATTGAGAATTAGCAAGAACAGGAAGGCAGCAAATGCTGAAGGTGGGAAAAGAGGTGCTTGCTGATGGGGAGGATGGAAGAAGAGGTCCATAAGCTCGGAGTGGAATTGTTTAGAACTCACCAGCTCTGAAGTGTGTGCATGTAAAGTTTAATGTCTGGTAATAAATACACTGATGCTTAGTGATGGGAGTGTATTAAAAAGTTGGTATTGCCCAGCCAGTGGTGCTCAGTGGTCGAGCATTGACTTATGAACCAGGAGGTCATGGTTCGATTCCTAGTCAGGGCACATGCCCGGGGTTTGGGCTCAATCCCCAGTAGGCAACCAATCAATGATTCTCTCTCATCATTGATGTTTTTCTCTCTCCCCCTCTCCCTTTCTCTCTCTGAAATCAATGAAACATTTTTTAATATGTTGATACTTTCTTTTTTAAAGTTGGTATTCACTTGGCCAGGAATGTTGCAAGCACCTGTCAGGTGACCTTCTTTTTAAGACACGGTGGACAAAGGGAAGATGGACAGAAATCACTGCCTTCGGCAGCACGTGGCAGTTAGCCTAGAAGGTATTTCTTTTTGGAAGCCTGAGTAGGTGTTACCATTTGAAGATTTTATTTTCTCATTTGCACAGTGGGATATTAATTGTACCCATTTCATTGATTTGTTAGGTGGATTAAATGAGATAATGTAGACAAAGCTTTTAGCACAGTGACTGGGCATACGGTCTGCCCTAAATGAATATGAGCTGTTAGCAATAATAATTCACCTTCCACATCTGCAGGGCACTGAAGGGAAGACATCGTGTCTTCTATTGTATTTCCTAGTATCTAGCTCAGTGCCTAGCACCCTGCTCTCAATAAAACTTTTAGTCTGAATTAGAAGAAGTGTCAATATCTCAGTCGTGAGGTTCTTACAGATTTAGAGGGGAGTTGACAGTCATTCAATCCATGTGTATTTAACATCTTAAATTGCTTTAAAAATAATATTTTGTTTTTCCGATTACAAAAGAAGTAACACCTACTCCTTGGCTGAGGCGGTGACAAGAGTGGGTCAGAGGGCAGGTGCTGGAGCCACACTGCCTGGGTGCACGCTCCTGCTCCCCCAGCCCCGGCATGATCCTACTCTGTGAGGATTAGATGAGTGAAGACACCTACAACACTTGCAACAGGGCCTCACACATAATATGTGCTCAATAATACTGCCTAGTACTAATAAAATACAGGAAGAAACAACTAGAAGGCCACTCATTCTATCACCCCGGGATAACCGCTAAGAAATACTTCTTGAAAGTGTGCTTAGTGATTCACACAGCGGCAGGCATTGTGGGCATCCTATATAATAAAGAGGTAATATGCAAATTAACCCTCATGCTGTCACAAGATGGCTGCCTATGACCAGGTCGGCAGGGGTGCTGGTGAGGGATGACCAGACGACAACAAGCAGGCTTCGTGGGGCGACCAGGCTGGCAGGGGGGCCGTGAGGGGTGACCAGGCCGGCAGGGGGGGCAGTTGGGGGCGATTAGGTT
>NW_005362269.1:4739471-4752920 GCF_000412655.1 Myotis brandtii
CAGGCCAGCGGGGGGGGGGCAGTTAGGAGTGACCAGGCCGGCAGGGAGAGGGCAGTTGGGGGGGACCTGGCTGACAGTGGGGGGCAGTTAGGGGCGACCAGGCAGGCAGGCAGGCAGGTGAGTGATTAGGAGCCAGTGGTCCAGGATTGTAAGAGGGATGTCCGACTGCTGGTTTAGGCCCAATCCCCCGAGGGGTCCCGGATTGGAGAGGGTGCAGGCTGGGCTGAGGGGACCCCCACCCCCGTGCATGAATTTCATGCACCAGGCCTCTAGTCTACAATAATAGCCCATTTATGGAACTCTTGTTGCCATCAGGCACTGCACCTAGTGCTTGGCACATACTGTCTCATTTAATTCACATGACAATCTTACGAGGTGGGCGGTATTATTATCCCCTTTTTGAGATGAGAAAACAAGACCAGTGATGATAGCTAACTTCCCAAGGTCGTACAAGTGGACAGGGATGAGCTAAGTTTCCAACACAGGTCTCTAGTTCCAAGTTAACCTTTATGCTGCCCTACCTCAGGAAGCCCGATATTGAATCAACACCGGGCAGCCCATACGAAAGAGGCAGGCAGGATCTAAGTGAGGCAGGAGAGCAGGTGGAGGACAAGAATAGGGGGACTATAATTTGCTCTGTGCTGTGACTAGGACTCTTCTAACCAAGCCTCCGACTCTTTCTCAACCCAGTGGTTTGGACATTAGCACCAAGCTAGCACATGTGACAAAACCCTTCTGCACCCCTACCACAATGCTACCATTAAACAGGGACTTGGGCCCCCCCATGTGTGTTTCCAAGGCTTTATTGCGCTCCGACTTGCTGGGGCCTGATTCTTTTTTTGTTTTGTTTTTTCCCCATATATTTTATTGATTTTTTACAGAGAGGAAGGGAGAGGGATAGAGAGTTAGAAACATCAATGAGAGGGAAACATCGATCAGCTGCCTCCTGCACACCTCCTACTGGGGATGTGCCTGCAACCAAGGTACATGCCCTTGACTGGAATCGAACCCGGGACCCTTCAGTCTGCAGGCCGACGCTCTATCCACTGAGCCAAACTGGTTAGGGTGGGGCCTGATTCTTGATGTCATATTGCATTGAGTTTATGCTGCACCAGAATCTCAGGCTAGACACTTCCTTTACCATCTGGCCCTCTGTGGTCACCGCTTCTGTTTAAAAATACTGCGGTGTGTTCCTGTTTCTCAGGTGTCATTTGGAGTCAATTTGAATAGATAAACACTGTCAATAAAAATATCTTGTAGACACTGCTAGGACTTATCTGTGTAGAAACGAAGAGATAAAGGACACATCAATGTTTAATTTTTCTTTGCGTGTCAATCTAACCACTGAACACCCTTGGTCCCCAAGCAAATTAATTGTCACAAAAGGAGTCAATGACACGTATCTGTACTGAGCTGTCTGTCGGAGCAGCCGCCCCTCGGCGTGGTACCGTGGAAGAGGCGGGTCTCTGCAGGCGCAGCTGAGCTGGATGGAGCGATTAGAAGACTCCTCAGGAAACTCCGGGCGCTGGTCTAGCCTGAGGTTGGTTCTCGGCGTGTTTGGAGCGAAGGCTCCCTGTCCCTTGCGGAGGAGGAGGAGGCCCGGAGCTGGTCTCAGAAGTCCCCACGTGGAGGCCAGCTTCTCCAGTGAGTCACAGCCGCTCTGAGCGTTACTTGGTTCATATGCAAAGTAGAGCTGTGGCTAGGATATACGTAAAAATTAGCCACACATTTTCTGTGGATAGAATTTTACTTTTTAATTGTGCCTGCTGCGTAGTGGATGCAAGAGTGGAGGGAGGGAGTTAGGTAGCTAGGCAGGGGGTTGGACTTGGAGAGGGCCAGGAGTGGAGGGAGGGAGACTGGTTGGGATTCAGAGTGTAAATGAAGTAGGTCTGACTATCACCCTCACCTACAGGTGAGCGAGGCTTGTGGAGGCAGGACTGCAAGTTTGGCCTGCATGACCCTGGTGCTCTGCTCAAGGGCGAGGGGCTGGTGGGCCAGGGGCAGATGGGCCAGGGGCAGGTGGGCCAGGGGCAGGTCTTGACCTTTGGGACTGCAGAGGTTCAGCCCCTGATTCTGACTCTGCAGCAGGGCAGGAGGGAGGAGAGCCCAGGATGAAGAGGCCACCTTCTCCCCTCCCTCCTGCATTCCTCCCCAGCACTGATTCTGCCCGGGACTCCGCACCTTAGATGATCTTACCTGTTCCTGGTTTTATTTGAGTAAAATCTTGTCTCCTCCATACAAAAAATATTAAAAAAAAGAGTACGTGCTCTTGTAAGTTGGCAGCTGTGACACCAATAGCGACGTAAACTCTAGAAAGAGGGGGTGACCTTTATTCTGTGTGATCCTTGGGCTCTGGGTTGTGAGGAAAGAGGCTTTGGAATCAGCCACACCTGGCCCTGAACCTCATTCACAGCTGAGCCTTGTTTTGTTTGCAGAAGCCGCTGCCGCCCCCCCCTTCCCCCCCATACTTGCTGAGAGTTTTACAAAGCCGAGGGCATTGCAAGGGAAAATGTGCCTGAGGCTAGTAGCGTCCAATAAATGTGATTCCTTTTAGGGCAGTGGTTCTCAACCTTCTGGCCCTTTAAATACAGCTCCTCATGTTGTGACCCAACCATAAAATTATTTTCGTTGCTACTTCATAACTGTAATGTTGCTACTGTTATGAATCGTAATGTAAATATCTGATATGCAGGATGGTCTTAGGCGACCCCTGTGAAAGGGTCATTCGACCGCCAAAGGGGTCTCGACCCACAGGTTGAGAACCGCTGTTTTAGGGTTTGTGGATCATTTAGGCTCCAGCCAGCTCTTAGCGCTGCCCTTTCACCAGTTAGGGTCACCTATTGACCCTGGTCTTCCCGACATGCCCCACCCCTCCCCTTGCCTGCTTCCGTCCTGCCCAGTGTCCAGAGCCCACATCTGGGCCTGGAGGGGAAACTCCGGGAGGAGGGGATCAGGAAAGCCCTTCTATCCGAGAACCTGTTCTCTGGAACTGGACGATGAAATAGTCGTTTACGTCCAGTGAAAGACACTGCAAACTGGATGCTGGCTTAGTTCCAGAAGCACCTGCTGATAAGAAACAGAAATGCAAGTGTTTCCCCAAGTGCTGTAAGATGGTGTCGGTGGTGGAGCTGGTCTTTCCCGAGGGTCAGTCAGGCTCTCCCTGAAGCATAAATGCAGATAAGAATGGTCGCTGCATCTGATGAGGCCCTCAGAGCTCTGTATCAGAAATTTGGGAAAGGTATTTGAAGTCCTACTTATTGGAATCTTTCATAAACACCCTCTGTTAGATGTCTGGTTGCTCTTGGGGAGGGCTGAGGGAGGGAGCAGGCTTTTCTGGGTGGATTTCAAATGTAGGAAGAACTGATAAGGCCATGAATTCACAGCAGAAGAGCCCTTGGAAACCTAGGGGAACTGTTGTTTTAATTTTTTTTTAATCCTCACCCAAGGATATGTATTTTTTAAAAAAATATATTTTATTGATTTTTTACAGAGAGGAAGGGAGAGGGATAGAGAGTTAGAAACATCGATGAGAGAGAGACATCGATCAGCTGCCTCCTGCACGCCTCCTACTGGGGATGTGCCCGCAACCACAGTACATGCCCTTGACCGGAATCGAACCTGGGACCATTCAGTCCCCAGGCCGACGCTCTATCCACTGAGCCAAACCGGCTAGGGCAGGATATGTATTTTTTTAAAATTTATTTTAGAGAAAGAGAAAGGGAGGAAGGGAGAGAGGGAGAGGGAGAGGGAGAGAGAAACGTAGATTGGTTGTCTCCCGTACACCCTCATCAGGGATTGAATCTGAAACCCAAGTATGTGCCCTGACCAGGAATCAGATCTGCAAACTTTGGTGTACAGGATGATGCTTTAACCCACTGAGCCACCCGGCCAGGGCAGGAACTGTTGTTTTTAGAGATAAGGATACTGAAGCCCAGAGAGGGGTGCTTACTCGCCCAAAGTCACACAGCTTAGCTCAAAGGTAAAGTATAGAAGAACTCGGGTGGGCTTTGGGGTCAGAGAGCGGTTCAAATCTTGGATCTATATTGGGAAAGTTACTTAATTTTCTAAAGCTTCAATTTCCTCACTTGTAATATGGGGGTAATAATAGTTCCTATTTCATAGAGTGATTGTGAGGATTAACAAGAAAATTCACATAAAATAGCTAGCACAGACCTGGGCACTTCGTAAGTGCTCAGTAAATATTGGTATTTTGTGGTGTTGATGATAATAAATATTTTTTCAGGAAAATCTTCCTGTTGTGAACATGCCATGGGCTTCTGGTCGGGTCCTCATTAGAGGGTGTGGTGGGCTGAACTGTGTTATTCCCAAAGGTATGGTCCGGTATTCACTCCCAGCGCCTGTGACCTTCCTTGGAAATGGGGTCTTTGCAGATGTAATCAGTGAAAGTGAGGACCTGCTGGAGGACGGTGGGCTCTGATCCAGTGATTGGTGTCCTTATAGGAAGAGGGCAGTGTGTTCAGACACACAGGGTGGACCACGTGAATACAGAGGCAGAGGCCGGAGTGGTTCCACCACAAATCAAGAACCATCAAGGTAACCACTCAAAGCTGGAAGAGCCAAAGGGTTCTTTCCCAGCCTTCGGCGGGAGCGTGGCCTTGCCAATGCCGTGGTTTTGGGATTTTAGCCTCCAATGCTGTTGTAAGCCTCCCAGTTTGTGGTAACTTGTCAGGACAGTCCCGGGATACTAACACAGAGGATGTCAGTGGAGGGGAGCGCTCTGGGCGTCCAGGTGTGTATCTAAGGGGAGGGTTGGTAGCTATACAACATCCATTTCCTGATTTAGGAACGGCACCACTGAATAATAACCTCCCAAAGAGATCCTGGGTCTTCGCCTACTGACTCCATGATGCTGGTGGTGTGTGTGTGTATTGGGGTGGGGACCACAAGAACCATGAGTGAGGAGAGCCAGGATTCCTCTCGATCACGTGTGGTTGTACAAGACGACAGAATGCCAAGAGCACACTTGGGAGAGACAGGAGGGATCGAGGTTGGACAGAGGGCAGAGGCTGTGTCTCATTGGTCCTGTCCATTGTCCTCCTTCTTCCCTGTCATGTGAATGTAGGTAGTTTTCTTCTTGGGCTGAGATGCAGAGATTGGAACAGACTTGGGAAAGGGGTTTCTAAGTCCTTGGTGAGTATCTTTTTCTTCAAGTCAGGGAGGGCCCAGGGAATAAGGCAAGGGTTGTGCCGTGTGTCCATATCGTTTTCCAAAGGCAGCAGGTGGTCTCCGTCTGCATTCGTGTTTCTGCAGGATGGTCCTGAGATATGAAAAGTCCTTTTCCAGTCCCGAAGCCCTGCATCTCCAGTTGACCTCTTTGGTCCTGCCTCCCCATCAGTCCTTCCTCCTCCGCCCCTCCCGCCCTGCACCCTGGCAGCGTCATTTGGGGTAGCTCTGAGGTTCTCCGCCATCTCCAACCAGAAGGGAAAACATTCACAGGCAGGAGTGATAACTCAGTCTCGCTGCTCACGACCATAGGGGTTACGGGAGGTACTAGAATTTGTTTGCAGAGGAGAGAGCATACATTATAAGGATGTACGCAGTTTTCAGGACTCCCAAGCCAAGGTGAAGGCTAATGGGGGTGGGAGCGGAGGCAACAGTTCAATCATGTGATTGATAGCGGATCCCTGTTCCCAGGCTACAAGCCGCTGTTTGGACTGCCGGGCCCTGATCTAAATCAGTGCCACTGTGGTCTTGGCCCTCTGCAGCCAAGACAGAAGGGGTGGAATCATTGGATTGCCGAGGTCACCTGCTCAGGAGGAGGCACAGTTCCTAGCTCATTGGCTGGGACGGTGTTTTTGTTGTTGTTGTTTTTTTGTTGGTTTTGTTTTTAGAGTGAATGTGAAAGGGAAAGTAGCGGGGGACTGGCCAGCCAAGAGGCAGCACAATGGCTTAGAGTGGGAAGTCAGGGGAGGATGTAGAAGAACTCTCCCTACTCTGCTCTGAGAACGCCTTTATCTACAAAATGCATGAGTTGTGAGAGTTGCTGTCACCTGGAGAGATCTCCTAGAGGTGACCCCATCTAAATAAAATATTCAGAACAGGTAAATCCTAGAGACTCAAAGCAGATTAGGGATTGCCAGGGGCTGGGGAGGGGTGGAGAGTGGGGAGTGACTGCTTAATGGGGTTTCCTTTCGGAGTGATAGAAATGTTCTGGAACTAGGCCAGTGATGGCAAACCTTTTGAGCTCGGCATGTCAGCATTTTGAAAAACCCTAACTTAACTCTGGTGCCGTGTCACATATAGAAATTTTTTGATATTTGCAACCATAGTAAAACAAAGACTTATATTTTTGATATTTATTTTATATATTTAAATGCCATTTAACAAAGAAAAAACAAAAAAATGAGTTCGCGTGTTACCTCTGACACGCATGTCATAGGTTCGCCATCACTGAACTAGACAAAGGTGGAGGATGCACAACATTGTGACTGTTCCAAATGCCACTGAACTGTACATTGTAGAGTGTTGCATTTTACCTCAGAAAACAGAAGCCATGTACCCACTCCCCCATGGCTGCTCTTCCTCCTGCCCCCCCCACCTGATCCCTTTCAACCACACTGATGCCCTTGAGGTGCCCTCTGGAAAGATAATGATTGGCTGGGCTCTGAGCCTGGCGGAATCAACTGAGTGGGAGCGTGGGGCTCCTCACTCCCTCTGGCCTGCCCGCTCCTGGCCTCTCAGAGGAACAGGGCTCCTTCCTGAGCCCACCCGTCAGGGCAGGCACTCCATCTCGGGGGGAGAGAAGCCAGTGGAACTCCTCCCAAATGGAAGAAAAGTCAGAGGGGGACAGAGGTGGCTTAACATTGGTAGCTACAGGCCCCATAAGAGTTGTCTCCGTGGTGCCCTGGCCAGTGGCTCAGTTGGTTAGAGCCTTGTCCCGATATGCCAAGGTTTGGGGTTTAATCCCCGGTCAGGGCACATGCAAGAATTAACCAATGAATGTATAAATAAGTCTCTCCGAACAAATCCATATCTGTCTCTCCGAACCCCCCCCACCCCCGCATTCCTCTCTTCCTCTAAAATCAATAAACAACAAATTTTAAAAAGGGTTGTTTCCGTGGCAAAGCAGGCTTCCCATGGCCAGAGGCATTCTCACCTCCTCCCCACATGGTCTGACACGGTGATGGGCACTCGGCTGGTGTCTTCTCCTTTGTATTCAGCAAGGAGTCCTTTGTTACAAAAGAAATATAATAGCAAAACAACCAAGCAAACAAAGAAAAACCCCTGGATGCAGCCTCATTTCATCTAACTGGTAAATTATAGAATATCCATTCAATGGAATGTTAAGCCATTTTAAAAGGCTGTTTACAAAGGATTTGAAATGATGTGGGAATTAATTATATGGTAATGTCAGGTGGAAAACATGATACAAAATTGCACATATAATATGAACTCAGCTATATTAAAACCTCCCAAAGATTATGCATAGAAAAATGAAAAATTTAAGAGGAAATTTCCAAAACATTAACAATGGTGGTCTTTCTGTTTAGTTTTTTTCTTAGAGTTTACAAATTTTCCATAATGAGTATGTATTTCTTTTGTAATGGGAAAACTCACCTTTATTAAAAAATAAAACTATTTTATTATGGTGAAGGTTACACATTATCAATCAAACCAACAATTTTAGAACCTTATAGATTCATATGATTACAGAATGCTAATGCTGCAAGGGACTTCAGAGATTTTTCTAGTTTAAGGATTTTAAATCTTTTTTTGGGGGGGGGGTCACAGATCCATTTGAAGATTTCCCAGAAACTATGGCTTCTCTCCTGAGAACATTTCACAAATAAACATACTATCACTTAAGCTGCTCTTTGTTTTAAGTTATAGAAAGCCCCATTCAGAGCACCTTCAACAGTGGAGGAAATTTACTGGTTCATGTACCAAAAATCTTCACGGTAGTCAGGTAGTGTTTGATGCACCACTTAAACAATTTCATCAAGACTCATTTCTTTGTATGTATGTATGTATGTATGTATGTATTTATTTATTTATTTAAATCCTCACCCGAGGATCTTTTTCCATTGAATTTTTTTAGAGATAGTGGAAGAGAGAGGGAAAGACAGAGAGAAATATTGATGTGAGAGAAACGCATCGATTGGTTGCCTCCTGCACACGCCCGGACCAGGGCCTGGGCCGGGGAGGAGCCTGCAACCAAGGTATGTGCCCTTGACCTGAACTGAACCTGGTCCACAGGCTGATGCTCTATCCACTGAGCCAAACTGGCTAGGGTTCTCATTTCTTAAAAAAAAAAAAGTTTTTATTGATTTTTAGAGAGAGAGGAAGGGAGAAGGATAGAGAGATAGAAACATCAAAGAGAGAGAAACATCACTGATAGGGACTCCTCATGGGGATCGAGCCTGAAGCCCCGGCATATGCCCTGACCAAGAATCGAACCATGACCTCCTGGTTCATAGATGGACGCTCAACCACTGAGCCACGGCAACCAGGCAAGACTCTCATTTCTTGATGTCTCTCTGCTCTTCCTCCTACAATGTCAACTTCAGCCCACGGCTGTCCCCCCTGTGGCCTCTGAGGCAGCTGGTGGAAGGTCCTGGCACTTCGCTCTTACTTGCTTCTGTCTAGCAGGAAAGAGTGGCTCTGTTTCAGCATCCCCAGCAAAGGTTATCAGATTTGACCTGAATGTGAGGTGAAGGCACATGATCATCTCTGAACCAATACCTTGGCCGGGAAACCGAGAGCACTGGTTGTCTTCGTTGGGCCACCTCTGCCATGGAGTTGACATGGAGTGAGTGTCTCTGGGACCACATTATTCTCTCAATAGAAACTGGGGACACGAGTGTCCCTCACACGACTTACTGCATGTGATCTAGGCTTTGCTGAAATTCCCCAAGGCTTGCCATGTGCCCCAAGTTAATAATTCCTGGTTTAGTCCAAACCCCTTACTTTAGAGATGGGGTTTCAGAGGCCAGGAGGTCACAGATGCTCAAAGCCACTCAGTTGCCTGTCAGTCTCCTGCACAGCAGCCCGCCAGACTCCCTCCCACGTCTCGTGCAGCAGTAAGCAAGTCAGAGATGAGTAATAAATAGGACCCTTAGAAAACCCCTACGCTCCTCTAGGACCCAGGACACATGTGTTTTGATGAAAAGACGGAGACAGGGAGGAAGGACCTTCTCTCGAGGGGACAAAGGTGGCTGCGCTGAGTCACTCCTGGCTAGAAGCCCCCCTCTGAGAGCGCATGAAAGGGGGCCGGGGAGAGGAGGGATGGTTATATTATTCACGTCTGTATCTTGAAGATAATCATCATAATTTCCCCTCTAAAAGCCCCGCTTGCTCGGAGGAAACGACTGTATTCTAATAAGCACTTGTTTCTGAAGCTCGCGGTAATCGGATCGGAATGTGAATTATTAAACTGTATGTGGGGTGGCATTTCGCGCCAGGTGTTTAATGATTACGCTCCAACGTGTGGGGCTGGCCTGTCGACTGGGAAGATAATACTCCCAGGAAGAAAACAGTTTAACTCCGAGTCAGGGCGAGGGTGTCCTCACAGACTTCTGAAAGAGCTGGGCTGCCGAGGCCCCTGCAAATCACATCGTTCGGTTGCCTCATTTCACAGATGGGGAAACGGAGACTCACTCAGCACGTGATGGCACTTGCTGAAGGCTGGGCGGGGGTTGCACTGACAACCAATTCTTCCTTTATCGTATTCGTCATAGTCATTCAGCCCTTGGGGGCTTGCTCAACTGCCATTTCCTCTTCCTTCTACTCGAGAGATTGGCAGGCTAACCCGTCTTCCTTGCAGTTCGGATTTCAGATACAAGAAAGTTCCACCAGTTAGCTGCCCTTGCATGAGCTCTCTCTGCAGTGGCGATGTGTTAGGAGGCAGCGTGGTGACAGGACTCAGCATTCCAATGGCAGGCCATCAGCCTCCAGGGTTTAAGGGACAGTGGTGGCGGGAGCTTCCTGACCTTGGGATTGCATCTATGGTGGCATGTCCTTGAGCTCCACAGTCTAAGGGGAGACCACCCCCCCGACTCCTGGGCCTCCTAGCCTTCAGTGCTATTTTTTTTGAGTAATTCCCTGTATTAAACCTCTTTCTGCTTGACATACCTAGAGTGGCCTCTGTTTCCTGCACTGAACTCACACATCCCTCTATGTCAGCAGAAATCACACAATAGGTAATAATTTTTCTCCCCTGGATCCCGATCTTGTTTCCTGTGTCCTATAGAATATAGCTCCATTCATGTCATCCTCAAATATTAAGCTCAAGAAACCCAAAACTAACCTCATTTTCCCTCCAAAACATGCTTTTCCTATAGATTTCCCTTTGCCCATTCTCGTGCCTACTTCCTCCCAATAGCTCAGGTTCGGGGGTAGCTCTGGTTTTCCTCTTACTGCTGTCACATACTTTTAAAATCTTATTGATTCTGTTTTCTTTGTTTGTTAGGGCTATTGATTTTAAGTGATCCAATTATATTGGATTAATAAATAGAATGTAATAATCTGCATAACTAGAAAGTGCAGCATCAGGCATGGTTGGATCCAGGGGCTTGGAGAATGCCATCAGTACTTGTTCTCTCCTTCTTCAGGCTCTGCCTTCTGCAAGTCCCTTTCTAATGGTGGGCTGGGGGGCCCTGACAGTTTTCGGTTTATATACGTTTTTACATCAAACCATGTGGGTATAAGGATTATATTTTCCATTATTTCCAGAAAAAGTTCTAAAAAGAGTCTTTTGGGGCAAAATTAAATCAACTGTGTACTCTAAAAAGATATGTTGAAGTCCTCACCTCTGTACCTTAGAATGTGGACTTATTTGGAAATAGTGTTGTTGTTGCTATAATTAGTTATGATGAGGACATCCTGGTATAGGATGGGCCATTAACCCAGTGTGATCGGTGTCCTTATAAGAGGAGGAAGCGATGAGACACAGAGACATGGAGAAGGTGGCCATGAGGCAGAAATTGGAGTGATGCTGCCAACACTGGGGGTACAGACTCCAACATATAATTTGGTGCGGGAGGCACAGCTCAGGCCATAGCAGCACTTAAAACTTTCTATTGTGTTGTATTGATATCTGTGTGCTTATTTTAACTCTCTTAGAAGACGGTAAGCTGCTTGAAGGTAGGAAGTATATCTTGTTTACATCCTTTTATCTACCATAGTGTTTAAATACTGTGTAGACTTAGTAAGAAGTGCTCAGTTTTGTTGAATGAATCAATGGTACAGGACGTAATTCTTGATCCATGAGGCTGTCTCATTTCCCAAACTCTTGGTGTCAAGAAAGCTAGGTGGGGCAGGCAGCATTGGACTTGATGTCAAAGGCCCAGGTTCTTTCCCCAACTCTCACTTTCTAGCTGCGTGACCTTGAGCAAGTCCCTTACTCACGCTGGGTCTCACCTGTACATCCTGGCATAGGATGGGCCATTAACCCAGTGTGATTGGTGTCCTTATAAGAGGAGGAAGCGAAGAGACACGGAGAAGGTGGCCAAGAGGCAGAAATTGGGGTGATGCTGCCAACACTGGGGGTACAGACTCCAACATAGACATCCTGGTATAGGATGGGCCATTAACCCAGTGTGATCGGTGTCCTTATAAGAGGAGGAAGCGATGAGACACAGAGACATGGAGAAGGTGGCCATGAGGCAGAAATTGGAGTGATGCTGCCAACACTGGGGGTACAGACTCCAACATATAATTTGGTGCGGGAGGCACAGCTCAGGCCATAGCAGCACTTAAAACTTTCTATTGTGTTGTATTGATATCTGTGTGCTTATTTTAACTCTCTTAGAAGACGGTAAGCTGCTTGAAGGTAGGAAGTATATCTTGTTTACATCCTTTTATCTACCATAGTGTTTAAATACTGTGTAGACTTAGTAAGTGCTCAGAACTTTTGTTGAATGAATCAATGGTACAGGACGTAATTCTTGATCCATGAGGCTGTCTCATTTCCCAAACTCTTGGTGTCAAGAAAGCTAGGTGGGGCAGGCAGCGGACTTGATGTCAAAGGCCCAGGTTCTTTCCCCAACTCTCACTTTCTAGCTGCGTGACCTTGAGCAAGTCCCTTACTCACGCTGGGTCTCACCTGTAAAAGGGGAATAATCACGCCTTCCTGTTGGTTTCACAAGGCTGTTTATGAGGATTAAGGAAGTAGTTCAGTCATTCAGAAAATACTGCGCGACACCTGCTGCTCCGGGCACGGGGTATGGAATGGTGAACAAGTTAGGCAAGCGTCCTGTCCTCATGGTTCTTTCTGGGACAGTGAACGAGACCACGAACACAGAACACAGTTTCGGGAAGTGCTATGTAGTCGATAAATTGTCCATGTGGACAATAAAGCAACAGATGTCAGAGTGATGGGTGGTTAGGGAAGGCCTCTCTGAGGAGGTGACGTCTGAGCTGGGATGTGAATCACCAGAAAGAAGTGGCTATTCCTGGGGGAAGAGCAGTCCAGGCTGCGGGAGGAGCGAGACCCTGACAGGGAGACAGTGAGCGCGAATGCTCACTGAGCTAGCAGAGTCGTGACATTTAGAACGTGAGGCTCTTGTATCGTGGAAATGTACAGTTCAATCCTACATTAACCAGTCACTTCAATAAAGTTAATAAAAAATAAAATGCGAGGCTCAGTCACTGTGCAAGGTTTCTCGGGCATTTAGGAAGGTCCCGGAAGTCGGGGTTTCGCCTCTGGCTCAGCCACAGTGTACAGTTGGGACATCGCTTGGCATGTGTGCAGCCCTGGGCGCAGCACCGCCTCCGGTGCCAGCGCCGGGAGAGGGGCACCTGGGACCACGCGGGTGTAGGTAGGCACGTGGAAAATGCGAGGTGCGGTACCGTTCCCAGGTGGCATCGTCATTTGAAAACATGTTTCCCGTGATTAAGGGATTTGGACATTGAGTTTAGCAACTAGCTTGCTGATCAAATTTTCGAGCTGCAGTCATCCCTGTTTAGGGCTCAAAAATGCTTGTGTCAGGCTTTTCGAAGCAAATTGATAAGAATTAAGTAGGCGCTGCAGCCGTGATCTGCAAGCTGTGTTTGTAGGGGTCGAATTCCAATTTTCTTTCCTACTGAGGCTCTGTAATAAGGCCTGGGATGGCCAGTCACCTTGTCGGGCTTTGGGTGCCTATGAAACTACCGTGGGGTCTGGTCGCTCACTGTGTGTGGTGTGTGTGTGTGTGTGTTTGCATACACACACACACACACACACACACACACACACACACACACACACATTGTTTTGCATTGCAATAGAATATTCCAGAAAAGAGTCTTCTACTCAGCTCGTCAGCACTCCCCTCCTGCCAGAGTGGTGTGATTGAACACTGCACGCATATTTCTTGAGAGTGAAATTGCACCCAAGACACCTATAAACGCCACAGTAACAGAGCATTCTTTTAAGAAGAGCTGATTACTTTGAATTTCTTGGTAGTCAAGTCGATTTCCTTTGAACTTGTTCCCAGTTCCCCCCTCCTC
>NW_005362269.1:4753023-4759618 GCF_000412655.1 Myotis brandtii
TCATGACTTCAGCATCCGCAAGGGCACAGCGACTCCCTTTGGCTCACCCTGAAGGGTGCGGGGTGCCGAGGCCTTTAGGGTAATGGGTAAGCGCGATGGGATGGGAAGGTCACGGATGCTGGGCGGTGAAACCGTCAGGCGCAGTGCAAGGCTTCCTATTTTTACCTGTGGTGAAGGAAGTAGGAAGTGCCTGGAGATTTGACCAAGTCTGAGTTTAGAAAACCAGCAGGACTGTGTGAAAACTGTCCAGGCTGCAGCGTTGGCTGTTAGAGGTTTGAAGAACTCATTCTCTCTCTGTGTCTACCTCCTCCCTCTCTGTGTCTGTTGGTGGGACTCTTGGTCTCTGTCTCCATTTCTCTGTCTTTATTTCTCTTGCTCTCCCCCAACCTCCCCATCCCTTAATGATTCGCCTCATTGGAATAGAGTTCTGTTCAACCAGTGGGGTTTCCATAGTTGCAGCTCTGGGGCATTGCAAATGGGACAGCTAATGGTGACTTTCTTTTTTCAAGGCAGGTTATCAATTAAGAATGGCCTGGCAATCAGAGATCAAAAGAGGCCTGTTTCCCCAAATGAATCAGTGGGTTTTAGAATGAAATGAAATGGAGTTTTTTCTTTTTTTCTTTTTTAGAAGGCTGAGGGATTTGGAGCTAGAGGTATGAAGCTCAGACTCCTGGAGGCTGCTGGCTCTGGTTCCAGAGTCTGGGCAGCCTGTGTGCAAGGGTATGTCCTGGAGGGGGAGGGTGCTGGAGTGACCAGGAGCTGGGAGCCGAGGCGCGGGAAGGTCAGCAGGCCAGCGGCTGTGAGAATGGGCCTTGCAGTCTAAAGGGCTGACAGGAACCTGGCATCAGGGCTGGGACTGGTTCTTTCTAGGCCTCATCTCCATGCTACCCCAGTGGCTCTGGACTTGCGATTTCCAGAAGAGAGTGATGCTGGGAAGGTTTTCCAGACACACCCCAGGAGGAAGCATTATTCTAAAGGTGTTATTGTTGCTGCTTCCCTGGGTTTACTGGTCCAGGGATTTGGGCAGCTGTTGTGATTATTCTCTGTCTCTGTCTGTGTGTCTCTCTCCTTGTATTTGCCCACTCTGTCTGTCTGTCTCTCTCTTCCTCCCTTCTCTCTCTCTCTCTCTCTCTCTCTCTTTCACACACACACACACACACACACACACACACACACTGCACAGTGGCTTCATTTCCCAGCATGGCTAGAAGGCCATGTATTCTTAGCTATAGAGACAGAAAACCCGTGGAGGCACATGGGGCTAATTAATAAGGGAAAGCAATTGCTTCCCGTATATTCCATAACTTTTATGACTTTACTAGAGGTGAATTTTTAAAAAGTCACTAAATAATACATATTCACCATAGAAAATTTAGAAAATACAGATAAAAAGGAAAATGAAATTTACTCAGTGTATAAGGAAGTTCTTTTTCATTAAATGCTAGTTTTTTTTTTAAAGGAATCTGTAACACTAAAAAATGTTCACAGGTTTCAGAAGGCATGAATTTGAGTAAGATTCCCTTCTCACTGGGTCCCCAGAAAGACAGGAAACTCCAGAAGTTTATTACGGCTGCACAGATGTGTATCTCTATGCATGTGAACTAGACGGAAACGGGATCATAATGTACCTGTCATCCTGCACCTTATTTCTTTACCTAATACATTTTGGCCATCTTTCCATGACTGTCCATACAGATGAATTGTTTAATATGGCAAACATTCCTTAGTCACCGTCTGCGATTATGAATACCATGCTCGTTTGTACAGATCCTGAATAACATTGGAAAAAGAGAAGCAAAAAAAATGGACACTCAGCACTACTGGGATGGGGAACGATGCTTCGATATTCAAGAATCTATCACATTTATGCTATCTCGGTGGAAGGATTAGACAAATTAATTAACTTGTCTTTTCTCTGACGAATCACTCCCACTCCACAAACGCTCCGCGCACTCTGCATCACTGTCTGTCTCTGATATCAGCAGAGGTACGGCCCACAGACCTCATGGCATTCAGACTCAGCATCTTCTTTTCAAGGACTCAGGGCAAGAGCTGAGCAGCACCACTTCCCTGGGCCCGAGTGGAGTTGGTATGAGAGCAGGTGGTTAGGGAATAGGCCATGCGTGCTAGTGTTGCACACTGGCCAACAGAGTTGCCTATATTTAATAAACATAATTAATCATATTTTTGTGACATGTGAGGCCTTCCAAAATGTAGGGGCCAGAGTAAGGACCCCTCCTGCCCAGGTTGCGGGCTCGATCCCCAGTGTGGGGTGTGCAGAAGGCAGCCGATCCATGATTCTCTCTCATCCTCTCTGAAATCAACAAAAATATATATTTTTTAAAAAGTCTGACTTATATACAGGGAAAGCCCACCTGAGAATGACTCCAGCACAGAGGGACTGGGCAAAGCCAAGAGGTCAGCAGAGGTGACTCTTGCTGAGGTCACAGAGCACCCAGGCCATCAGCTGCATGAGAATGGAGACCTCTGCCTGCTTCGCCCACTGCTGTGCCCAGGTGCCTGGAACCCACCCTGCATGCTGGGCGTGGCCTTTTCCCTGCGGAACCACACTTGTTCCAGCTGGAGTTCCCTCATAAAGTCCCAGTACTACATCACTGCACGTTCTCCAACTGCAGATGCACAGCCCCAGCTCTGTGCAGAGGAAGAAAAACAAAGTACCCAGCACATCTTTCTGGAGAATCAAGTTTATTACAAAACTTGAGAGAACAAAATACTTCACTAAGAAGCCCCGCAAACATAGGAGCAGAGGAGCAGGGGCGGGAGAAGGGCCCTAAGAAAAACAGTTCAGTCTCTGAAGTCTCATGCAGGTGGGGCCGAACGGTGGACCCACAGCGAGGGCAGCCTCTCCCCTAGACCTGCAGGCGGCTCCAGGCAGTCTTCCAAGCTCAGCAGGCATTTGGGATAAGAGGCTTCTGAAGGTCATGGTGCTGCTGGAGACCCTCCTGATGTGAATCCCGTGCAGAGAACCCCTCGGCAGTTTGCACACCTCCATCACCCGCTGGACCAAGTCCTCTCACCTTGTGCACACAGCGTGTGCTTCTGCACCGCTCTCACCCACGGCTGTTTGTGTCCAGCCTCTGGCTCACCTCTCATACCACACGGTTGGCCTCCCTGGAGCTCAGCACCTTCCAGTTTGAGTGCAAGGAGTGTGGCTTGATCTCTCCAGCAACTTTGACTGTGGCCCTGCCTTGGCCATTCACAATTTTAAATTTATCCTTATTACAGATGTCCTCCTTTTCCCCCTCATTGACCCCTTCCACCATACCCGCTCCCCAGGCCTTCCCTGCACTATTGTCTGTCCATGGGCTATGCATGTGTTCATATAAATTCATTGGTCAATTTCTTCCCCCTTCCCCCACTTCCCTCTGAAATATGTCAGTCTGTGGCATGCTTCAATGTCTCTGAATCTTTTTTGTTCATCAGTTTATTTTGCTCATTAGATTCCACATATGAGTGAGATCATGTGATACTTGTCTTTCTCTGACTGGCTTATTTCACTTAGCATGATACTCTCCATGTCCCTCCAGGCTGTCTCAAAGGGTAAGAGATCCTTCTTTCTTACAGCTGCATAGTATTCCATTGTGTAAATGTACCACAGCTTTTTAAAATTTTTTATTTAGGGAGAGGGATAGAGAGCCAGAAACATCGATGAGAGAGAAATATTGATCAGGTGCCTCCTGCACACCCCCTACTGGGGATGTGCCCGCAACCAAGATACATGCCCAGGAATTGAACCTGGGACCCTTCAGTCCGCAGGCCAGCGCTCTATCCACTGAGCCAAACCAGTTAAGGCCCACAGCTCTTTTAAAAAAAATCCATTCATCTACTGATGGGCATTTGAGCTGTTTCCAAATCTCTGGAGGAAAGAATTTCTGCAGAGGTACAAAGGGCGAGGCAATAATATCAACAAAATAGAACATGTTCTGCTCTCTTTCAGCAAGGTAAATACAGACTCAAAGATAAGGCAAAAACCGAGCTCTGGACAACTCTAATTTGAGGTCTTCTATGCACTGGAATGTTCAATCATGTGAATGAGGTGCAAGTTCGAGGGCTCTTTAATTCCAAATCTCTAGAGGAAAGAATTTCTGCAGAGGTACAAAGGGCAAGGTAACAATATCAACAAAATAGAACACGTTCTGCTCTCTTTCAGCAAGGTAAATATAGACTCAAAGATAAGGCAAAAACTGAGCTCTGGATAAGTCTAATTTGAGGTCTTCTATGTGCTGGAATGTTCAATCATGTGAATGAGGTGCAAGTTCGAGGGCTCTTTAAAATGAAAAACATAAATCAATACCTTTTAACCTTGCAACTCAGGGATTAGTTAACAACATCCGGTACGGTCCACTCCAGCAAGGCTGGAGGGAGTCCTTGTGGAGATGTTTTTCTGATGGACCATGTATCCAGGTTGTAGCCATGATGCTCAGTGTCTTTGTGTCCTGGAAGTGAGTTGTGGAAAGATTGCCCCATGAACTTGTGTTAATTTCAAGAGCCTTTGTAAGTTCTTAGCAATGAGTTAAAAACTCTCCTTAATAAGGCAAGTTTGCACATTCCCTCATCTAACCTCACAGGATAGGCCTTCCGGTAACAATTTCAGAAGGGGGCAGTCGATGTATACAAATAGGAATTGATGTTAAGTTAAGCAATACCAAGGGAAAGACTTTAGCCAAGGCAGATGAAAAGATTCAACATGTTTTACCATTTGATTTTCACGTATCTATTCAGTTTGTTCTACGAAACCAGAGAACCGCGGTGATACATGCAAAGGAAATGCTACAGTATCAGCCAAGATTGTCACCCCTGGTGTCGAATTTGTCTAGTGAAATGGGTTCCCCGATCCCTATGGGACTCTATGAGGATTTTCCAAGCAGCAAAAATCCTTTCTGGAAGTATTTTAGTAACTGCTGTGGCTGTAGCCCTACCCAATGAGAATACATATGGATCATCATGATCACATTTTTATCCTTGGAGGGGGCCGCAATTGGATTGAAAGTCACTTTCCAAACACCAAATAGGCCTCATTAGTTTTATTTTTCCCTTTTGTCAAGAGAGATTCCCTCATTTTAGTTATGCCTTTACTCATTCACTTAAAAAACTTCACAAGGAATTATAGAAAGTTAAATGGTTAGTAGGAAAACCCAGCTCTGTCGATATTAAGGTTTGGTTTACCTAAGCACTCACAGACCTGATGATGCAGAGGGCATCTCTACTCTCTTTTATAATTTCCTATTAAGAGCATTCCAAGACTATAGAAACAGAAACCTTTTGTCCTTTCAACAGAGAGAGAAATCTAAATCCCAATTCTGGATCAGCGTACTTACTTAAACGAATCCATTCCAAACTTAGTTTGACCATACATAAGATTTCTTTTTCAAGACTCCTTTTCCATGAACCTTCTGCATCATACACAAACATTCTATAACTTTCATAAGCATTTCGTCTTTTGTTCTACCCTTTTCCTTTACTTTAGGACAAGATTACTTTCTTTTTCTTCAATAAAAATATGTTCCATTACTTGTAAGTTCTTTTACCAAGCACACATCTTATTCTCTATAGGCAATCATTTTCAATCACCCTAACATCCTAATCGGGCTTTATCACAAATGTCTGGGTCTTCATCTGAGGCATCTTGTGCCCTTCTAGGCTTGTAAAATGCTAGACTCCAAATTTATTATCCTCACTTTCCATCTGGTCGGTTAGGTCCAAAGCTACAGAGTGGTCAACTGTGTGTCCTTAATTAAACCAACATCCTGTGTTCCGTTACTTGTAAGTTCTTTTACCAAGCATACATCTTATTCTCTATACGCAATCATTTTCAATCACCCTAACAACCTAATCGGGCTTTATCACAAATGTCTGGGTCTTCATCTGAGGCATCTTGTGCCCTTCTACCCTTGTAAAATGCTAGACTCCAAATTTATTACCCTCACTTCCCATCTGGTCGGTTAGGTCCAAAGCTACAGAGTAGTGGTCAACTGTGTGTCCTTAATTAAACCAACATCCTCAAGCTAGTTCTTACTAAAGATTGATCCTAGATCATGTGCACTTTAAAAGCAGTTATGTTAGCTTCCATTATTTCTCCAATTTGTATGAGCGCTCATTTGTTTTAAACCAACTGAATAGAGCCCTTTTACAATCTAAATTTGAATTTACCAATCAATTTTTGGCAGTACCATCTAGTACTGGTAATATACTATGTATAGCTATAACAAACATACATAGATAGCACAATACAAAACACAAAATAAAAAAATAAAAATTATGGATCCAAATATGTTTTCTGGCAGCTGGATGAGGCTAAAGTTCTGATCAGATCGTCAAAGTTTTTGCATGCTGTAAGAATTCTTTAAAGCTGTTTTTTAAAAAAATTTAAATAAATAAACAAATAAATAAAAGAATGTACTTCTGGTCAAGAAGGTGGAGTACAAAAATGTGGTACTCGAATCTTCCCACAATCACAACAAAACTACAACTAAACTACAGAACAACCATCATGCAAGACCACCTGAAATCTAGCTGAATGGAAATCCCACAACAGGAATTCAAAGAAGCCTAGCCAGCGTGGCTCAGTGGTTGA